>NW_008825156.1:506452-527060 GCF_000699105.1 Pygoscelis adeliae | reverse complement strand
TGTCCACTGATGTAGTCACTCCATCATAGAAGGCCACTAGGTTAGTCAGGCAGGACTTGCCCTTGGTGAAGCCATGCTGGCTGTCTTGAATCACCTCCCTGTCCTCCATGTGCCTTAGCATAGCTTCCAGGAGGATCTGTTCCATGACCTTCCCAGGCACAGAGGTGAGACTGACTGGCCTGTAGTTCTCCGGGTCTTCCTTTTTTCCCTTTTTAAAAATGGGGGTTATGTTTCCCCTTTTCCAGTCAGTGGGAACTTGACCGGACTGCCACGACTTCTCAAATACGATGGATAGTGGCTTAGCAACTTCATCCGCCAGTTCCTTCAAGACCCACGGATGGATCTCATCGGGTCCCATGGACTTGTGCACCTTCAGGTGCCTTAGATGGTCTCGAACCTGATGTTCTCCCACTGTGGGCAGCTCTTCATTCTCCCAGTCCCCGCCTTTGCCTTCTGCAGCTTGGGTGGTGAGGCTCGAGCACTTGCCAGTGAAGACCGAGGCAAACAAGTCATTGACTACCTCCGCCTTCTCCGTGTCCCCGGTAACCAGGTCTCCCATTTCATTATAGAGAGGGCCTGCATTTTCCCTAGTCTTGCTTTTATCCCTGACATACCTGTAGAATCTTTTCTTGTTGCCCTTGATGTCCCTGGCCAGATTTAATTCTATCAGGGCTTTAGCTTTCCTAACCTGATCCCTGGCTGCTTGGACAATTTCTCTGTACTCCTCCCAGGCTACCTGTCCTGGCTTCCATCCTCTGTAGGAGGAAGTATGGATGTATGGAAGACAGTAAGGTCCATAGTAGGACATTATACTGCTCTGCTGTGTCAAACTGCTGTAAATCCAAAGAAATGTCAATGAAGCACTGGAGTTGCAACAGGAAAAGAAAGAAAAAACCAAACAAGCGTAGCAAGAACAAAAATCTGACCCATCATTACAGGAGAATTTTCATGTAAAACACAATCTCTGAACAAAAGACAAATGGTACAGATCTGATGACCAGGGAGAAGTTTAGACTCTCATGTAAAACAGCCTGTTATAACCAGGGGAAACCAAAACTTCAGGACAGCAATGTGTCAGTTTAAAACTCATATTTAAATACTATTTTGCATATGAACTGGCTCACATTACACAACTTGCAAAGTGTGGTGAAATAGCACATCTAAGCAACTTCACAGCAGGACAAACATAAGGATGGCAAAATTGCAAAGGTCGCATTACCAAACACATCCAGGAACAAAAACAGAGCCAGTAAGAGGGCAAATGAATTTTAAACACTTTCCTATCAAATCTCAGTACTCTGCAGGTTAGGAGATAACAGGAAATCAAAGAAAATGTGCATTTGAGACAGGCTACTAACACTATAATCATAGCTGCTTCTCTGTTAAGGTCAGGTAATAAAGTCTTGGAGATTTAATTCCTCCTAAGATACATGTACAGCTACACCAGGATCAAACCAAAAGTCTTATAAAGTTCAAGACCCTACCTCCAGCAGTGGCCATAAACCACTTGAACACATTTTAGGCTGGAAATAAACATAATTTGAGATTTGCACTAGAGGAAGTATTTAGAATAATCAAGATGTGGGGGAGGCACTTTGCTTTTCTAGTTGAAATATGATTCACTTTCACCTCATCCCCAGTCCAGTAACTTTTTTTTTTTTTTTTTTTTTTTTTTTTTTTAAAGCTCTGAACTACCATAGGCTTGTGGCAAAACTTTGTTCTTAGAAAGAAATGCAGGGGAACTGAAATTGGTCTGAAGTGGCCTAGCATTGGCCTTCCACATCAGGATGTGTTTCGCCCATGGTTTATTACATCAGCATAAAAGAATATAGAAAAAACAACTGAAAATCCTCATTTAAAACTGGTGACGCCAGCTCACTGGAAGACAGTAGTAAGTTCCACAAAACCATATGCCACTTTGTTCACATAGCAGTGATTCACCACTGTTTTTACGTAGAGACAGGGCAAATTCAGTTTTTTAAAAAGTGAATTCCCTTATTCTGGCTTTTGCACTGTTATCATTTTTATGGATTTAGTTTAAAAGTTTGTAACCCTCTCCACTGAATGGCAGAAAGTTGTTTTGCTTAGGCCTCTCAGCACCAATTAGACAAGCATGTTTAGGAAAAAGGATACAAAGGGCCCAAGGTCTTTCTTTTTTTCTTTAAGCCGTGCTTCAGCAGGCAATAATCCATTTTTATTCTGCGTCCAAAAAATGACCAGCAACCTACTGCAGCATGTGTTACTATGTTGTGTGTTTTAAATCACAAAAAAGAATCTGAATAAGCAAAAACAAAATCATGTTTTGGAGACTGTGGGTTATTCAAGAGCTAGTGATGCCTTGACCTCTACTATAATTCTCCATTTTTTTATGTTTAAAAAAATAGCTCTAAGGTGACAAAAGCTCTGAATCTTTAACATTCAAAGATGCCAAATCCCCCCTTTGTTCACCTTATTTTTACCTTATTTTTATGCCAACATATCTCCACTCAGTTCAGTGGATTTACCCCCAAATTTACTTCTTTACAATTAAGAGCAGGAAAATCCAAGTAAACTTTCACTTTCAAGATCAGTGACAGGGTAACTGGGGGGGTGGGGGGGAATTCCCTTCTTTCTAGCTTTCCCCTTTCATTTTACTTCCTTTTCACCCTATGTTAACTGCAAGAATTATAAGTCAGAAGTTGACACTATCCCTTTAATACATGCATGGAGAGTTCTTTGCATGGATCAGACTCTAACCCCAAACTGTGCAAGTGATACATGGACTAGGCTGGACAGCCTTCATAATTGAGGCAAACCTGGCAAAAAGAGTCAAGACTTACACTCCAAAAAGTATCATGGTTGAAACAATATTTTTGCATCATATGTCTTAGCTGGCATAAATGTCTCTTGATAATTGTTAGCAATTATATCACAAGTGACCTAAAGCATTATCCAGTAAGGCCACAAATTTGTATTATCTGCTGTCCACAGTATGAAGTTCAACCAAATACTGAGAAGGGCTCACATGCTACAACCACTGTCTATCTTTTAAAGTAATAAAATTTATTCTGTATCTTAATGCTTTCTATTTACCAGTCTCCATTAGCCTTATTTAAAACAAACAAAAAACAAAACAAAAAAATCCCCCCACAAACTTAGTAACTTCTGTTTCACTTTACAGACATACAGTAGGTTTCAAACACCACAGTCAAAAGTCAGTGCATTTTAAAACAACTAATTTTAAGTAGAATTATTTGCCCTAAAACCTGAAACTGCAGAAATTATTACTTTTGTGTAGCTTCAGTTATATAAAAGCTTGCTGCTTTTTTTTGCCCCCTCTTTTTTTTTTTTTTAAATACAACTTTAGGTTTCAATAGTAACAAAGCTGTATGTCTTCCTGCAAAGACGGAGTATTTGTGCAGTAACATAGTTGCAAATACAGCATGATTTTGACATTTACTGTAGTCCTGGAAAGGGAACAAGCTAAATGCATCCCTGGCACAGCTTAAATAATTTCAAAAAACATTTGCCTGTAACACTGGCTTACCATCTCAAAAATAGTAAGGAGTAATATTTTATTTTATCTACTTTCTGGACTCCCATTTTTACCTCCCAGTACATAACTTAATACTTCAAAATAGGTCTTAAGTGGGACTCAAGCGATATCTATATCTCATACTAGCAAAAGGGTAAATTTCACTCCTAGGGCACTGATGAGAAGATTCTCCTTCCCCATTGGCTGAAATATTTTTTCCAGGCAGTAGTTTGCAATGTAACTATCATTAACACCCATGTAACAGACTAGTGAGGTCATCCCTTCAAACAATTCTTTGATATTTCAATTTTCAAGTTCATCAGCAGCCTCCTCAGAAATTCCTAACAATTCAGCCAGTCTAGAATAACCCTCAACACCCACTTCACACTGACCTATACCCTTTCCAAGCAATAGTTCTGGAAGCTGAAACTTACTGAAATAGCATTTGGTAAATATCATTTTCCCAAATAAGACTATTGCTGTTATCGACTGGATTCATTTATTAGCCTTGCTTTGCCTTTTACCTTCCACTTCCAAATTTAGGTGGGGGTGGTGATGCAGTGAGAATTGGAAAGGAAAAGACAGCAGATATGGGACTATGTGGCAGCTTAATTTGAGGCATTTTTAAAGGCTTTTCTACCAGTCTGTCAGAATTTCCAAAGATGACTTAAAAAAAAAAAAGAAAAGAAAAAAAACCCACACCACCAGAGGGCTGCTGCCTGCAGGAAAATTAAAATGCTGCATTTTAACACCACAATATAATTCTACCGGCTCCATGGGAGCATAAATGAAAGTGACCAACTTATAAATCTTTTATAAGTAGAACACACAGCATCATACAAACATAGTTTTACTCAGTGACATTTTGTTTGAGAGATCAGGGACAAATGACCCTCAGGAAAGAAGCAACAAAAGTCAGCATAGCCACAAATTAGCAAAATGGGAACATCAAAGCAATGTTTCTATTTTATTAGATAGTTAAAACAACTTTAGTTTTAAATTGCAGCCACAGAGATTTCAGCATTTATGTATCGATATTACAATAATCAAAAGAAGCCGCTATGGAAGACAAGTACAGCATGAAAAGGCTGTATGGTCCGGTCTATCCTCAGGAGATTAAAATCCACAGAGGTGTATTAAATGAAATTAAGTTAGCAAAAATGAACAGTAGCAAAAACAAACAAACAAACAAACAAACTCACCAGGCCTAAACAGTAAGGTTATCCCAGGCTTTTCCATGTTGCTTTTTATTTCTGAAAAAGTTATCAATACTAGCTGGCTAATCCTGTCAGTCCCAAAAGGGAAGATAAGCATTACCTTAGTTTTACAGCAGGCCATCATGAAAAGAAAAAAAAAAAAAAGATAAATTAACTTGCCAAAGGCTCTACGCCAAGTCAATGACTGAGCCTGTTAGGGCCAGTGAAGACTACATAGTTATTGTTCCTGAATCATCTGCCTTATAACTGCACAATGACATGAACAGAGCCTGTTTTGTACACGTCTCTACTACTCTTCCCCAAGAAATGACCCGGCTAGGACGCTGTAGCATTTTGGAGACCATAAGAGTACAAATAGGGACCCAATCCTTTGAGAAGTTGAGTACCTTTAATCCAACAGGCCTGGACAGTACAGAATAATCTTTCATACCAGAATTAGAATCTACAGGACCAAGCACAAGGTTGGTATTTTGCGTACACAAAAAAAAAACAACCCTGAAGTGAAGTCATACATACATAAAGTGCACGGTGCATTATGTATATAAATGCTCAGCTTATCCACATCTGACATACCACATTGATTTGTAGCTGATGCAGGGTTTATCAAGACAGCAAAACAAAGGCACAACTGGTACAAGTAAATAATCAGGTAAAGATGGGGAATATGAACTTCTACACAGGGCAAGGTTCTTAGGTGCTCTGGTACACTTTTCCAACCCTCATGCAGCCTGCACTGCCTTATTTTCACTTCTGCTTGTGCCCGGAGATAGTGTTACCCACCAGTGCTAGAGTTCCACTTCTGATTGCAAGGCAGACATATCCTTTGATCAAGATCCCATGTTTTCCATTTCCACCATTTCAATGAGGAGAAAAAGGCCTACGAAACACGGGTTTCTCCCCTCTGGTGGACTCTTCAGAAATTTGCAGTAGAGAAGTAGACGCTTGAACAGTAAATATGATGTTAAGTTTGCTATTCTAATCAATATTTTTATGAATTCTTGAGAAGCAGTCCACAGACCACCTGGTTCCACAGAGCCACAGGCACCAAAACACTGAGAATAAAGAAGCATTGGTGGAGCTAAAGAGGCTCTCGGCCGTAACTCATCTGATTCGATGGTGATAAGAGTAATGGTGCTGACAGCATTACAACACAGATCCAGAAACCATGCCTATTTTTGGAGCATTTCCTCTGAGCAGGAAGAACCACCTGGTAACAAGATGGCAACTGTCCCAACGATGCTAGTAGTCTGGCTGTTGCTTTCCCTAGCAAAGATGCAGTAATTATAAAGGTAAGGACATTTTCTACATCCTGAAGCTTAATGCAAACCGGTTGGGTGATTTCAGCATATGTATGTGTGGAATACTAGAGAAGAATTACTGCTAGAAGTATTAAAACGTTTGCTTGCCTTAATTTGTCTGTTAGCTAAGCAGACAGACTTCTGCTTTAAGGATGAAAGATAGTAATTTGTAAAATGCTGGGCCTGTATTTTCAGTTTGAATTGAATTCACTTACAGTATCATTCCACTTTGTGCTCTAATTTGCTTGCATATTCACTGTAGAGGAGACGTATTCCTAGGTTGCTCTTAACTAGAACACTGCCAGAGGTCTGCCTCTGCTGCCGTCAATGAGAAGCTTGCTCATGGGTCAAACTCCCCTCTCAGATAAACTTGAGCAAGGCCTTGAAGTCACTGGGACTGCACAGATGTGACTGAGTGGGGAATTTGGCTAAGTAATGTCTTCAGCGCAATCAGGAAACAACCACAAGCAAAAGAGATGTGATTTCACAAATATGAGCAATGAAATAAACCACAGACCCAGAAGAAAAGCAGCACAGGACAAAACCCGGAAACACTAGGACAGATCTTTCTTTGTTGTCGATGATTACTGATTTTAATCAAGCTTTACTGATTTATAGGAGTGGGAAGTTTGGAAAAAAGTGTAGATTTAACTAGTTTCAAAAGCTATTGAAAAACTGTTTAAGGCTGGTGCTCGCAAAGTATAAGGAATCTTAAAAGCTGTGCCACTCATAGCCATGTCTTTTCAACAAAACAAATGCCCACGTTTAATAGGGCTATGGTGCTTCTGTCATTGCCAAGTTCTAATATAATACTTGGCTTTGTCTTTGGTGACGATTTTTGTACAGACAGGCAAAACAGTACAAACAGCTCTCAGTGTTCCTCTCAGCTTTCTGCAGAAAAGGACTTCAAATACTGCCACTGTACCAAAATGGATACATGGAGGAAATACAGAGAGGGCTCCTTCTTTCCACACTCCCCAATCACTGGACTCAGTTTGCAAACAGAAAGGACCAAGTTCTAGCCTCCATCCTCCTCGCTTTGCACTGCTACAGCAGCAGAAAGTAGAAAGTAGGCAGGAATCCAGCTTATCAAGCACCACTTTTTCCTCCTAACTTTGGTGTAAGAGTCTTAAACAAGGTGAGGGCAGTATCTGAAGAGTAGCTATATTCCAGCAATCCCAATCTGCCATAGCAGCATCTCATGGCCTTCAAAACCAAATGCAGATTAGAGAAGCTGTGCTGTTTAGGACAGCTTTGCTTTAGCCTGATTTCTTAAGCAGACAAAATTTAAATGTTCAGGCTATCTGTCTATAATTCCCCCATAACATCAGAATAGATTAGCAAATTTCAACTAAGTTTGAAAGAGCAAGGGAAGTCTCTAAGATTCTACAAATTACATGGGAAGTGCTGAATGTCTGGGGGGAAAAAAAAAAAAAGAGAGATTCAAACTGTTGCTCCCCACAATGGAAAGAGTAATTGTGATTTAATCCTTAATGTATTCCAAGAGAAAGAAAAAAAGACAGGCAGCAGATATGGTTCCAAATGAGCCACAAACACTGTCTTCACCTAGCCCAAGACACAAGAGACATATAGAGAGAGCAGGAGGAGGAAGGGAATATAGGGTATAAAACTGGAGGAAACAGAGTTCCTTAGTTTCGCAGTTCACTGAACAAGTTATGGTTTAGTTGCACAGGATAACACAGAAGAGCAGAAGGGTTAAGGTTGGAAGTGATCTCTGGAGATCATCTAGTCCAACACCCTTGGCCAAAGCAGAGTCAACCAGAGTAGGCTGCTCAAGGCTGTGTCTGGTCTGTTTTTGAATATGTGCAAGGATGGAGACTTCCCAACATCTCTAGGCAACCCGTGCCAGGTTCAACCCACCCTCACAGTGGAGAAGCTTCTTCCTATATTTAAATGCAACTTCCTACACACACACAAAGGCCCAACTAAGATTAGTGCCTTAGCATGAAAGGGATTATATGCAGATAATGTAACACAAATTGTCTTTCCTCTCAGTTCACAGCCTAGGCAAGATACATGAAATGAGGAAGACAAAACATACGTAAGAGAAAATAATTCTCCAAGGACACACAGTGCATCAGTGTTAATTTTGCAAGACAATGCATCTGTCTAAGAAGTGGGAAGAAACCCTAGAAGTACCTTATTTTTCAGTCTACCATGACCATACAGTTAAAAAAAAAAAACTCTAACAATAACATATGTTTATTTAGAGATAGGCTATTTTCTTGCTTAGAGTATTTCTACCAGCTCTTCTAGCAGTAACCATCAACCTATTTAAATAGGGCTGAAATGATTAAGGGGCTCAGTCTTGGAACTGTAACATCCCCAAAAGTTTTCTGAGAATACGCTCCTGAAGTCTTCATTAATTTGCTGTAGGAGATTGAGGCTGTAGAAAGAACCAAATACCTGTCTAGCATCCTCTAGATTAAGATGCCAATCCTTGAACCAGTTTCCAGTTTGAAGAGGCAAGGTAACTTTGAAGTTAAAAAAACAAACAAACAAACCAAAAAACCCAAAAAAACACCAAACCAAAAAACAGATGACCAGAACTTCAAAAGGAAAACTGTAGACCAATCCTGTACCTGCTGACAGCAGGTCATCTCAACATGGCAGCCAAAGCTACCCACCATTTGCAACCTGAAAATAAGATGAGAGCTTTGAAATAGAATACTGGGAGAGATGAAAAGATTCCAGTAAGGTAGAAATCTAAGAGTCAAATCCATTCCTTAATCTTAGGGACAGGTCACAGTTATTAAAAGAAATTCACACAGTCACTGAATAAAACTTACCCAGGGCGAATGGCTGGCATGATGACTAACCCAACCCTCAGCTGGCAAACAGTCAGCAGAAGACATGAGAAATTTTTAAACATCCCACACAGTGCATTTCATACCACAAGGATTTGGAATGTGAAGTCTTCTTTTCCTACTTAAACTTGTGTTTTAATTCAAATGCAATAAAATGGTAGTCTTAGCAAAGGCTTGTGCTAGCTTAGCTCAAACTTTATCAGAGCAGGACATTGGTTTTTTTTAAAAGTAAAATTAAAAAAAAAAAAAAAGGAAATCAGACATCACCAGCTCATGTTTAGCTGCAAATGTTATTGCTGGTCCCGCTTCCTCATAAATTTTATTACCATAGGGCAGATGAGCCAACATTATAAACCTGGGCTACTGTGTACTTCATCCTGGACCAAAGCAACAAAACAATCACTTTTCCAAGAAGAGCATCTGTGTAGAAATCTAGTGTCTACATTGCTAGCCACACATGAAATAGTTAAGAAAAAGAGTGAAAGAAGATAAAGAGCCAAGCAATTCCATCAACTTTCCCTGCTGGTCAGTATGAAGACCTGGTACATTCTCATCTGCAGCTGAAGGACTGCTGTTCAACCTTTGGCAGACTGAAACTTACAGTTCTAAGAGTAGGCTTTAGACAGACAGAAGAAAATTAACACATTTTTGGTCCAGACCAGTTTGCTTCTCCCAGAAACCAGCTCCTCCATTATTTTTGTTCCAGTCAATAGTGCCTTTAATAGCTAAACGACAAGGGCAGTCAGCTTATGGCACATAAGGCCGAACACACAGAGGAATGACACTGCAAAAGCAAAGCTTATTAATATGTACGTAATGTAGACATTATTAAGAAAATATACATTACCACACTGATTTTTTTTCTCCCACATTAAGCATATACTGCAAAAGACAGCAAATCAAAATTGCAAGAGCCTCAGGATATAAAGAGTATGTTGTTTTGTAAGTAGAAGCCAGCAGCCAGAAGAGCACTTACTAAATGGATGCCTGAAAACAGTTGTTTTGGTTTGGTTTCTTTTAATTTTTTAAAGTTAAGCACTTCACTGGAAATATTATCATGTCTATAATTCCCACGTAGTGTTGGAAAACTAAAGCAAAAAAGAAAAAAAGATAGCACTTGCACACCCTAAGCTACTTGATGCTGGTTTCTCTCCTCAATTCCCCCCTGCACCCTGCATTAACCCATTTACTGTCAGTTGATGTTGCAAATCTTGGTGCAAAGCTCTTACCAGCAATAATCTCCTTTTGTCAGTAAATGGCAAGTTATCTACTTTCTTCCAAACTCCTTAATTATCAAATCACTGATTATCAATGGGTGGATGTTAGATATGAAACTGAAGAGCAGCCTGTTATCAGTGGTAAGCTACACAAGGAACGGTCCCTTCCAGTCTAACCTCACCCCTTCCAGAAGCCCAAATTAAAAACATTTATTTGAACAAGAAACTAAAAAAATATTTCTTTTCCTCTTAAGTATGCAATAATCTCTATGCAAAGAAGCCAGATTAGGAACAGTGAAAGTCTAAAAGGCAGAAACTGCCTGGCACAGCCATGGGGTGCAAAACAGTAAACTCAGCCATTAGAACTTTATGAGTAATTTAGGGCAGCTTTAGGTCTACTTTAATTTACATTGGTTGACAATGATCTCTGTGACTTTCAGGAAATAATAAAATTTTCTCAAAATAAAACTGAGAGAGCTGACAACTCAAGATAAGTATTCTATTCGACCCACTCCAGAACTGAGTAACTATCCATCAGCTACCTGCACCAGCCTGAAGGTTACTCGCACTATTATGAAGGCAACAGTACCATTTGCAAGAGAATGCACCTGGATTTGTTTAAATATAAACACTATCATTTACCTTCTTTATCCATACTGCTCTTTATCCTCAGTCTCACAACACACTTCAATTTATTCTCCTTTAAAAACTGTATGCCAAGGTCATTGCAAAAGAAACAGTATATTCCTGTTTATACAGTCCACAGGACAATGGCGATCTCATAGGCATCTCTGCCACAAATGACACATTCAAGAAAAAAAATGCTTAGAGCTACATCAATAGTGAGAAATACACTTTTATGAAAGGAGCCAATACCATTTCCTCTGTTCCACCTAAATTCCATTTAAAACCAATTTTCAAAAGCTATGAAGCAATAAAAAAAATCTTCTGGGTGGATTTTTTTGTATGGTTTTTACTAGAATTTTATCAGTAATGTTTCCAGTCTGTAAACAGAATTAAAGGAATTAACTAAAATGTTATATCCCTATGAAAAATTAAATCTAGAATAAGTCAAATGGAACTGGATGAACACTATTAATATGTTCTAAAAGTAGGCATTTGAAATTAGGTAAGTTTGACTTGGTCACATTTGTGTGCCTTTTAAAAAACCTTTCTGGAAAACTTCACATCTTCCAGGCAAGGGTGCTCATGGGAATCATGTCCAAACTGTCCAGGAAAACTAAATTTTCAGTTTGCCTTTGCAAACATTTATGTTGGAAGTGCTCGCACAACTATCCAAGTAGAATGTAATACTTGTATGCAACACATCCAACAGACTACATTCAAGAGTACAATTCAAATCTTTGAATATTGATTAAGTGCAACCAATCCATAAGTGAGGTAAAGACAGTTGGGAAAGGAGATAAAAATAGTTGTTTGCCAGAAAATCTGAAACAAATAAGGACTTAAAGGAAATCACTCTGCACTTACAGACACTGCAGATGAAGACAGTTCAAGTTCATGAAGAACACTATTTACAACAAATTATTCATGTTACTCTACAGATCAGCACGGATGTTTTGTAGAAAAACAGTACTGTTTATGTATGAACTGAAAATGGAACAATCTCCTCATTTTCCATAAGCAAAACGAACAGCATCATTGATTAGGATTGCTAAACATCTTGGGTTTGTTTAAAACAAAACCAGAAAATTTCTTTGGGATATTTCTTAATAGAACAATCCACGACAAACAAAAAAATTCCACCCTTACCTAATTATCACAGGCTTGATAATCTTCCTACTGAAGTCAGCTCAACTTAAAACACTGACTGACTTCACAAGGGCAATTTACAGTATCTCTGCAGTTGAAGAGGAGCACTCCTTGAGCATTCATTTATGTCTCTGCCTTTACTCTACCTTCACAGAAATCTATATCCAGGCTTCCACCTCTTCTTACTTTGACTACTCTCCTATGTGCATAACACATTCTTCATGCAATGTCTCTCACTTCACAGGGCATTACTTCCAAATATCTCATTTCCTTTCAAATTTCTTCTGAAAGCTGGAATTCTGTCATCACCTACATTTGTTCTATATTACCTACCTACTAATATTGAGGTGGATATCAACATTTATTATCACCATTGCAATTACTGTTTAACTCTCTAAAGTACACAGTATTAAAGACTTCCCAAAATATAATGTATGGAGTAAATTTATGGTATACTGAAAAATATTGCAATGTTGGAGAATCCAAAACATACACTGGCTGCTACACTGCAATTTACAAAAGGAAGTGTAAGAACCCACTTAAAATGCTACATCTGCTCTCCTCATAGAGTCACAGGTATTCTAGAATCAGAAACAGTTCCTCTCAAGAGGTAAATTCTATTGAGAAGCTTTTTTAAGTTCTCCAACCTCTCTCATCATTCTAATGCAGTCCTTCCCATTGTAGTAGCACAAAATGACATTAGAGCAGTGACAGAAAGTAGAAAAGTGCTTGAGCAGTGCAAGAACTCTATTTATGAAATCACTGCTTCCGTAGTCCCTGCTGATGCCTGAAACATAGGTATAGTCATATAGTCCTACTCATTTGACAGTATCTGAATTTTAACAACTCTTGGGTAGGAAAGCTTACTGTGCTTTACAAAGAAAAACAATCATTCAGAGCCTGCTCCTGTTTCAACAAGTTCATAATAATTTTGCTACTGATATTGGGGTAAAAGACTAATGTCGTGCCTCTACAAGGTTTGCAGAAGGATGGAGGCTAAAAATCACTTTCACTGTAGCTAGGAAACAGGAATTTGCTTTAAAAAAAAAAAAAGAGTGAGAGTCATAAAAGGGACATCTGAACTTCGCAGTTCAGACACGTGGCATGGTAATACTAGTTCACTTCAGTCAGTAATGCAGGCAAACAGTACTTTAGAACAATCAGATCAAAGGTACATAAAGTTAAGAAAGACCAAATCTCTCAAAACTCATAACCATTACTTGAAAATCCATTACATCTAAGTCACTATGACATAACCTTTCTTGGCAAAATTTCATTCTTAAGACCTCTACTGCCCACAGTATTGCTTGCAATATTTTATTTCTATGATTACTAATTAACTGCTTAAGTCTTCACAGACTACCATAACAGAAGATGTGGATTCACTGTTTTGAAAGAAACTTTTTTGAGGAAAGTAAGAGAGAGAGATATATATGAAAACATTAATAGAATACATACTGGTTTGTTGTTTGTTTGTTTAAAAAGGCCATGGGAGGAACTACAATGATTTACACCTCTGTAACAATATATTCATCTAGACAGCTAAACAGAATGAAGCTGTACTCTGTAGATTCTCTCTACATCCAACACACTGGGTCAGGAAAAAAAAATAATTATAGCCATATGAATGAAAAGGATATACTTTGTTTAGCCTACTTACCTAAGGAAACCAGGCTTCCGAGATCACATTTTCTACCAAATACTCCTCAAATAGATCTGAAGCTTCCAATTTCAACCAAGTTTGACAGAGACACATAAAAAAATTAACAAATTTCAGTTTCTGCCAGTGTCACGGAAACAGGTGGTTAAGGCTGTAAAGAAACATCCTGTTTAAGCTCTCACTGAATAAAGGGCTATCAAATTCACTAAGGTCTAAATTTAATGATTTCTGTTCTTACATAGCCCAATAGCATACTGCTGAACACCTCACTGATGGCTCATATAAAATTAACATGTTATACACCAAAATAACTGTAAGTTGTATGGTATACAATGCAGAAAAGAGACCCCCTACACTTTTTGCGAAGGTAAAAGTGCCATGAGTGATTCTTTATATTGAATGTCTGCAGAACCGAGCTTAAAACAGAATGAAAGGAACAAGACAAAATGGATCAGCAACATTAAATTTTTCATCAAGTTTCTCTCAAAGTGAATAGGGTAACTCCCACTTAGCACCAATGTCTTACTGCTTGTAGACAAAGCAGCATTTTGGAAATTTCAGCTAGACATTGAATTGGTGCCATAGCAAACAATGATGCTGAAGCCTAAACAGTGACTGTCAAATGAAAACACAAGGAAACCCCCTGAAACGCTGAAGACCTTCACAAGAAATACTTCAGTTCCTCATCTTGGCACTCATTAATAAATATTCACTACAGTCAATCTGAATTACTCTTAAGAGTTTCAGTGGTGAAACAGGGGTTAATAAGGCCAAAAGAAACACATGAACAGAGGCATTTGTGGAATTTAAAAAAAAAAAATAAAGCAAGGAATACACAAGAAATTGATTTCACACAATTATAGTGGCAAATGGAGAAAAGCCTCTGTTTGATCTAAAACTAAAACAGTGCTTCATGATCAGGTATGACTGGGGTTTCTCAAGGCACACTGTTTCCACATGTGTTACTGTAACATGACACACATCCTTTGCTCATTACTGTTAATTACAATGAAAACCTCCTATAATTAACTGTAGAAGAATATATCAATGAAACTTCGATAAACCAACCTTTCCCCACACACCCGTATATATATAGCAATGATCTTTTACAGTGACAGTTCTGTAAAATAATTCTTGAGTACAATTATTAAGATTATGCTGCTTCTTGTATTCTTGCAAAAATCATTCAAATAGATTCCATAAGCTATTCTTCCAGCTGCAGTAAACAAGTGCTCTGAATTCAACTTATTATAAAAGCAAACTGTCTTACTACAGTACTCAAATTATACTGCAAATTCGTATGCTACATTATTAAAAATAATTTTCCCTCGTTCCTCTATCATTCCCACTACCAGCAAAGAGCTAAGCACAGATATTTTTCAGCATTGCCCCGTGTAGCCCTTTTCTAACTTCTCTGACTAAGAGGCCCTCTAATCCTCTCTTTGTGGCATCAGTCACCCTCAGCAAGCTTGACACACCAGCATAGAAGGCTGCTCGGGACAAATGTTGCGTACCCAATTTTGAATTCTAATCAACGCTTTCAACAACAGTTGTTACCCACCAGTTTGAACTGAAGTCTTTTCCGTTTCAGTTTTGCCCACCCACAGCCAGATGTCACCAGGTTCCACTAATGCTACAGATACAGCAACTGGACCTCTTCGCAGGGACCAGTAGGTTGCTGTTGGTAAACGCTTTTTTTCAGCTATCAAAGTGGCAATCTGTGAGAATTTCATGGAGAGAAAGCCAGTGAGAGTTCTACTTACCATTAAGTTGTCCCTCCATGGCACCCTTTCTAAGTCTGCCCTGAACTATGAACCCATGCTCCTTCCCAAAACCCCCTTCTTTTGATCTCAGTAAAAGCACGTAAGAGTGATTAATACATTTGTATAGTATTAATGTATCTGGGAGCAAAGCTAGACCTGCCCAACTGAAATAACTTTATAGAGTCAAGAATTTTTTATTCAAAACAAAATTATGGCTATGAAGATCACTGCAAAATGGATAGGACTTTGCAACACAACTTACATTTTCTTTCCATTCATCATTACATTTTGCCAGATTTTATTTCTCACTCTTCCCCATCCCCTTGGGGGGAAAAAGAAATATTCCAAGCCATTACCTCCTAATCTTCCAAACTTTAAAGTCAAGCTCTAAACGAATTATTACAACCACTATTTTCTTCAGCTGTATGCCACTGCAACCCAAACTCAAAGTTACACACCAAGGCAACATAGTATGGTGAATCAGGCCCTCATACTGCCCTTGTCCCCTCCCTACAATGCTGCAGGTTGCCTGCTTACCCTCCAAAACAAGCAGGATGAGGACCAGCTATGCATCACACACTGTTCATGCCATTCTGCATGCTCCCAAATGTGATTAGCACAGAAAATGCGAGAAGACCAGAAGGCATCTTTCCATATTTAGCCATGTATGTTTAATACCGAGTTAGATTTCACCTCAGTGCATTATTCCATTAATCAAGGGTGGGTATAACAAGGAAGACATTGACTGACATCAGCTACTTTTAAGATTTCTCTTCCTCTTCCCCCCACCTCCAGCTTCTATGACACCATGCATTGTGCATTTTATGTGCATTCATGTGTGCAAACAGCAGAGACTTATCTATGAAGATCAGTCATATGGTAAAACTGCAAAAGGAAACTTTCACCCTTGTCCAGCTGGTTGAATAACTGCAGAGGCCAACAGCAGCAATACCTCCTCTTCTTCTCCCTCCACCCCCACATCTCTAATCACTTAGGAGGAAGATAGGAAGATTAGCAGAGAGGAAAAAAATAACCAAAGCTGCAGATAACCCTTTAGGACCACAACATCAGGCTATGAGACATGGAGCAAAAGGTTAATGCAGCTGTATTTTCAGGAATCTCAGACACAACTGTATTTAAAGGGGAGGGAGGGGTGCTGAGAAGGTGAAAGAGAGAAAAAAGGAAATGGTGATGAAGAAAAAAATAAATTTGCCATCTACAGCTGGCTCTTTGATCACCTGGACTATCCAGGAAAGGATTACAGCAGAAATAGGGCAGTTTTATTACCAATACACTGCCATTTTTTTGGTAATTATTTTCATTATCATCATCAGAACAAATTTTACTAAGAATACAGCTGCAGAAGTAAGGGCTTTTTGAGCTATGCAAAGAATAAAGGTGGTAGCCAAAACAGTGACAGAGAACTACCTTTAGCAGCTGATACACTGAAGAGATTTGGGAAAAATTATATATAAATAAAAGTCACTTTCATTAGAAGACAATGTCATCTTCATCCATGTCTCTGAATGGTTGCTATGGGGTTGTGAAGATGAGGGGAAGGATGGGGGGGGGGTGTTTATAATCAATCATCTCAGAAGAGCATTGCTTCTTACAGAGAAAGATCTGGATTTTGACTGTGTCCCTAAGAAAATTGCGGACTGCAGAGCTGCTGCCACGCAGGGCAGTGAGGAAGCAGGCAGAGCAGAGGCAGCAGCTGGGAATGGAAACGCCTATTAAATCCTTTAGACAACAGATGGGCAAAGCTCGGCTGGGTTATAAAAAAAAAAAAAAAAAAAAAACCACACACCACAATGCATCATGTTTTATTGTCCCACCATAATGAACAACACTTAACACCCACATGCCCAAAGAAGCCCCCCTATGGCTGATCTTCCCCTTTCCCTAAATTATAATCTCGAGTTTCAATCCAATTTTGGGGGGCTCCCAACCCAATGAATTTGCCAGATCTCATTGCTTATTGCACCTGTTACTAAAAAAAAAAAAAAAAAAATTACATAAGGAAGACATTTGGGCTTCTTTTTAATGGTTTTTCTTCCACTTAATGCTCCCCTGCCCTTGAAGTGAATATGCTATCCAAGCAAGCAACAGTAAGTCCAGATCTTGAATGTATTTAGGGGATCTAATTATGTCATGTAGGGCAGAAGCACCTGCTCTCTGCTAATGCCCTCCACTCGGTTTCCTCTTTTTAATATTTCTTACCATTGTTCCATTCAGGAAAATCTGCTGGGGGCGAGTTTCATAAACAAGCTTTAAGAAAAATAATTAAATAACCTCCCCTCCCCCCCAGTCCCTCCTACAAAAACACAGCATAATCAGAATGAATTCTGCTACCAAGCCCCTATTTTTCTTATATTTCATGCCCTACCCACACAAACCACCAGCCCATCCATCCATATTTGCTAAATACCCACAGCAGTCAGTGCCACAGACATACTGTACATATTTCCACCCCCCCAACTGCACCTTAAGGACTACACCCTTTTCAATCATGATGTCATGAAATACTGCTGGTGACTCCCCCACTACCACCACCACCACCTCCTCTGTACTACAGGCTGTGAACCTTTCATTTCAATATAATTTGATTAAAAAGAAAATGCCCTAAGTAGGGCAGTGAAGAAATTGATGTGAAAATTCACCACCAGCAGATCATCTATTTTTTCCTCTGCATGCACTCTGGCTGTCATCAGAACAACACCCATTAGCAGGAGTAATGAACATAAAGCATCCTGGGCTTTTTTTTTTTTTTAAAGGAAAAAAGGAAGAAAATAAAGAATTAAAATGAAAACTAAAAAAAAAGGCAAAAATCCCCTGTGAATATTATCTCCACTAAAACAGCAAATGGGAAAACCTGGACCCTCAAATATCCCATCCCCAACACCTCACTGGCTGCTACAGCACCTTCCCCCTAGCACCGGTGCTGCTGCAAAAGAACCAACCTGTCTGTCCTTTTCCTAGGGTTTTCTCCAAACGATAGGGTCCAACATATTGTGCATGTTGAGCTCCGCTGCCTTCTTTCCCTGTTGATGTCATTTCTACCTGGATCTGTAATTCTGCAATGTGTATGTGCTGATGAGCTGGAATTTCTCTCTCTGCGGTTCTTTAAATTCCCACTTTGCAGCTGTGCAAGCAAAGCACTCTTTCTCTTTGCTTTAGTCCACTTGGTTGCAGATTTTTCTCTTCCTCCTCGTTCTTTCCTCTCTCTCTCACGTGCGTGTTTTCTCGCTGGGTCTGCCTGGGACGCTGATGGACGAAGGAGTTATTTTAATGTTCAAAGAAGGGGATCTACGATCCAAGCCCAAGGAGCATGATGCTGGTGAGCTGAGCTCCGCACGCCTTGTTCTCTCTAGGAGCTGTTCAAGGGAGAGCCAGAGCTAGAGCAGCGGAAGAGCTGGGGCCCGCAGCTGTGATTGACATTAAAAGGAACCAATCCCTCGTCTCCCACCTCCTTCTCCCCGCCTCCTTCCACTACCTATTCTTTTCCATCAGCAGCAGTTACTGCCTTTCCCTGCTACAGAGCATCATGATCAATGGCGACAGAAAACACCTAAGTTTATCAGTCTATTGATAAGGCACAATTAAATATAGTTTAATATGTACATTATTTTAAGACCCAAACATACACTTTTTTTTTTCCTTTGAATTTTACTCCACTATGCAGCTGTACTTCCAGAGTATTAAAGAAAGCCTGAGATTGTGGCAGGAAATAGGAAAGGAAAAAAAAAAAAAAACCTACTTCTGAAAATGAGCTTGAGAAATTAATTGATTCTGTTTGATTCTGGAAGACCTACATCTTCTGTGGATTTTACCCTTTAAAGAGAGTCTTTGGGGGGGTGGGGCAAAGAGAAAAAAAGAGGAAAAAAACAGGGCCAATCCTGAAACCACTGAACTCAGTGACAGACCTGCTTTTGAGTTTGATGGGAGCAAATAGACTTTAGGTTCTTAGATGAAGAGATCAAAAATGGCACGGCCACTATCTTAATTAGAAACACAGCAGAAAATCCAGGGATTAGATGGCAATAGGCACTGATTCCCTGATCCACAGGCCCCATACTAGCCGCATAAGAAAACTTTCGCTGTTTTTGTCCAAGTACTTATGCCTGTGTTTAACCTTCAGAGCTTAAGGAGTTGGATGAAATAAAAGATTCTGCAGATATGCTTCAAGTTAGGCACAAGCCTATGTATTTTCTGGATTCAGGACCATGCAACAGTTTCAGCCAGATTCCAGGACTACCAAGCTGAAACCATTACCACACAAAAGTTTCATTTTTACCTTCTCGTCTCTACTCCACTCCAGACAGAAAACTGGTCAAGATATTCTTATTGAATTTCAACTGAGACACAACATACTGCAAGGATTCTTCAGCCAGAGGGAAGCCTAGGCAAGCCTGTAAAAGAAAGGGAGAGTAAAGAGAGGGCAAAACTTGAAGAAGCTTTATCATCATCTGTTGCTCATTGAGAGAAAAGACTATTTCAGGTTTGTTTGGTTTTTTTTTTAAAAAGAGGGAAATTTACCTTTTTCTAATACCTGTATCGACAGACAGTAGCTGCTGATGTAAATGGGAATAAAACTAGAAATTGGTTCTTTACCTGTATCACAACAACACAACTCCACCCAACAGGTTGCAGAGGAGTAACAAGATGAGGAGGTGGGAGGAAACCAGGCCAGTGGACTGAAATCATAAACCAATTCAAAGGTATCCTCAGGAAACAAAACCACAACACTTGCTTTGACCTTCCCCTGCTTTGCTCTTTATGGTTCATCTTTACTCACTTCCAGGCTGCACCGCTGCAGCTATCTGCCAGCAAACTCCAAAACACCCCAAACTGTCCCCATTTCTCCACTTCCCCCTCCAGACCTCACCCTGTGTGACCACCCACTACAACTCCTTCTCTGCTGAGGACTGCCTCTACCTTTTGCCAGCGGTAACCTCTGCCCCCTCCAGCCCCTATAGGTGTTTACTTTCCTCCCCTACTAAACTCAACTCCAAATTGCTATTTCTCCAAGCTCCCTCCCCCAAATCTTTCATTAAACATTGTTCTTTCCCCACCTTACCGCAACCCCAACAGCTGCTCCTCTTTAATCCTTGCTTCCCCCTCACACTCCCACCCCTCTCCGTCTCCCCTCAGAGCCCCACTGCGTCGCCTCATGCAACTGAGCCCGTAGTCCCTCACCGAGGAGGGAGGAAAGGCAGTTGGCGAAAACGATGCCAACGACCGGGGCGGCAGGGTTGCCACGCCGTGCTCTCCCCTCTACCCTGCACACCCCGGCGGAGCCGCGGGACCGGAGGGGGGAGGAGAGAGGAGGCAGCGGGCC
>NW_008825156.1:485731-506417 GCF_000699105.1 Pygoscelis adeliae | reverse complement strand
AGGGAGGGAGGGAGGGAGGGAGGGAGGACCGCGTGGAGTCCCCCTGCGGAGAGGCGTAGGATAGGCTGTTAGGACCGACGGCTAAACGGCCGGCTGACAGGCCGATGAGGGGTGAGGCACAGCCTGCCCGTTGGATGAAGTGAACCTGCTCTGCATGTGGCGCAGGACTAGGACCGGGCAGCACTGACAGACCCGAGGGCTCAAAAACCCAACTACGAGGCCCAGAAATATCAAGATGGATTCAACAGGACGATCTGTACGTCTTGCAACACGGTTCAAAAATGGCTCTGAAACTTGAGGCAAAAGGCACTTTCCACACACACCATCCCGCAGGGGTCCTCCTTTCCCTATGGCTTACAAGCCAGGATGGGGCTGTTAGAGGTGAGGCACTTGTGGCGGGAGAAGCACTCTCCTGGCTGGGCTCTCGGATGCAGAAATCCAGTGTTGGGAGGACTCAAAATGTGTCATGTTTTCAGACCTGTAACTCCCCTTTAAATATTGCATGTCTTCTCCCCTGCCACCCCCACTATTAAAAGGTCCCTACACAGACAGTAAGGGGCAATACTGAATTACAGGAATGTGAACATAACTTTCAGAAAATAGAAAAGACTGTTTATTTGTTTAAATTAGCAAATTATCCACACCACCATATTAACAATGCAGGGGGTGAATATCAGCATAGATCTTTACACTTAACATCTTTTTAAATTCCAAGATTTGTATTTTAAAGGGTATTTTATAGGAGATTGTGATGTCTGTATGTAGATAAGCTGAATCTGTTTTGTGATATTAACAGAAAGATGAGCAATCGGACAATATTGTCCATCCAAGACCCAACTGTGTATTTTACAGTTTCCTTCCATTTGAGCATTGGGGAAAAGGAGTTACAGAGCCACGGATGTTATAAATCCCCACCTTCTGCCACAAAATATGGGTCAGTGTCACGGCTAGAACAAGATCAAAAAACTTGGTAAATTCAAATGATCCTGACTGGAAGATCAGTGAGTTTAAAAAAAAAAAAACAAAACAACACAAAAACAACAAACAAAAAAAACCACAAAAAACACACACAAAAAAACCCACACCTTTTTGGTCTCATTTAGTTATTTGTTATTTTGATTCCATACGAATATTCTTCTGTATGGCCTATTGCAACAATTTTGACTTTTCGTCCTAAACTCTTTTTGAAAAAATGTTTGGACACTTCTTGATTCCTGAATAATCAAATGCTGTTTGTTTTATTTGTTCATATAGAGCAAAATCCCATTTTCCTGTACCCCTTTGATCTGAAACTCACTCCTTTGAATCTAGGTTATGTCCCCCTGGTGTGAATTACTTATACAATAACTCCCTCAATTATTTGAAGCTCTGTTTATCGAAATGTTTTGATGTTCCAAAAGTATTTTGAATAAACAGGGCTCTGCTATCATTGGATATATCAGGTATCTTTGGGGATGCATATAGGATGATTTCCCCTGACCTTATTCTGTATCATCTTGTGCTTAAATGAACAGGCAGTGTAAACTTAAGTGTATAGTTAGTGTATTGGCACCATCTTCAGTACTTTTACTTCTTTCCCCATTAATTATTTTTCTTTTGTTGTTCTCCTTAAAGGACTAAATCCCAGAAATTTCACTCAGGAAGGCCTCAACACAGATGCCAGCAAAAGTTTTGCTTGAATAAGGAGTGAATAAAAAAAGTAATGATCTAGAATTTTGTTCAGTTTTATCATACTTCTGAAAGAAAGCAGAGCAAAATTATTTGCATTTTTTGGCATTTTTCACCCACTCCCATTGACACTAGCATGTGTCTAATGGAAGTCCTCGTGTTCATTTGTTTTCTTAGATGCTTGCCATTGCCTTTCTTTTTATTGCCATGAGAATCTTAAGGGTCAAGATGGATCATGAAATGATGCAAGAAGCTAGAGGAAAAAACAGGTCCATGAGGACATTTTATTCAATATTTTTCACTTGTTCAGTTGAATGTATTTGTGGAGTTTTAATAAAAATAAAAAAAGGAAGTGTCAGGCTTCCAAGAAAAGGCACCAATAAACTTGTTGTCCTGGTTTCGGCAGGGATAGAGTTGATTTCCTTCTTAGTAGCTGGTACAGTGCTGTGTTTTGGATTTAGGGTGAGAACAATGTTGATAACACACCAATGTTTTAGTTGTTGCTAGGTAGTGTTTACACTAGTCAAGGACTTTTCAGCTTCCCATGCTCTACCGACTGAGAAGGCTGGAGGTGCACAAGAAGGTGGGAGGGGGCACAGCCAGGACAGCTGACCCAAACTGGCCAAAGGGATATTCCATACCATGTGACGTCATGCTCAGCATATAAAGCTGGGGGAAGAAGAAGGAAGGGGGGGACGTTTGGAGTGATGGTGTTTGTCTTCCCAAGTAACCATTACACATGATGGAGCCCTGCTTTCGTGGAGATGGCTGAACACCTGCCGATGGGAAGCAGTGAATGAATTCCTTGTTTTGTTTTGCTTGCGTGCGCGGCTTTTGCTTTACCTATTAAACTGTCTTTATCTCAACCCACGAGTTTTCTCACTTTTACCCTTCCGATTCTCTCCCCCATCCCACTGGGGGGGAGTGAGTGAGCAGCTGTGTGGTGCTTAGTTCTTGGCTGAGGTTAAACCACAACACTTGTGTACTTAGCATAGAATGAATCAATAGTCTTCTCATGGTAAGAAGTATCACATAAACTAGGAATTTATGTCCAATTAGAATAAGCTAATAGCTAATACCAGTGATAAGGACATATTGAAAGATAAACAAGGCAAAAATATCCAGCATTTACAATGTCAGGATCCATTATTACATCCTGAATTACACGTTCCATCCACATACCTATGGACACATGACACCCCTTTGATAAGTGGAATTGGGAATAAAATATTTTGGGAATTAACCTCATTGTATAAATACTCCATAATAAACTGAGCCAGGTATTTGAGGGACACTTAGGCATCAATACTGTTGACAAACTGATAATGCCTATATTGAGAATAATGATGTCAATCTGCAACATCTCCAAACAGATGCTAGCAGTCTAAAATTCAGAATTTGTCCCCTTTGCGTTAGATATCTTACCATCTTCCCAAGAAGCCCAGGTAGACCCTAAGAGAAGAAAGAAAGGGATTTCAATAAGTGGACGGTGTTTCAAATTCTTAGAACACCCTCAGAGTTCAGACACTTCTACTAGCCACCAAGTGCTGAGGAACTTGAACTAGTTAACATTGGTTACTGGAAGACTGCTTGCACAAAGACTCCCACTTCAGCAGCCCCTAAACTGGTCCACATCACTCAGCAGAGGTATACCATGGTGGTATTTAGGTAGACACTTTGGAGATTTTTCTGTTGTGGTTGTTGTTATTATTATGTATTTAGCTATTATTATTAGGACTCTTGGCATTCTACATATTCTAGTACCTCATTTTTAAGGTTCACCCAGAAAAATGAACTGTTAGCTTGTCATCTACATATCATCTTTGTTTCAAGCCAGGTTAAGGTAAAAGCTTGTAAAATGTTTAATAACAAAATAGATAATTGCTTTCACAGTATTACTTCCTCCAGACTGTGGACTCTCTTTATCCCTTTGGAAATATTAACGTTCTTTTCTCAGGCCTGCCGCTGTCATTACCTGTGCCTCACAGAACTGTTAAACTATTGAGAAACAAAAAGTTCTTTCCAGCTTAATAAGGCAATGTGAAAACCTCTGTGTGAAGTTTTTTTCATATACTGAGCTTTGTATTTCATAAAAATATGAATACGCACATTTATAGGTTCAATGTGTGAAGCGTTTGACTGGGTCTTGATGGAAACCAAACTTGAAAGTGATGAGACACTTCAAGGTGGGGATGGATCTGTGGTAATTGACCTGTCTTTGAGGTACAAGAGACCAAAAGGATGTCTGTCTTGGGTTGTCAGATCAAGTGTCCACCTACTCTAATACCGTGTCTCCAGTGGTGCCTGTAAACACAAACTTAGGGAAGAATAAATCCAAGGCAAGTGTATATGATTCTTCCCTGCAGTACTCTCAGGATCCAATTGTTTTCAGCTCAGGGACTTTCTGAGCCAGATGTTGTTTCTGTGTATGCCGTAGTCCTCAACAGATTTCTTTTTCCCTGAGCTTGTTTTTGTCTTCCCTTAAAAACTTGACACCATGACAGATGGCCAGCTATCTCTTCAGATCATGTGCATACTTCTCAGAAGACAGTGAATCCTTGAGACAAGTAACATCCATTGATCAATGCTCAAGAACCCCAAAAAGTGAAGAAAATTATGAGTGAGGCACCATTCTTGAAATCCTGCAGCTGTATGGAGCAGTTCCACCTGCAAGGTGACTGCTCAGGAAGCCTAGAAACGGTAGAGTTGACAGACCAGAGCATTTAGTGGTTAAGATGTAGAAAATAGGTATGTGAAAACAGAAACACAGTTTCTGGCTGTGCATTTCTGTTGTAGAGCAATTCTACCCATTCAGCTTCTGCCACAAAATGGTGTCTGCAGCCTGATCACAAGCTGATGGACTATATCATAAAGAAATTACTGTTAAGCACATATTAGCAGCTATCATGAATGTTTTATTGGCCCTCTAATAATATGCAGTGAAGTTGTGTGATGTCAAATACACTGAATAAAGCAAGTTTTCAAGATTTTATCGCAGATGGTTCAGTGGAACATTCAGTCAACTTCCTAGAATATCCCTGCATTTCTCTGCAGAGATTTCAAGTGGCCTAAAAAGTTTTGACCAGGATGAACAAGTAAAAATATTAATTCTCTAGACCACAGGGGAACTTTTACCAGAGAAGGTAAGATGTACATTTTGAGTTAAACATGCACAGTGGTTTTAGCTGTATGTGCAACATAAGGTTTTGATGAAAAAGGGATCAGGAGGTACTGTACAACTGGGTATGGATGCATGTTTCATGTGTGCACATAGGGGTACTCATGAGATAAGCCTGGGAATGTATCTATTGGGCTGACAGTAATGCACAAATGAGCTGGAGCAATGCAATATGTGTATGTTAGAGGAAAATATATCATGCTTGATCCAACAGCCTGAGAGAGGTGAGGCTGTTGCCGCTCCATAAGCCCATGTCCAACCGTTAGCAAGGCTGAAGATGTATTGCCAGTAGACATACACACACAAAGCACACATATACACTACACATATACATATATACACTACATATCTATATGGTTGGAACACACGATTCCTAGATGGAAACTCAGAGCACGCATGTGAACATAGGCAGCACTGAGGGCCTTATCCTTCTCCCCTTTCTGGCTGAGCAGGATGGAAGTCCATTAGTGAGAAAAAAAAATATATATATATGCACAAGGTGGATGCCTCCAGCAACTGGACTCATACAGTCTGCCCAGTAGCTGGCCCCTGGATCCCAGTCTGCTCAGTTGCTGGCACCTAGACATAACAAGCCAGTGAGGCCGACCCCCATCCCCCTCCCGTGCTTTCGCCCCTAGAGATGCACAGATGCTCTTACACCCAGAGCTGGCCCTTCAAGACCCCCTCACCCCCAAGCTGGTTTGGCTTGATCTTTGCAAACTCACACACCCACACGCAGTCACTGCACCACAGACACACAGGCCCTCCAGCCTGTGGTCTGTCTCCAGTTGCTGGACTCACACCCCCATACACATATGCACATAGAATAGAGACCCCTCACCCAGAAAAGAATTAGAAAAGAGTTTAATAAGAACACAGGGCAGACTGCACTGATCAGGCACAGGGCATAGCCAGAAGGCATTCTGACTAGCCAATTATGTATATGCAGCTGGCCCTTTTTATTCACTTACCCCTCTATTTTCCTGCTCCTGTCCCTCCCCAAATCACCTAAACCTCTCCCTTTCTCTACCTTTGGTTCCTCCCCTAAACATCCCATAATTAGTCCTGTGCGATCCAGAACTGCTTTTCTGTTGCATCCCGTAATATGTCCCACCCCTAGTCCGTGAGCCCCTTAGTCCAAAAGCTGATTAGAGAGTCCTTGAATTGGTTTCCTGCCAGCCCCTGTGCCCCTGTGCTCATCTGGGCTTGTGCTAATGGCTCCTGTGGTGGGCCTGGGGGTAGGCCAGCAGGGTATTATTTGGGAACCTCCCTCCTGTTGTCTCTCTGAGCTCCTTTGAAGGCTTTTATTACACAACTTAACATTGTATATGCTATGCTGTCGGATAATTTGTCTTTTAACTACAAGAAGCACTTGGTTTCTTGGATACAATAGCCTGCCATTCCTACTGCAGGGAGAATTATAGAAGCGACCCTCAGACAGGAATTGTGATCTGGAGGCGTGCCATATCTCTTGGAAGATAAGGCATACCTAGCATTTGACACATAGTGGGAAATAGCAAAGTGCACAGGTTTGTAGCTATTTAACACCCACTGGGAATTTGAGAAGACAACATCTAGCCCTAGGTTCCCACAAAATGTTGTGAGGAAGAGTTGGAGGTAAAGACAGGCCAGCGACTGATGGCAATGGCAAAATGATAAAGGGTCCCCTGCTCCATAAAAATACACTATCCCAGGTATTTGGTAAAAGATGAGCAAAGAGATTGATGAGGTGAAAAAGTGGGACTTTGCTCTTTTTATTCACAGCAGTCTCACAGAAAACAAAAAGCATTACTCAAAACCAATAAAAAAGAGTGCCAAGCTAAGCAGTAGGCACATAGAACAAAGGAGCCAAGAACCTGAGGCCACTATGCACCAGTGAGCAGATCTATATCTATTCATCAAATTGCCACACATAGCAGTTACAAGTGCAAAAGATAAGCTTTTAAGGAAGACAGATCACATGAGGTAGTTCCTGACTTAGGACAGTAGTTGGGATGAAAACTGCAAGGTAGGTGTAGGTTAGCAACAGCCAGCACACCTGACAGTGGAATCAAGCATAAAGCAATAGAAAGAGTTTCACCTGATGAAAGAAAGTAAAGAACTGAAAAACAATTTGAGGGGTCAACAGGATATTGCTCATCAAAAGGAAAGCAGCTACAGGATTCTTCTACCACCAGTTGCACAGGTAAGAAGGGAGAGGCTGTTCTGAAGATTTGCATACTGAGGTCTATTAATTGGTGCAAGTAGTTGCTTATACTGGTCGAAATACTGGGTTTATGTCACAAAGGAAAAACAACATAATTTCCCTTAAAATGTATTTCCTAACTACACCAACCATTTGTTCAGTTGAAAAAAAAGCCCAACAGAACTAACAAAAAACATAAACTGAAATACTAACACCTTCCTCAGTAACTGAATTTTCTTCAGAGCCTTCCTGCTCAGTAACGGAGAGGCCCAAACGTATTCAGAGTGGGAGCACCAGATACTAGGTACAATATTTATTAGAACAATATTACTAGGAACTGGAACAATACTTAGACAATTGAGCTATGCTAATGCTGCTAACATAAAAATACAATTAGTATTTATCAAAACCTGAAAAATCCAGCTCCAAAATCCACAAGGTATTAAACAGGGCAATCCAGAATACTGAAGGCTGAAGTACTTTCCCTGCCTCCCCAAAGGGCAGAGAACTGTAGGAGGGGATTTCAGACTCTCTAAAACCTATGTTTTAATGACTTTTTTAAAAAAAAAGTAAAGGAAGTTCTGAAGTTTCTGTAGAACCATTCAAGCACCAGAAGGTCACAGTTCCTAGCTCCATAGGTGATCCAGCTTTTCAGAGAAAATGCCAGCCTGTTGGGAAAGCCTCTAGCAAAATAAAACAATATGCAGATGAAAGTTATGAGGATGACCGAAAGGTGAACAGCAAAGTACTTTTTAAATCCCCACCTGCTGGTGATATAAAAAGCTGAAACAAACTATAGCATTGTAGTGATTAAATGATTCAGCTGGAACAGGAAGAAAGTGTTACAAACTGGTTGAATAAACAAACTTTGGAAAATAGGACTCTCCTGTTACATGGGTTTTGCTTTTGATTTACTGTATCAGCTTGGGCAAGTCACTGACCAAGAATTGCCAAACTAACTAGTGAGTTTATGTGTCACAGGTATTTCCCACTCCACTGGCAGAGGCCCAGTTACCAAAAAGTACAGAGCCCCTGCCCTCCTAAACATTGGTCCTATTAAAATTAGCTAAAAGTAGGCAGCCCAAAGTTGAGATGTCTAAAATCTCATTACTGCCCTTAGCTTCCTTTTCTTTGTTTCATTCCTTTTCAGCAAATATTTCCAGCTCACCTGCTCTTTATGATAAACTTGGAGATCCTTGAAAAGGTTCCTTGGAAAGTGTGAGATCCTTCAAAAGTTGTATCAGAAATACATTCTTTGCATATTATTTAGTTTTTTTCACCCGCTTAGCAATGAGAACGAGAACAACACACACTCCAACAGCAGGACTGAAGGACCTTTTTTGAATATGGTCAGTTTGCGCTGACCTTTTAAACAGTTTTGCTGAAAAGCTGGGACACAACTGCTCTGAAGAATGGTCCATGAACCCCATGGGAGTAGCAGCGCACACATTGTCGTGAGTGCCTTCTTCAAATTTCTCCTGCCAAGGCAAAAGTTACTCTCTCAGAAAAGCAGTAAATCAGATCACCTGCTCTTTTTTTTCACTGTGGTTAGTAGGTCACATACACTTAAGGCTAGATTGTGCCCTCTAGGCATGGGCTTGCCTCAGATACAGTACAGTGTGTACTATAAGAGGAGAGTCTCAGAAGGCTTTTTTTTTCCTCAGCCTTTTCCACCATTATCTTTTTACATCTTTCCTCTATGTCATCCTTTTTTGAGTGTCCAGAATTTCAGGAAATGCTAAGAAAATGGCCTCAATAGATCCAATATTGGTTTTTTGAGGGCTTCATAAAAGCAAAATTCCAAATGCCATCTTTATTCTTTATACACCTAAATGTGAGTAAGAAAATATCTAGGCAGTGATTCACTATTAAACCGTCAGATAAAAGCCTATGGAATTTCCACAGTTTGTCATCACCTGGGAGACTTCCCTTTCTTTTCTTTGCATAGCTCCTGAGATGGAGCTAGTTGATTTTCATCAATCTGTAAAATACAAAATGAAAAAAATATATCAGGAGAAATCCCGAAATGTTTGCTAAATCTACAGTGTTTGTTATGGCAAGGTAGAAAAAAAGTCTCAAGGGCTTCCCTCATGACAAGACTTGCATGACATTTGTTAATAGAGAAAAAAAGAATTTTGAATTCAATGTATGCCCTCATCAGCTCATACACATAACTCCCACTAATGTTGATGAAAATTATATGGATGCACCGATGGGGCAGTAGACCCCTGGTCGAGTTAGAAGTGTCTGCAGGAAAAGAGTAGCAAAATAATAGTGTCTGTACAATGTATCTTTTTTCCCCAATGCTCCAGAAGATGTTTTTAAATACCCTAACTCAACAGCAATTTTGCGCTTTTTTACTGATGGGAATTTTCAAACCCCGACTTACTTCATTAGATAATACCACCAGTATTTAAAACATCAGACTCAAACTGCATTTCCCAGTGTGAAAGCTGAATACCAGTGCCCGAAGGAAAGTTTTATAGCATCGATTAACTGCAACCATTTGTAGAACTGACAAAGAGCTGTGTAAAAGGTTTATTCTGACTTTTAGATGTGAGCATTGTGCATCATTTTTATAACATGCAAGCCAACAATGATGTACTTTGTTATTGCAGGTCAGAACAACTTCACCTCAGCAGATAAATCACAGAGACTGACATTAGCAATCCCAGAACTTGCAAGGCACAGGATGAGAGAGACCATAGAAGAGGTTTTCCATTGGGTTTTCCATTTATCCCACTTCTATTAAGAAAAACAAGATATTCATAAAATGAAGAACACACAACTCATGTGGAAAGAAATACTAGTGAAACGGGCCTGAACTGAAATGGCAGAAGTAAGCAAAATACCTGTAATGAACTAGATGGGAATAGTGTTGTATGTCTCTTAAAAGTCCAAAGACCAGGTCCTGAGCAGGTATAAATAGACTTAAAAAATGTACCAAGTAAACAAACATCAGTGGTGGTAAAGTCGAGACCTGGCCTTAACACTGTTTCCATTCTGGTGGACATTTTTACAAAAAATAACACATTTTTGAAAAGGAGAATTCCCTCTGCAAGTATGTTGTTCATGTCAGCATTTACAGATTACTATATTTTATGTTACAATTTGATGCAGAGGTCCAAACCTGAGTAAGAGCTGTATCTTAAGAAGTACTGGTCAGACATAAGTATGTGACAATCCCTCTCCCAGCGATGACTCTCCCTAGTTCACAAAGATAGACTTGTGGTACAGAGAGATAAAATAATTTACCCAGCATCATTTGAGAGATCTACAACTGAGACAGGATTGAAAACAACTTTGGAGTCCCAATTCAGTAGCCACAAGGCAGGTTTTTTTCTCTATTTCTTGCCAAAAGCCATGAAATCTTGGGGCACTCAAAAGCAAAAAAAACCAAAATACTTTCTGCTAAAGCTTAGCAACTTAGTATGTGTTGTGAAGTCCATCTGATTATCAATGATGTGAAATCAAGCTGACTATCTCAAAGGAGACAAGTAGAAACAATTTTGTAAAGCAGAGAATCATAAAGAGTTGAAAATCAAAAGGGTCAAGATACTGTTCTTGTTCCCATTATAGCAAAAATTGTGCTATCAGTAACAACAGTTGAACATACTTGTTACTCATAGGCACTCCGGATAGGTTTATGCCACCTCTAGGTGGCATAAACAGGAACAGGGACACACAGAGTAAGACAGACGAGAATAAGATATATAAAGACAGGAAAAGATTTAGGTCTATGGACAAACTATACTGAATCCTACTCTTTGAGAGATCCTTCTGCAAAATGTACCTGTATATATATGGCAGACTTCTGGCTAGCTTTTTGACAGCAACTCAGTTCTGTGTGAACTTAAGTCAGATGTTTGAGTACCAAGATCACTTAAAAAAAATTCCACCCCACCTGTAAAGATTTGGATAATTACAAGTCAAAAACTTCTTGCCCTCTCATGCAGAAATCATGCTGGTAGCTCTGCCAGCATTAGTCATGGTACAATGCATTTAAGCTATTCCCGGCTACCCATACAATTGTGGAAAATAATGTAGCATGTAACCTTTGTGTTCTGTATTGTCTAAGGCAAGCCCTTGAAAACATGCACGACTAACTTCAAACGTGGAATTTCATAGATGGTTCTCCTAGCTGGCCAATAATTCTTGATCTTACTGATTCACAGTAGTGAATGATTATCTATACAGTGACACATGTATGGAGGGCACAACACACTTACATTGGTGAGGTCTGGCACCTCCTTTCTGTACACCAGATTTCCTTTTCATTCTCTTTCCCATCTTACTCCATTCTCCTATTCATAAGGCATCTGGTGCAAATGTATGTTACTACCCTCTAGCGGTCAACGTGGCAAAGTTAAAAGTCCTTCTACTAAACACAGCTGGGGTAGGGGGTCCTCATCTCCGATTGCAGACAGGTTTTGCAGCTAATACTATTGGGATCCACCCCAAAAATGCATTTTCCTGACAGAATTGAAGCCTGTAAGCACATGAACCAATCCATTGCACACACGTGGGTTCTCCTAGCCTGCAGGGGTAGGTTGAGTAGAGTGAAGTTACAGGTAATAACTCTAAGCCTAAAACAAGCCACAGACTTCTCTTTGCTTACATCTGTGGCTCCTCAGAGAATGGAGCCCCTGTGAGTGGCATCTTCAAAATTCTTCTGGGTCTTCTCTGTTGATTGCTTAGGTGTTTGCACAACAGATCCCTATGGCTGCATCTAATCATAATTCATTGTCAATCACTTTTCAGCATTGGCAGCAGTAATTTTCTATTATCAGTTCTGACTCTTTTAAGTATTAGTGTAAAATATAGCATGACATGAATATTGTAGGGGTCAGGAAGTATAAACAGACAAGCTCAGATCTTCAGCTAGTGTAAATTAGTATCAGTACCACTGACCTCATGGATCATATTATTTGAAGTGAAATCTTATCAAGCTTCCTGTGCCTTTTCACTAAAAGAAACTCCCCTGTCCAGTGAACTTTTAGCTTTCTATTTAAGCAAAGCTGCCAGTAAATCGACACACACTTGTTTTCTTCGTTTTTTAAAATTTTAATACCTGCAGTTCCCTGAAATACTTCAACAGCACATTTAAGCCTCCTTTGATCATGAATTGGTTAATCATGTGAAAACACACTACAAAAGACTTGAACAGAGCTTTCTTGACTGGATTAATGCCAAAGCTATAAACCAATATCTTGGTGCTGAAAGCTATAAACAGCTATGTGCGTGGCTTAGTACTGCATCTTAAGAACAATTTATATGCATTATTCTGCATAACTGTCCATCTGGTGACAATAGAAAACATGGTGCATAAACAGGCACAGCCAGGGTTACAGGCAATAAATTCAGGTAATCACTGGCCTTTTCTATATTGAAGGTTTTGTGGTTCCCTCTAACAGCCAGACTACACTGGTACAAAAAAGTACTAACAGAGCCTTCTAGGGCAGACAAGGAGTGAAAACCTGCTAACAAATTGGCTTTACTACTTTGGGGAGGAATGGGTCAAAGCCATGGGGCAGAATAGCATCTGTGGGCTCTCTCACTTCCCTTCAACTCCTATTACCTGCAAGTACGAAGATTTTAGCTTTCTCTGTCACTGTCACCGTGGAGACCATGGTTCCCTCAACTGTGCAATGCAGTCTGGTACCCACCTTTGTGAAACCAAGGGGGAAGTATCCCTTTCAGCCTGCCAAAGCCACAGTGTAGTTGGCAACATGGGACAAAGAACCAAAGAAATAATCACTGGAAAATGATGGCAGTAAAATGATTTTTACGCTGTGGTATCCATTTCCAGCAGTAGAAAAAGAAGTCTCTCTCCGTAACATTCACCTCATGAGTTCCCATTGCTGATGAAGGTATTTTTTTCCATAGAAATACAGAAACACCAATTTCTGGGGAACTTGGATTGCTCTGGAACTAAAACATTCTGCTTACAATGCATAAAGGCATTTCATGGGGAGTCCTGTACTGTAGAAGTCAGTGTAGGATGAAGACATAGAGAAGAATCTTTCTTTTAAAAAAGTTGCATTGAGATGTTCCATTTCTTTTGTTTCTTTCTTTTTCCAAACCAACCTCTAATTTTGGACAATGAAAATTAAAGTGATAGTGTATATTTTCAAAAGAAGTAATCTGTTACTCTTAGATCTGACGTGGCTTTAGCTCAGGACAGAGAGAGGTGCAGTTAGCATATGGTGGAGAGTCTGATGTTTGAGCTGTAGGTGGTGGTGTTGCTTTATGGGAGTTTAAGTTCAGTGAGGATGGACTTCTTAAAAGGACATAAATAGAAGCAAATTGGGGTAGCTAATGAATCAGTTGCCTTCAGTTGCCTGACAATAGTCACCTTTCCTTCATCCTCAGTTGCTCACACAACGCCTTTTAGAAATGTGAATAAATATGGAAGTCTTACATTTTAACATGATTTAGGAACAGAGGTAGAATAGCAATGCAAGCATAAGTGGACAGATGCCAGTCAAATAATGGGAGAGGTTATCATTATCAATACAGTGCTTAATGACAATTCTTTTCATAATTTTGCCTTTTTTATCTAAACACATTCTTCAGTTATGTGGTGTCTTAGATTTCAAAGTACCTTTCACAGTAGCCTTGGTTTTGGTTTCAGTCAACTTATATGCAATTTGTCTTGCAGGCAGAGTCTAATCTAACACCCAGTAGAGATAATCGACTTGAGTGAGTTTGGCATACACAGGAATCCCATTGATTTAATGTTTGTATACAAATTGAGGAATTAAACCTTACAGCTCTATGAACCGATGCAGCCACTGTTCCCACTTACAGAAATTTTGACTTACCTTGTGGATTAGAACTTGTTTGTAAAAACACCCGTCTCACTTCATTAATAACTTATTCTGAGTTACAGCACTGTATTGCCACTGATTTCCAATGGCAGAAAGGAGACAAGCACCGAGGTCTCTGTTTTTGCTGCATGAAAAAATGATACTTTCAGCTCCAGTCCGTAAACTGGTACCAAAGTGGCTTCCTTGTGGGGAGTCAAACTGACAGAGACACAGGGATATTGCCATTCTCTTCAACATAGCTGCTGCCAGGTGCCTGTCAGTAAAGCTCTCGTACTCTGCCATCACTTGTGGGCAGACCTGTGGCCAACAAGTCAGTGACGAATAGGAAGAACAGTCCTACTTCTCCCCTGCAGCTGTCGATAAGAAACCATATATAAGTTCACGTTATGCAAAAAACCCTCTCCAAAACCCCAAATAATGAAAAGTGTTATTTGGGACCCCTGGCACGTGAACAAAGAACTTTTTCTACAGCCTCTGAGATTTGGCAATGGGTTGGTGTCTCCCTGCAGCATTAGAGACTGAGGCATTGTCCATCTCTTTGCTCAACACAGCAACTTAGCCACAAGGGCATGGGACAGAGTGAGTGGAGTCTTTGCAAAGATTTACAGATGGAAGATGCACTCTATTTGTGAAGAGAAGAGTGAAGAGAAAGCAGGGAATACATAAAGCAAACTGGAGCCCCTTGCTCTTTCTAGAAAGAATGCCATCTTCACCGTGCTTTTGTCTAAAGGCACCTTAAGGAGCAACAGCCTGAAAAGGGTGAAGTTAACCAAAAATTTTGAGGATGAGAAAGTGCTCAGTATCCAGAGAGTCACAGGCACAAATTCGGTGCAAGCTTAGAATTAAGCGGTTGGAGTGCTTACTTAAAGCAATTTCCAGACAAGGACACTACTTAGACGTCACTCTTGGGACATTCAATTTAGACATAGTGCTTAACCTAGGTTTTTCCTCCTTCAGCATGCTCTGAGGAAGCCTGCATTGCTCCCAAGTCTTCTGGGGATATAGAAAAGAGAATATGAGGATATTGGTATGAGGAGCTATCGCTCTCTTAGGCTGTAGTTCTGTTTTTCTTCCCCGGTGACAGAGGTTTCTGTGTCCTCCTGGCAGACACTATTCAGCTTAATCATCGTTTAAACTGCCAGTTCATTACTCTCATGAGTCTTCACGCCAGCTAACAGTTTTAGAGTTGCTTTTCCCTGATCAGACTAAGACATTCAGACCCCTTCTTCATTTTCCTTTGCTTGATCTCCACAAATGCTGACACGTGCTATCTTGAGTCAAGCTTGTCCCTAACCTAAATAATCATAACAATTGCTAACCTCCATTTAATGTCTTCAGCGAGGGGATTTTGGTAGGTTTTTGCTGTCTGAAAAGTTGGATGTATCTGTGTTATTTGTCAGAAAGGTCATTCAAGTCCAATTCAAAAATGTCACAGATGACAGATCTCTGGTAGGACACTGTTTTTAATTAATTTAACTTAATCTACTTAATGGATTTACTTGTAAGTTATCAGAAAATTCACTCAGAGCTTATATGCTGTAAGTTTGGGGATGATACATGGAGTCTTTTTACATACTACATAGAGGCTGATTCCTTTTTTTTTTTAAAAAAAGCAATGTTTTGGAATTTTATTCAGCAGTGGTTTTGCTGTTTTTCATATGAATAACACTAGCTTCCTCAATCAGGTTACAAAGCCAGACAGCTTTAAAGTTGGGAAGTTCCCGAGTTTAAGCTGATTGTAGTGCAACACAATCCCACGTCAGGACTTTTTTTTGCAGGTGACCATACCTCTTTTAGTGCAAGAGTGTTTAATTTTAGCAGATCTTACTTATTTGCTGAATATTAATCAAATCCTTATAAAAAGACAATTATTAATTTCCCTGTGGGTTTTCCTATGGCAGTCATCACTGTAGTATGCCAGTACTTCACACTGTTTTCCCCACAACATAATCTTGTTAGATCACTTATTTTTATTCACATTTTTGAGATGGAAATTAAGACAGAGTGATTTAGATGCAAATTGTTTATTCACTTTGTGTTGGGCATTATAAATAAAATAGTTCTCACTGGTGCTAATTTTAGCTGCAAATTCTTGGCACATCTGATCAGATACTTAAGGAGCAGGAAGCAATTAATGAACCCATATCAAATATGTGACTTCTTATCTTGCAGCATGTTATCGGAGGACTATCACAGTGGCAGGGAAAGAATGCAGTTTCTCAGGGTATCAATGATTACCTTAAGCACAAGCCCATCCTGTCCTCTTCTTAACATCCCCAGCTCCCTTTGCTACTCACCTTCCAGCCTTGGCAACAAATGGGGGAATATCATGTGGAACCAAGAAACAGCCATGAAATTCAAACTGACATATATAAAGAGAATGGAAGAACTGGTATTTAGTTGTAAAGAGCCCAGAGAGATTACTTATTAAAGTTACTAAAAACAGACTCCTTCATTCCGCAGTTACTTCATATACTATCCAATAGCTGCATTGCCAAAAAGGGGCCAAATCTCCACTTGAATTGGTATACAGTATCCTTTGAAACAGATGCATTGATTTATGCTTCATTTAGGTTTGTGCTGCCAGTGAGAACCTGGCCCAGGAATACTCAACTCCTGACTTTCATCACACCCTCTGAGTACTACTGAACGCACAGGAAGACAATGGCTGGTATTAATGCTCTCTATGGCTAACTGGAGAAGAAATATGAAGCAGAGTTGCTGTGTTGCCAAGATAACAGGAACCATAAGTCAGTGAAAACTAGGAAAGATCTAACTAAAATAAACATAAATTGAACTAAATTAAAGAAACACAAGTAAAGTACTGTAACAGTGAAGGGGTGGGGGCTGCTTATTTTCTTTTCTATTTTCCCTGTGAATTCACCAAAAAAGAATCGATGAAGAAAGGAACTGTGGCAAAGCAATTGGCCATAAAATACATGGGACTATGTATACTTTTCTGATTGATCATGGTTTACACCAAAACCTAATATTGTTTATACTCAAGTGAATGTGGCTTACTATTCCATGCATTTTTAGTATGACTGTCTTTGTATTTACTTGTTTAATGAAATATGGATCTTGAGAACTTTTCAGTGCTCCTTCTTCTGAAGAAACTCTGTGAAGTAGAAGGTGAATATGCTCAACCATGTAATGGGATAATTTATTTTTGTCTTTAATTAATTTTTTTTTAGTTTTTAAATATCAGAAGTATATTACATCCCAAACATTATATGAAAGACAACATGTGGAGGTGCAAGTAGTCATAATAAAAAGCTCTTTAAATGAAAGTAATAGAAAAATATTGAACAATTATGCAAAGCATTCAAGTTTTATCTAATTCATTGCATGGAGATCATACTTCTGTAACTCTGTCTGCTTTATGAACATATTATTCTATACAGCAGTTGTCAAAATTTAACTAGCTTGGATTTCTTGTAAGGGCTTTTGCTATGTCTGTTCTTTTTAATAGGTCTGATCTAGAGCAACTGAAACTAAATGGGAATTTTTCAGGTGACAATGCTTTGCACCAGAAGAGCATTACTCTGCCTCTTGCCCCAAAAGCGCTAAGTACATAGCAGTAATTAAATGGATGTAAGTTCATAAAAGCCCCTGTGCAGAGGAGACTCATGCCCTATGAACTACCGATATATGTAATTTGTAGTAAAATTGCACTAAACAATTCCTTTTTCTTTGACAAAATACAGATTTCATCCAAGCATCTCCAGCCCTTACCCTATCCCTGTGAAAAGCATTCTGTCTGTGACCTCTTTGATATATAGTCAGAGAATTTCCACTGAAGTGCCCCTAGAAATCTCAGCCAGGACAGTTGTGAAGGAATCAAGAGGCAATCCCTCTCGTAATCATATCCCATAAATTTAGGGATTTACAGGTTGATCTTAGTATTTTAAACACCATTTAGAAACCTAGTGGCAGCTGCTACAGACCCAGAAATATTGGTGTAATAATAATTTTGTCATGATGCTGCTTTGAAAATCGGTCATAGAATTGTTCCTCAGCTTGAGTTTCCCAGGGGTGTTACGGTAAAGTGTAATGCAGCTAAGTAATCTTGAAGTGATAGAAGTAGGGATTACTCTGGCAGGGATTACCCCTGGAAGAAAAAGTCACACTCTTCTCGCCAGATACAGATTAGAATATTGATATTAAATTTGACTGAGAAAAGCTTTAGCATCCCTCTGTTTTATCTAAGCAGTAGAATTCAGCTGACATCTTTCCAAGCTAATGAGGCCATCATATAGGACACTTTTGTGATGGCTGTACCGCACTAGAGAATCTAGCTCAGTCTTTAACTGGTGTAAATCAGCTCTGTTATCTTCTCACTAAATTGGCAAGTACAGTCATTCCCAAAGCCTCCAAATAGCTTCAGGAATCAAGCTGCCATCCTTAACTTTATATGTCTGCTTCAGGACAAAATGAAAGTGCTTCTCTTAATGCCTAGAAATCCCCTGTCCTCACCCCACTCATTATTACAATGTCTTGAAATTCAGCCAGAATGCTTAAGTAACTGAAGAATAATCTCCAGAGATTAAGAGATCTGCAACAAAAACAATAGGCAAGTAATCCCTAGAGTAGGGGACTTTGTGACTCTTCTTTTGCTTATATAAGTCCATAGCAGCTTCACAGAAGTTACAGCAGCAGAAGAATCAAATGACAAGAGCATCCAGCCCTACAATTATTGCTAATTACATCTTTAAAAAGGAGGATTTTCCAATGTAGAAGGGGAATTTGAAAGTGGATGGAAAGGCTTATATGAGTTTTCTCACAAAAGGCTCTTACCTTTCCTGTTACCTGTTGATCTGCTTTTGCATCATTTTTTTGTTTTTGTTTTTTTTTTACCTTAGTGACCTACTCTCATCCCATATGGGGAAAGATTTGGGGGTTAGCCTTTTTGCTAGACCTCTGTAAAAGCTAGAAATGGTGGACAAATATTTATGAATCTGCATAGTGGACATAGACTTTTCTTCCCTATACATTGAAAGCTTCTTTACCTGTTCAAGTTTCATCAAGTGTTTAACGTACAGCTCCAGAGATATCTGCACTATCTCTATAGACAGGCAATTGGTTTCCCCTTTCTTGGCAGTCAGTCATTTCACTGTTGTGCTGGGCTGAGCAGACACGTAGGTCTTGGATTTGCCCAGGCCAGAGATTAGATCACATTTAAGTGGCACTGCAATTATAACATTTTCTTCTCTTCCTGCTTCTCAGCTTCCAGGTTTGCTTCCTACACAGCCTTCTTTAGCTTCCAAAGTCTGATAATTCCTTGCTTCTGTTTTAAGTAGCCCAGCCCAAAGCATCCTCCTTTCCATAACCTGTTTCTTTCCTAAAATGGCAGATATTTTGTCCCCTCTGGATCTTTCCCAGTTTTCATTTTCTGTCTATCATGGCTTTCAGTCAGTCCTCCTGACAAATCCTCTCTCACTGTGCTCCCAAAGACCTGGTTTTTGATCCAGTGTTCAGCCACTTCATTTCTGGGCTTCCAGTCCTGTAACTTGGGAGATATAGCAATAAAGCAAGCACAAGTAAGACTAATCCCTGAAATGGACTAGGTAATTCTCCTTCCTATTCTCCCCCAAGGCAAACACATTGACTTTTGAGTTAAGTTATATTCTGGCTATGTAAAAAGAAACTGAAGCTTGCCTATCAAGTTTCTAATGCCTAGCACTGAGTCTCTCAGAGGGCAAAAACTGGGGCAGAACTTGCTGCAAATTCATAGTAAATTTCTCTGGGTAATGGCAGGGAAATCATTCTTCCTCTATATAAGAAAATCTTACTGTGCTCAGGCACTCTGAGGAAAGCTATTAATCCCGTGCCTGATCCGTCTTATGCTAGTGTAAATCAGAAAAAAATCCTCTGAAGTCAGAGGATTTACAAAAATGCATTAAAAAATCTTTAATTATTACTAAGGCCAGGAACCCTGTTATGAAAATAGGGACTAAGCCTCTGCCTCTACGCATTTGGCATTTCTAAACTTGCTAACATGAGGACCAATGTGATCTAGCAGGCAGAGCACAGAAATAAGAGCTGGGAGGCCTTGACTCTATTCCTGGCTCTGACAGTGACATATTAGGTGACAATGAGCAGATCATTTTACTTCTGTAAGCCAACACTTCCCCTTTCACCTTTGGTCTTGTTGGTCTGTAAATTCCTTGGTCTCAACAGGACCTTCTAAGTATTGTCATAATGTAAGTAATAACTGACCCTTGCAAAGACTAATTCTAAAAGAGAATTAAATGGGACTTACATACACTGAAGTTACTTAAGAATCATGGAAATAACATATCAAGGTATTGTTTATTAGCACTGGGATTACATAACTCCAGAGCAATGAGGCTGTTTTGTTACCCCAAGACCCATTTGTCACCAACAGTCACAATGTTTTCTTAAGATGACAAGAGATCAGTCTACCTAACTTGCAATTAGGGATAAAAAAAAAAAAGCTTGATGAAAAGATCTGACCTTAATTTAAAAAATTAACACTGTGACAAAAAGCAACCGAAGTGCATTTTCAGTTTAATTAAAATGCCACAATTACAATGTAAATAATTGTGTTTTATTAATCATCGGCATTCATGCTTGAGACTGGAGCAATACTAAAGATAATTAAGTTGCTGGTGCTGAGTATGGTGCCTTAATAATTATATAGTAGTTAATACAGAATGCTAACTAAAACTGGGAAGTTCTGCATAGCAATTATGTTATCTAAGACTGCTCATGAGTTATGTTAATTTCGAATTACTTTAGTTTCCTGTGTAGACTGGGCTTGTTAAACTGCAAGTCCCCATTGTGACTTCTGTCATATGCAAC
>NW_008825156.1:482923-485710 GCF_000699105.1 Pygoscelis adeliae | reverse complement strand
TCCATTGAAGTTTACAAAATGATGTTTCACATCATCAAAGTGGTCTCTAAGGGAGACAGATCCTACAGAAACTTACACTGTATTTGATAGTTATTTGTCTGGCATGTGCAGCTAGCAGCATGTTTATAGCTCAGGATGCTTAATCATGACAAGGACCCTTCTGATTGTTAATGTCAAGGTGGAGTCCACTTTTTAAAGTTGCTCTTACTAGTCCCATTTTACGGACAGGAAAAAATGTTATTTTAAGGGGTATGAAGAGAATGAGGACAAGAAACTAAGCTGGTCCAGAGATAGACCAGAGACGGAATTAAAAAGTCATAGGTAATTCCTGCTTGCAGTCTTAATATTGAGGACTCTTTTAAGGTCTGGGCTCCTGAGTCAGGATATGGGCAAGGAGCTGCGAAGCCTGAAATGCCAAATCAGTTGAGCTGAATGTAGTATAAAGTAGATGTTCCAAATAGCTTAAGTGCAAAAGGTCTCAAAGGTAAAAAGGAATTGAGAAAATACCCTGCAAGGGAAAGTGAATGGGTCAAAAGGCCCCACTTGTCAATTTAGAATTCTCCAGAAATATAGGAATCAAATGGAGGAAGATTGATGAGCACTTTCCCTGCACCTGCAAGGAATGGCTGTCAGAAAAAGGAAGACAGAGGTGCAGCCTTCTTTCAGGTAAACCTTGAGTCGCTGGGAGTCAGTAACCTAATGTGCCCATCTCCTTTTACCACCCCACAACAGGGTGGTTGCCCCCCAGTTTGAGAATGGGGAGCATTTCTTCTTTACACCTTCCCATTAGGTTGTTGCAGATAGCCACAAGATCTCCTCTTTGCCTTCTCTTCCTAAGACTAAAAAACACAGTTTCCTCAGCTTTCCTAATAGCTTTTATGTATATATATGCTAAGATCCACAAGGGCATTTGGGCAACCTGCTCAACTCAATCACCTAAATGCCTTTATGCATCATGGCCTGATTTCTGAACACCAGACAATCTCCTCTTTGTTTCTTAGAGAAGTAAGCTGCTTTGCCCCTTTTGTGGAGTAGCTTACACCAACTGGAGGCAAAGCCTTCTTTGCCTGATCCTTCCATTCCCTGCCTTTTTGATCTTAATAGGGAGAAATACACACTCCCTATGTATTCACGCAGTAACTTAAGGGATAGGGAGCAATGGTGACAAGTTCCTGCCTGGCACAGCAGGTGAATCTCCTCTGTGACTACATCACCTTCCCAGGTGCCCTTGTATAATAGGTGCAAGGCTTTGCAAGTGGATCTGAACAATGACGAGGACAATGGTTCATCTAGGCTGGAGGTGTCACCAAGGTTAAGTTGGCTTATGTACTACGTCAAAACCACTTCCATAAAGAAAAAAAGACGAGTTCTTGTCATAGGAGACTCTCTTCAGAAGAGAACAGAAGGTCCAATTTGCTGACCAGACCCACTTCTCAGGGAAGTCTGTTGCCTCCCTGGGGCCCGGGTTAAAGATTTGATGAGGAAACTCCCTACCCTGGTACGGCCCTCAGATTATTATCCATTATTGCTTTTTCATGCAGGCAGCGATGAAGTTGCAATAAAACATCCAAGGGCAATCAAAAGAGACTTCAGGGCCTTGGGACAACTGGTTAAGAGATCAGGACCACAAGTATTGCTCTCCTCCATCCTTCCAGCTGCAGGGAATGATGAGGGGAGAAACAGGAAGAGCCAGCAGATCAATACCTGGCTCTGAGCCTGGTGTCACTGACAGAATTTTGTGGTTTTGGATCATGGGTTTTGGATCTGACACCAGGCCTGCTGGTGACAGACAAGGTACACCTGCCTCAGAGGGGGAAAAGGATCTTCGTGCAGGAGTTAGCAGGGCTCATTGAAAGAACTTTAAACTAGATTTGAAGGAGGAAAGGGATAAAACCAGGCTCACTAGAGATAAGCCTGGGAGTGGCATGTCAATGTTTGAGGGACGGTGTGCCAGCAAGGTCCTTCGGTCTGATCCACGATGTGCTGAGCACACTGGAACACATTTGAAATGTCCCTGTACTAATGCACGCAGCACCCTAGCTATCTCAGTGGAGGTCAGGGATGGAGATCCATGCAGCAGCAAAGATGCAAGGGTTGTTGATGTGTTAGAAACCATGGAAGCACCTGAGAACAATCACATAGGACTTAGGTTTTGTCCCCCCAAAAAGGTGGCGGGATCAATAGCCCAACTGAAGTACATCTACACCAATGCATGCAGCATGGGCAACAAACAGGAGGAGCTGGAAGCCACTGTGCAGCAGGAAAACTATGATGTAATTGCAAACACAGAAACCTGGTGGGATGACTCACACAACTGGAGTGCTGCAATGGATGGCTATAAACTCTTCAGAAGGGATAGGCAAGGTAGGAGGGGTGGCGGGGTAGCCCTCTATGTTAGGGAGTGTTTTGACTGTCTAGAGCTTGATGATGGTGATGAAAGGGTCAAGTGTTTATGGGTAAGAATCAGGGGAAGGCCAACAAGGCAGATATCATGGTGGGAGTCTGTTATAGACCATCCAACCAGGATGAAGAGACAGACGAAATATTCTATGAGCAGCTGGGAGAAGTCTCATGATTGCTAGCCCTTGTTCTCCTGGAGGACTTCAACTTACCAGATGTCTGCTGGAAATACAATACAGCAGAGAGGAAACAGTCTAGGAGGTTCCTGGAGTGTGTGGAAGATAACTTCCTGACACAGCTGGTGAGTGAACCAACTAGGGAAGGTGCCCTGCTGGACCTATTGTTTGTGAAAAGAGAAGGACTTGTGGGTGATGTGACGGTTGGAGG
>NW_008825156.1:463240-481551 GCF_000699105.1 Pygoscelis adeliae | reverse complement strand
TGTCCTTGAGGGTAGGAAGGCTCTGCAGAGGGATCTGGACAGGCTGGATCGATGGGCCAAGGACAACTGTATGAGGTTCAACAAAGCTAAGTGTCAGGTCCTGCACTTGGGTCACAACAACCCCATGCAGCGCTACAGGCTTGGGGGAGAGTGGCTGGAAAGCTGCCTGGCGGAAAAGGACCTGGGGGTGCTCATTGACAGCGGCTGAACATGAGCCGGCAGCGTGCCCAGGCGGCCAAGAAGGCCAACGGCATCCTGGCCTGTACCAGAAATAGTGTGGCCAGCAGGAGCAGGGAAGTGATAGTGCCCCTGTACTCGGCACTGGTGAGGCCACACCTCGACTACTGTGTTCAGTTTTGGCCCCCTCACTACAAAAAGGACATTGAGATGTTGGAGCGTGTCCAGAGAAGGGTTTGGCGAACAAGTTTTCTGAGGAGAGGCTGAGGGAATTGGGGTTGTTTAGTCTGGAGAAGAGGAGGCTGAGGGGAGACCTCATCTCTCTCTACAACTACCTGAAAGGAGGTTGTAGTGAGGTGGGGGTCGGTCTCTTCTCCCAAGTAACAAGCGATAGGACGAGAGGAAATGGCCTCAAGTTGTGCCAGGGGAGGTTTATATTGGATATTAGGAAAAATTTCTTCACCGAAAGGGTTGTCAAGCATTGGAACAGGCTGCCCAGGGAAGTGGTTGACTCACCATCCCTGGAGGTATTTAAATCATATCATATAATTCAAAAGTGTTATATGGGAATGGATTAATTTAGTTCCATGTAGGGACTTTAGTTTAGGCCCTCATTATGAATTTTGGAGTCCACATAGGAAGTCATCAGGGCTACAAAATAATGTTTTTTATCTTCCTCAGAAAACTACTTGAGCAGAGATGTGAAACTTAATTCTGCCATTATTTTCCTAGATTTGTTTCTAAGCTTGTTTTTCACGGAAGCAAAATTGTTTTTCAAGGAGCAAACACTATTCAGAGAGGCAGACTTCTGTTTTCTGTGGACAACTTTTCAGTTATCCATAACTCCAGAGGCATTGAGACCACTCATTCAAGCTGCTCAGTAATTTTTATTACCCCAGTTGTACAGAACATGCAGCTATCAAGACAGACTGAAAAACTGGTGTATGCTGTCCTATACAAAAAACACTCCCTGCATGTAGCCAGTAACATCCCTTGCAGTATCACAAAGCATTGTGTAAACATAAGCTAATTACATCGCCCCAGGATGGGTGTGTCAACTGCAAATTCACAAACAAGGAAACAACAAGGTTTAAGTAACTTGGTTAACAGGAAGTTTGTGGTTAAGACATAGACTGTAGAAATGTTTACCAAGTTCCTCATGCTCTAGTTACTGGGCTGCACTTCTGAAGGGATTCTCCCCCGAAGCAGTGCTACTGTACAACTGATCTCCTGGCTATCTGCTGCAGACCATCCGGTCCCTGTCTGAGTTTGTTTGGTTATTTTCATTGGCCGTAGCAGCATCAGCAGAGGCAGTTCATCTCTTTGTTCTGCATGTACAAGCAGGAGGGTCTCTTTTAGGAAACTGTCACATACCACTTCCTAGCTGCATGTGTACCACTGTAGATATGCGCACTTCTGTCCAGGAAATTTTGAGGTGAGCCACTTAACAAGCTGCCTCTGCATGGGAGCTTTGTCTAGAAAGCTGGAGTGCAAAACACTCCAAGGCCTGAACTGCCTCTGACAGATGAGCCGTTTTCAAATGCTGTTTATATACCACAGGGTAAGAGCAATTAGCACAGTTCAGCTGATGTGCAGCAAGGTCATGCCTAGCTTGTTTCAGTATCTTCAGCCCTAAAGTCCCAGCAGAGCATGCATTGGGCCATTTTGAAAATTTGGGCTTTTGTCTGAAGACGGGTCAGCCTGCATCTGCTTCCCCTTCAAATCTCCCCCAAAGTACAGACATCTGGACTTTTTCAAAGGCATGGAAGGCAATTTGGCATGCAGCTCCAAATGTTTCTCAAAATCTTCCCGACAAATCCTTAGAAATACAGACCCTTGTGCTCATGCTGTTCTCCATGTGCTGAAATAAGTGGAATTACACCACTGTAAGATAGAAGTGAGGGGAGGAAATGGCCCCGTGAGAGGCCCTTCTGGATAGCAATGGTGAAAATGAAGCCGTTAATCATCATACTGCATGGTGATGAGACTCTGCTGCCAGGCTAATAAATACTCTGATCCAGCATGATATGGATGCACAACCAGATGTGTTCTTGTCTGCAGAGGCAGCAGAGGGATTTCAAGGTCTGCAGTGGGTCTGCTGGAGACAGAGGAATTATTAACAGTGTTAGCAATTTGAATAGTTAAATTGATGAGGGGCTCAGGGAAAATGTCAGTAAATTAGAAATCATTAGAGACATTTTGAAAAGCATTAAGTTTGAGAATTTTGTTAAAGGACATATTTATTACAAAGATAACTGAACCCTGTTAGAAATGAAAAGACATTTTGTAATATCACTTGACTGAAAGAACAAGGGCATACATATATCTGTAAGTACACACACACACACTCACATTCACACACACTGGCAAGCTTTTAAAAGAGCAAAGTTTCAGACAAACAAAATGAGAGCAAGAATTTGAACAGGATGGGGAGTTGAAACAGAAGCTTTTAATTGCTTCCTGATTGCTTGGGTCAAGTGTTGAATACGATAAAAGGGAAAGCAGAACAACATGATTTTCTGTTTGATTCTCCCTCCTGCTGTTCTGTGAATGAAAGTGGTGAAGCACTGAGGAGGGGGGTAGGGGAGACAGGGGTCTGGAGAGAGGAAAGAAAGAAAAGGCTTCTCAAGACTTTCTACTTCTGTGCATGAAAAGTTTGAAATATTGTAAAACTAATTATTTTAGGAGACATGCACTGCTGTATTGTCTGAATGTCATAAATACTTTTTTTTTAACCATAATCAGCAGAAATCATCCATCTCTATAATGTTTTCTAACCTCTTGATTAGCACAAAGTTAATTTAGTGCTTATCAGTCCAAAGCAAGGGGAGCATGAAATTAACTTAGGGCCAAATCTTTGTTTCCTTCCTTCACCAACTTCCTTTTGACATAAACAGTCATTTTGTTGAATAAGGAATGAGTTTAAAATATATGATGACTTTATGATTTCACCTATTATGGAGTATTTCCGTGTTACTCAACATGGCATTTTTCTTTTGCGCATTTTATTCCTCTCTCCCTCAAAGCCTTCTGAATACTCCCTTAAATACAGCAGGTCCAGTCTGGCTCTGGTGTAACTCTCTGGCTTTCCAACTTCCTTTCAAATAGAAAATTAGAATTTTGGACTTCCGTTCTAGTAATACCAAGAGATGAATTGATGTTGAATGTAGATACTTCTTTTCCAGTTTTATGACAAGCCACAGTGGTCCAAGGAGTACCTTCTTTTGGTTTTGAAGGCTGAACCTTTTTATCCTCCTCAAATTGTAATATTGCCACACTGTTGTCTACAGGAGTTTGTCTTCCTCTCCTGCATCAATATCCAACACAGCAGGGAGGCTGCACTTCTGAAACAGCCACATGAAGTCTTCAAGAGGCAGCCTGAAGCCATGTGAGGAGTCATCAGCAGGGTTTCTCAGTGATTATCACTCTCCTTAGTCTCCCTTGGGGTTTGTGCAGCTTTAGTGAATGTTAGCTATGATGAAGAATCCTGTATGGGTTAAAATAAATTGAGACATAACCTCATGTCCTCCTAACAAGGTTTTCCTTCCGGAGAAATTCATTGCACATTTCTGAACCTCTTTCTCTCTTCCTCCACCCTTTCTGCTTCTTGGTGAAGTGTGTTTTAAAGGGGCATTGTTCAAAGATATTTTAATAGAAGTGAGTCGTTCTATATGCAGAGCTGCTGCATGTCCCGAACTTATTAAAAACAAAAAGGACTTTGCACACTGAAAATGAGGCTGACAAGCTCAAACTTTGCAATGCAAAACATACCACAGTCTTTCTTGCCCCTATTGCCTTTTCTCTCCGTTTTCCGTACAAGATTAGTGGATGCTCCCATTCAAGAGACTTTTAAAAAGGGCAGGGTTTTGAGGCCACTTGGAATTGCCTTTCTTGATACACCTGATATCCCTACAGAAATCTAATTTGCAGCATGGAGCTTTGTAATTTCATGCTAGAATAGCATAAAATGGAAGAATAACTCATCCAGAAGGAGGGGATTATGTAACAGTAGTGAAGGAGAATCAGCAGAGACAGTGAAGATCCTTTGGAAAGTCATGTTGCTGGTTCTGCAGTGCCATACACCCACTACTTGGTTTCAAACAACAGGGAGATAAATTGCCAATAAGCAGAAGAAAAGAGAGGGAGGAAAAAAGCTTGGTATTAATACAGCTCACCTAAATTCACTCAGACAAAAAGGTATATTGCAGCTGAATAAAATTCTCCTTTTTTTGCCCAGGCTCCATCTCATGAATGCCTGCTTTTTCTTCTTTCCTTTTTTTCCATAGTATTACAGACTGTGACAAAAACAGTATCTTTCGTGTCACTGGTGTACTTCAGCCATTGAGAATGAAGAATGAGACATTTGGTATAGGGATGTGCACAGCCTGTTACAAGTCATGTCAAACAGGAGCAGTACGGTTGAGTGCTGGGAGAGGCACAACACACCACATTAAGGTTTTGGTGTGAAAGTGTGCCAAGTTAATGGAAGCTGTGGGCTCTGCCCCAGAAATGACACTCATTAGCAAAGCAAAAGAACTGCTGACAGACACACTGAAGAAACTTTGAAGGTTGATGAACTGGGTTGGGAATACTCATTAATTATTCCAACACATGGATGCTCCAAAGGTGCCACAGATCTCCACTGGAGAATAGGGTAGACAGCCCTATACAGCCCACTTTGCTTGTCCTGTTATTTGAGTATGTGAGGATGGGACTAGTGTGAGAATAGCAATGACACTCAGTGCTGTATACAGCTATTTTAGGCTGCTCCTTAACTTTAAAATAGCCACAGTAGAGGCACAGATAAAATATGATGCCAACCAAGAGAAAAGGGTACACTACCACAGGTGCAAGCTAAAGAAAAACCAAGGAGGAGAATTGCCATGGATAGGAGCAGGGGATGGGTAGGAGAGCCAAGGAGAGCGGGGTAGAGGAGCTCTGCTGCAAGAATGGCCCTCTAGGTCTTTGTTCACCCTGTCATTTTTTTTATCCAGTATGAATTCTCTCTGCTGCTGCTAATGGTATGGGGATTGTTGTTTTATTGATCTATCCACCATGATTTCCACGTTTGCCTCCTAAATGGTTACTGTTATCTAAGAATCTGGTGTACAATTCAGCTGGAATTGCTCTAACATGCAGTATTTTTTAACTATAAAAAATGTATTTATCATTACATCATCTGTCTAGATGCCTTTCAGATTTCTTAGTTTTCATGATACTACAGAATGCTATGTCATCTAAAAATGGGGTCACTTCACTGTTCATAACAGTTCTCTGAACATTCATTCAGTAAACATACCAAAAGCATCAGTCCCAGCATGGTGCCTTTTACCACTCTCAGTTAATACTTAGCTCTTTTGAAAAATGATCTATTTCTGCTCACTGTTTAACTCTTAACTAATTTCTAATGAAGGGAGAAGAGCTTTTACCCTAAAGCTCTTAGTTTTCTTAATAACACCTTCTGATATTTTTTGTCACAACATCTTGCAAGCCATGGCTGCCCAGCAGGACCAGGCCGTTGGGAACCTTGGGGTTGTGACATCCGCACTATGTCACGCTTGGGCAAGCTGGAAGCTCTCAGAGCATTGCAGTCTCCTGCCACCTTGGCCATGCTTTCTCCCTCCAGCATGAAAACCTCTCTGGTTAATAAACTGTCTTTGACAAATGAAAACTTACAAAATCAAAGATGGCACCTCAGAGAAACAGTAGCAGAGCTGGGTATTGAAAATCAGAATTCACAGAAAGAACGTGAAGATTTGAAGGATGGGTACAGGTGACTACAGGCCAGTACAAGCTGTTTGAGGACATTAGTAGGAGACCTACACAGAGAAGTGGATGATGCCAGGGACACACTGAAATACAAAGAAAACAAAATCAAACTATTAGAACTGCAGAATAAAAATCTGGATTAAATCAATGAATAACTGAAGGCAGAGATCATGGAAATGTCCTGCCAGATTTCTGCATACTGGGATAATAAAACATATCAAAAGATAGATATATTAGAAGTGAGGAATATGTTTGAAAACGAGAGGTGTTTGAAAACGAGAGGCATTTGGAACACTTGTAAACCAGACTGGAATTGAAGGAGAAACTGTATGAGCAAGAAAAGCTCTGAGCCCACCAGTTAAGGAACATATTAGAACTTGACAAGCTCAGGGAAGTTCAGAGGAGTTGCATTGTGCAGATGAAAGGACAACTAGAAGAATTAGCTGAGAAAGCTGCACTTTTGGCAGTAGTGAATGAGAACAAATCATGGGTGTGCTCCTCCTTACTGCATAAGTCTGCTGAAGCCATACTTCTGGAGGACTCTCTCCCTTTGCTTAAAACCCGAAATTTCTTCTGTTACATTTGGAATATCTTAAAGCTCTTGCTGTTAGTAACAGTTTGCTTTGGAATTCTCAGTTACTATTTTATCAGCAACAACATTCCACTATTGTTCAGTGGCAGTACATTTGATAGACTGGTGCAAATCTTGTACCCATCCTTCATTTTTAAAAATGAAGGACTATTACCATTTTAAGAATAGCTATAGAGGCTCTGCAGAGCTGTCCACATCAATTTAGTAATCTCCCCTTGTACTGGTTTTGGCTATGATAGAGTTAAATTTCTCCACAGTAGCTTGTATGGTGCTACATTTTGGATTTGTGATTAAAACAGTGTTGATAACACAAGGATGTTTTAATTATTGCTGAGCAGTGCTTACACAGCGTCAAGGCCTTTTCTGCTTCTCACACCACCCCACCAGCGAGTAGTCTGGGCACGAACAAGTTGGGAGGGGACACAGCCGGGACAGCTGACCCCCACTGACCAAAGGGATATCCCACACCATATGTCGTCGTGCTCAGCAATAAAACTGTGGAGGGTGAAGGTTGGCATGGGCTGCTGTTGCTCAGGGACTGGCTGGGCATCGGTCGGTTGGTGGTGAGCAATTGTTGTCTTTTGCATCACTTGTTTTTCTTGGTTTTGTTTTGTTGTGCTCCCCCCCCCCCCCTTTTTTTTTTTTTTTTTTTTTTTTTTTTTCTCTTTCTCTCAATAAACTCTCTTTATCTCAATGCACAAATTTTCTCACTTTTACCCTTCTGATTCTACCCCTAATCCTGCTGGAGGGTAGTGAGTGAGCAGCTGTGTGATGCTGAGCTCCCTACCAGGGTTAAACCATGACACCCCTTCTGTGTATTAATACATCAGTTCATGGGTTTTTTAGAAACCAAGTAAACTTTAGGTTCTGAGCATAGGGTTTTTTTTAATAAGGTTGTTAACTGTGAATATTTTATAATATATAGCTGTAGTAGTAAAAACCCAACAGAGAACTCACTGCCTCAGGCAAAGGAGACAAAAAAACTGCAGTTTGTGCTAATCTGACTGAAAGTGGGCAGTGTGCAGTACTTGATCCTGGAATCCACTTCCACACTAGACTGCCAGCTTCTAAATTTTTTCACCTATGGGTCGCATTGCAGAGTATGTATTTTCTCCAGACTTTGAGGAAGAGTGTATGTTAGTTGAGTTTGGTTAAGAAGGGCTTTCATTAGTGGACATTAATTCAGAGAGTGCATGTTTACATTTGGCTAAAACCTTTTGTTTGTGCATCTGGAGACAATAGGCACAGGAACTTTTAAAATACAGATAAATAAATACATGCCATTTTGTGGATGGAAAGTTAAATCCTAAAGACCAACATGGCAGCTGGCCAACTGGTAACCATGCTGAGCCTTCAGAATTATCCCTGACATTTATGCACAAAGCAGGTAGATGAAGCCTGCCAGGCAGGAGCTAGCAAACAAACAGTACACTGAACAAATATGATACAGGGAAAAAAATCTTAGATAGTGAAGTGAAAGCTGTGATTCCAGGACAAGTTTTTCACTGTAACTTGTAGCAGTGGCAGTGGAGAAAAATTCCAGAGATGAAAAGGCTAGAGCAACCCCTTAATCTCCTTTGTGCCTGTCGTGTGTGACAAGTCACCCTTTGAAATCAGAAGAGTTACAGTCTAGAAGAGGAAAGTTTGCGCATAAAGCCATCGGGCAATACTCAGAGGTAAGGTGAAGTCAGAACAAAGAAGGTTTCTATTTTTTTTACCGTGACTCAGAGGAACTAAATTTTCTTCCTGCATCCTTCCTCCTTTTCCTCTGGCAAGTCACTTAATCTCTCCATATCTCAGTTCCCTAACTGAATAATGAGGCAGTAATATTAAATCATGTGTTTCTTTTCATACTTGAAAGCATTTAGTTTGTTTGTTTTAAACTAGAATAATTTTACAGAACTGAGGGAGGGAATGATAAGACAAATAGTTGAAAGAGCAAAGTGGAGGGGGCAAAAGAGAAAGAGTTGTGGCAAAGGCTGAAGGTAGCAATCTCTTACCCTGGATCAACAACATCAGTCAGAACAGTTTACATACACATAAAAATGGTTTAGTCAGAGAAAATGCTTGGTACAATTAGGACCCAATCTAAATAGAGACCTTTAAGTACTATTGTTGTTGGATAATACTAATAGGAAGAGGTGAACTGCCTGTAAGGGGGTATTTGTGCCAAGGTAGTCTGAACTGTATTGCCTGGCAATTCATTGACAACTGCAGCTGTGCAAAGCCAGACTGATGTTACTTAATCCTTGTTGCCCAGTGCCACAGGAAAGCCATGAGAAAAAAAAATGTTCAGTGGGGCCAAAGTTAAAAAGGAAACATGGTCACAAAGAAAGGGTTCCAGAAATACGTCCTGAGAAGAGTCACAGAAGAAAACTGCAATGGGGTAGATGATAGCTTTGTTGCCCTCATTTTTCAACAGATCTTCTCAACCAGCTTCAGCTGCTGTGCTCTATGCATAACACACATGAAATCTGAGAGTGGCTTACATAAAACTTCAGAGGCTTCTGTAGGAACCAGTGCTGTAGCATTACAGCTTGCAAATGTATTTTCAGTAAAAAATTGTTACTTCACATAACACATAAATATGTGGTGAATTCTGCACAGAGAGGAAACAAATCTCTGTTTTTGATAAACTGTTTCAATAGCAGTATTTACAGGTCATACAAAAATAAGATTTTTCTGTTAAACCAGGGATAAAGAACCAGAATGAGGCAAAAAAATCACATATGCAGCATTGTCCTTTCTACAATTTTCAGTCTTTATGAATGATGTATAGAACGCCCAGATAATCTTATGATGTTTCTGTCTTTCCCATCTTCATTTTAGAAAAAAAAAAAAAGAAGAAAATTATGTGCTTGGTTATCACAAAAAAAAGCAAAAGTCGTATTTTTAATTCACACATTTTTCGTGTTCTGAATATAGCTGTAGGGCTGAATTCCTGCAGGGGAAATCTGTACAATTACAGTCAGGTGACAACACCTTTCCACTGAAGACACCATAGGTGCCAGAAAGTGCTACACAATGCTATAAGCAGCAGAAGGGAAGCCGAGCAAGAAGTGACTTGAAACAGGTATGTGAGCATATGTGTTATACAGATATGTTATATCTGTGTGTTATACAAACTTTTGCTTTCTTTACAGTTTAGTACAACTTCAGTTAAAACCACACTTACAACAGGAATTCATTGCTTTTAAACAGCACTTTTCTTAATCTGAAAACTTTACATACAAAGATGACGAAAACAAGCTTTTCTTACCTGCCTTATTTCATTTTTGCTCTTTGATTCGATTCATTGATTTTTCTGGCATTCATTCTTTCCAAGTTCATTCTTGTAGACAACTTGAGGTGTACATGAAGTCTCATGAGGGTTCATATGCACACATACTTCTGCCGTTATCCTAACTAGAAGACCATTGTATGTTAACAAGTTTGTGATCTACAGAACAGTTAACCTGAGAAGGTGCAGACTTGTGCTGTGCTGTACATTCAGCTTGGTATTCAGGGCTGTGGTGTGCTGCACATATCCTTTGGCCACAGGTGAAACCTAGGCTGCTAATTGTAATGAAGGAGCCTGTTGGCAGCTCCCATGTGGCACCAGTGATTACACCGCCTGCATGTCCTGTATCTTAAAAAACACTTCCATCGTTCTTTTCCAGTCTTTCAGAAGATAGAAAGAAATGAAGTACACTCTCTAAATAGCAGGTTTGTAATTTCTTCCTGTAAATTACAGTATGTATATTAGATGTTGCAGTAAGTGCTGAAGACCTTGACGAAAATGACCTTTTGTGCTAAACACTCTATGCATGTTTATTGACACAGAGATCCTGCCCTTGAGCATGCAGAATTGTAACACACAACAGGTGTGTTAATATCGCCTTGTTTGGGAGTGGAGAGGCAGTGCGGTGAGATCAAATTACTTATTGACATCATAGAGCCTATGGAAACTGAGCTTAGATCTTCAGCAAGTCTAACAAGATGAATATTGCAATTAGCTTTAAACACAAGACCAATACCTCATTGGAAGTCTCCCTTGTAGGGAGAAAATTAATTTTCTTTTTCACTCAGATACTTGTGTGACTGAATGCTAAGGTGACACCTTATACGGTGACACCTAATGATCAGCGAACAGAAGTAGGAGTTGGGAAATGCTTGAAATATTTAGCTACAGGTGTAGACTTATCCAGTCCAGATGTTTGAGAACTATGAAGCTACAGCTGACTCAGTGTCTCATTGCTTTTCCTCAGCATTGTCTCTAGTATCCTCATAACTTTGAGCTTCTTGGAAGAAACCTGCTAAAAAGTTGCCAAATGTGCAGCATTTTCAGAGGTGCTGCACTCCTGCAGCTCCTGTTGACTTCCCCGAGGCTGAGGTAAGGCAGCTCTGCAGAGAAGCAAAACCGCTGTCCCTCCCTGGACAGAGCTCCAGACCCACTTTGTACATCAGTGCTGACTTCAAAGGAGGCTGAGGATCTGACCACAGAGAAACCAGAGCCAGTATGTATAAGAATCCTTTCACTGCAGGCACCAAGTGTATTTCTGTACAACTTACCCTGTTCCCCATAATCTGTCACATTCAGCAAGAAAGGCTCTGAAGGAAAGATGGAAATAGTAAATCAGGCTATTGTATTATTTGAAAATAATCTTCTCCAAAGGGAATATAGGCTATGGACTTTTAAGAAGATGGGACTTTAGAGCTGACAAGTGTATCTAGCGTGTCATTGTGGTAATGAAGTTAGTTCTGCACTGTTTGGAAAACAGCAAATTTCCATCTAACAGAAAATAATTATTTCCTTGCAGGCACTTAGGCACCAAATACAAAGACACAGAGGGAGAGCCAACCAGAGAAAGAACCTGCTAAATATCACTATTGAAAGCCACTATTATCATAGAGTCCTCTTAATATTCACTGTTAATTATAAAAACTAATACCTATAAAAGTGAAGTACCCAGTGGGAGAAAGTACGACATTTAACTTGCAGAATTCCTTCTCCCTTAATCCTTTTACACACATAAAAAATTGGTGCTTATTCTGTAAAAAACAGCAGTTGGAGAGAGGTAGCATTTTGATTGCATGTGTATCTTGCTATCGAGGAGGAGCAACAAATTAGCTAAATTACAAAGGAGAAAAACTGTGTTTTGCTGCATATAAGCAAAGATTTCTATAGTGAACTTGAGTAAACAGAAGAGCAATGTTTGCTTGCCTGGGGATGGAGTGGGAGAGAAAGAATTTCTGCCCATTACTATGAGTGTGGGGAATTGTGCCTTACGTAAACCAGCGGGAAACGTTTGTTATGTTGAGCAGAGATTAACATTTGCACTACTTGTGCCTACACAAAATATTAGATCAAATGGGAAACATGAACAAACTGAGCATGAAGTATTTGGAAGAAATCTGAAAAAAACTTGGGTTTGTTAGCATTACTCTAAAATAATAGCCTTAACTTCTTGAAGGAAGTTATCACTTCTTCCTGTGTCATTTCACTCTTATTTTTCATCATTTCTCTCCTTCTCTGTCTTAATGTATATTTTGGTGAGAGGAAATTTGGTGAGTGGACAAGAACAATTCCTTCACTTTTCTACATACTTACTTTCTTTCCTGAGAAAAAAGAAAAAGAAAAAAGAGAAAACTAAAGAAAAGAGCAAAAAAGAGAAAAGAGCAAACAAAAAATGAAACAAATACATGGAAAATCGTACAGCACATGAACAGGACTCCTACAGTATCTACTCACAGACTGGCATGGTACTAGGTACAAATATGTGTATCACAACTGAGAATGCTGCATTTCCTCCTTCTGTGAGACTAGAACGCCAAAATCTAAGTTGCCTTAGTCTTTATTTTCAAATAACAACTTCTGAATTCTGTCTTTTTAAAATGAGGCAGCAGGGAATTTTCCTATTTGAGAAATAATCTAGATAAAAAAGGATAATCTGGTTCAATAAAAAAGATATGACAATGTCGTTTGCTAGGCTTCTTCCTAGAGAAGAGAGCAGCTTCTTTTTAAATAAACAAACATGTTGATTTGTTCACAATTACTGCGGGTAGGTATTTTTGCCAATCAAACATAACAGGTATACATTGTAGAACAATGTCAGGAGGAGTTGAGAGGTGCAACTCAATAAAAACAAACAGGTCACCACTCTTAGACAAGAATAATGAACTGCAGAAACATAAGGCGAGGAAGGACAAGCTAAGTAACAGCATGGCAGAAAAAGGTTTGGATGTTAACATAGATCATAGGCTGAACAGGAGTAAACAATGTTATGCTGCTGTAAAAAAGGCAAACCTCACCACAATTTATAGCCAGTGTTATCGCTTACAAAACATTTAGTAATTCTTCAGCTCTCCTTGGACCTGTCTGTGCCCCAGCTGGGATGCTGTGTCCAATTTTGGATACTTTAAGGAAGGTATGGTCCTACTGGGAAAAAAACAGAGGAAGACAATAAAAATTATCAGGCTTCATAAAAGTATACTTATAAGGAAAGGCTGAAGGAATTGGGTTTAGACTGACATTCATCTGAACAGCTGAACTTCAGAGAAAAGAAAACTAAGAGGTAAAACAATAGCAGTTTTCAAATACATAGAAGGTAATTTCAATGAGAGGAACAAACTGTTTTCTGCGTCTTTTATGACAGGACAGAGACATTTTGCTCTCATAACTGTTTGCTCATCTCTTTTTGAAGTGCTGTGTGGAAATCAACATGTTACCCAAATAACACTAAATACAGTCTTTGCACTGCTACAATTTTCCTGGTGCATTAAAAATACACTTAAGAAATACAATTCCGGAAAAGCATGGCGGAACTGGAGAAAAGGGAAAAAAATCTTCCTATGACTGTAGATTGCTCTCCTCCTTTGAAGCAGCTGCTGTCTGGAATTGTTTTAAAAGAACCTTCTCCTCACCTCTGTGCTGAATGAGCCTACAAGAAAAACCTGGCACGAGCTTGATTTGAAATGAAATAACTCCCATTTTGGAGTGGACTGTGTGATGAAGATGTAGTTATAAAATAAATAATGATTCAGCTCTAACTTTCAATTTTGTCCTTATTAAGTTGCTCAACCAGGTGTTGAAGCCAATAGAATTTGCTTTTCCTCTGTTGGAAAGCTATTTTGAGTGCAGCGTGACTGAAGAACAGCCACTTATTAGCTGCTCGGCAGCGCTCTCAGCTTTTCTGCTAGAATCCCCCGCAATTGCTCGAACACCACTTTTGCCAATACTCATCTAGCTCAATCAGTAGCTGTAACGCTGGGGTATGAAATTATATGTGTTGTTGCAATGGTGGTAAGTTGCCTGCTGTTTAACATCTCTGTTTCATGGCCTGGTGTTGGGAAGGATGCACGCTTATTTTGAGCTTCAGTTTGTATTTAATTCTTTCTCTCTTCAGTCTATCCAATTGAATTCCCTTGTAGTTTCAGTGCAGTATGCATCCTGGCCGAAATTCCTGCGTAATGATGTGTGCTGTTAGAGAGTTGCCATGTTTCATGCTGGAGCTGTCTTTCCTTCATGATGAGGGATGTAATCCTTCTGCATCCCAACTGGACTGTGAGGATTAAAGTTTGCAGTGCACTGTGTGTACCTTGCATGCTATTGAAGTAGAAATTACTGTTTGTTACAGCCAGTCTGAATGCCATCTGGGATTTCCATGTTATTGTTTCAGCTCTATTGTACATCACCAAACTTGAGCTGGTACCACGAACAAAAGATTAGCATTGCATTCTGTTGTGTGTTTGGTGCTGTGTCCAGCACCCATATAGGGCCACATATATCCTGAGAAGCTGTGCTCGGCACACTAGGGCTCCAAGGTCTTTTCTGTAGCTTGAAGCCTGCAACATCCCTTTCCTTTTTCTTACTCTTTTTTCGTACTTCCACTCTGGTATGGGCTGGATCCACAGAGCAGTGGATCCCTTTGGCCTTCTCCACTGTCAGCCTTGCCTGCTATTAACTTCAAGTCAGCTTTGGGAGACTGTGTAAGAAATGATGGTGGAATTGGGCTCTGCATTTTGCAAAAGATGCTTTTTCCCATGCAACAGAATTGTACCTTTGTGTGGCATCTAAAGTCCTGTGGGGATATGGTGAAAAGGGCTGATCTTAGGCCTGAGACCCCAGCTAGTGATGTAAGTGATACAATATTCTTGTATGCTTGTAACAGCTACAAAACTTAACCCCAAACCTGTTTTGCTAGTTTGCTGTGAGATCCTTCTTCAATCTCTGCAGGGCCAGATTAATATCTCTGAAGAAAACAAATCACAGCAGTGGTTTGTTACTCTGCTTTTAAGCACCAGCTTTAATTCAGCTAAGAGTGCATTTTAAAACACATTCCTGTGACTTCACTGTCTTTGTAAGCCACAGTAAACAGGGTTTAAATGACTGTGGGAACTCCCCCAGTATCACAACAGATACTCACTGACAGAAAAAATGGCATAAAATGTAACCACCCAATTCACTTGTGAGCTTTCCTTGGGAACGAGATCAACTAACAAACAGTTTGAAGTTCACTTCTTAACTGAAGGATTCTATTATATCTCTCACCTAAATAAACTGGGAGGCTTGACCTTCCTAAAAGGGCACTATTAAAGAGGTACAAATGTAGTCCTCTCACCACACTAATTACTGCTGTTTACATTTTTGTAGATCTGACAGGTTTCAGTTTTAGTGTTAGACCCCAATGCTAAATAAATACCTACCAAAAGTTAGACGCTATCCCACTGAGCTTTGTGTTCTCTCACTCCCCCCATAGCATCAAATTCTCCTCAACTTTTGAAGTGTCCCTTCTGGTTTTGTGAACGAGCACAAAATTAATTTGGCAGGAATTCTGCTGTAACTGTTCTTCAGTGAGGACAGCATCATGTGCGTTACTCTTCTCCCCTCCCCTCACGAGACATCAGTTTCTGTTTTCATGAAGAAAAGCATAGGTAGTATCTACACTTTCAGATTCTGGAGCCAGCCTAGGGAGCAATGCCTATTTGATAATTTTCAAGCAACCACGCTGTGTGGACATATATTTGTTTGTCTCTACACATCTCCAACCTGCTGTCCGATTTCAATCAATTTTTAATTAATGTCTTTAGAGATACTAAGCTCTTAGAAATCTCATAAAAATAAGCAACGGGTTAAAGAAAAATAAACTGTATTAGTGACCCCACCAGGCAAAGGTTTCAGCAAAAGTAACAGTCATCTTTGGCATTTGGCCTGGTATTGGGGAAGCAGCATGGAGAGCTCAGAAACATGCGTTGCCTCTTACCCAGCCAGTAGCTGGGAGCAAGGAGATGAGGTTATAAAAAATGTGAACAGAAAGCTCCAGGTGAAATTTCAGGGAATATGGGGCTTATGAAAAATCTGTAGGAAGCAAAGTTAAACAGAAAAATGTAGGAGATGGAACAGAGTGTCAAAGCAAAAGAGAGGATGGAGATTAGATGCAAAAGGGGTAGAAGCATTTAGGAAAGAACAGATGGGGCAATGGAAAAAAGGGGTAAATTTGGGTAGGGGAGATTCTGGGAGGGACAAATGAAGAACTGGGAAGAACAGAGAAGAGACTGGGAATCAGAATGAAAGAATGATACAGGAGAAACTGACATCTAATTTTTTATTACAAGATAAATGTGATTTATTGTCATTACAGCTTCTTTAATTACCTTTCAACCTTTTTTTAATTATGCCCATGTGTTGCAAATAACAGGGTTTTATGACTTTTGTTCTCTCACCTTTCCCATGGCTTACATTCCCACTTTAATTACTACATTGACACCAGATGCCTCGCCTAATGTTTTTGCACCCGTGCTCCCTATTTGTGGTGATATCGCACTGGGAGAAACAAAAGCACCTGTCTCCCCTGGTTGAAGGCTACTTGCTTTTCTTGTGGATGTCCACCAGATGGCAAAGCAGGTATTTTTGTAGAGTTTCCAGGCCACCTTCAGATACTAATTTACCCTAGGGAGAGTGGGGGCTTGTTAACAACAGATCCTTTACTGCATAAATTAAAAAAAAAATGGTGATTAAAAATAAGTTATTAGATTCTATGTGGATTTCCTGGGAATAATAACAAAACAGGAAAAAAAAGATGCAGTTGTAAAATGGTGGTGCTGTTGGGAAGGCACAATGTTCACTCTAGTCACTGTATCTCTGTATGAGGAATACAACTCTCAAGAATCTGATTTAACATTACTACTTTTTTCTGTTGATATAGATGTTATAGGGACAATAATGTTTTCTCATGTCTAATCTCTTTGAAATTGTTGTGACTAGACCAGGTCTTAGAATGAAATCCATGGTAAGTAAAACTAAATTTCCTAGCTCATGTGGTTATAGACATAAGAATAGCAGTGAGGCTTGTTAACACTCTTTTCCCTCCAACCTGCCCTCATGATGTCGAGATTGTAATTATGGAGATAAGCACTGATCTTCTTCCCTTACCTCTATGAGGTTTACTTACTGTTTTAACCATGTTGACTCAAGAAACTTCGATCATTTAATCATTGAAACGCGGTTGCACGTATATACAGTACACAGAAATGGAGAGTTTCCTGACAGAAGCTACATCTGGATAGCATTTGTTACAAACTAATGTAACTGTATCAGTACACAAGCTTTGTACAGACAGGGCACATATCTGACATTACAAGATGCTGAATGTTTTTAATCACTTAGCTTAACTTTACATGGCATTGCCCCTTCATCTGGTGCACTATCTCTGCTGAAAGGCCTCTACAAGAGGCAATGAAAAAAATCTAGTCCGTTTAGCTTCCTCCAAGAAACTTAACCCCTTCTCCCTGCAAAAAAACCCCTATATCAAGAGACTGTTTAGACTTAAACTAAAAAAAAAAAAAAAGGGGGGGTGTGAATTTACCCTTCTCTCTTAAGAAAAAAATCCATGTCTTTTCAGGTTCGGGGTTTTTTCCTAGTGGTAGGAACAAGGGAAGGATGACTTGTTTCTTTAATGGTTTTGTAGGTTGACCTGAATTCTGCTTCCAGCAGAGGAACCATTGATAGGGGTAAGTGGGAACGTTACAGCCTTTCTCTTCAGCTGGCTGCTTGACTTACAGCTGGCATCAACTATATTCGTTCAATGGCTCCCAATCAATTATATCCTGTAGTACTCATTTTTCTGAGTATCAAGACACAAGTAAAAAGATGAGGCCGTTCCCACTCCAAGTAGATGTTAGGGTAGTGCGGAAAAAAAAAGCTGGTGCTATATTTGGAGCATTCCTAATTGCACTGTTCTATTTCCAGCCACCGAAATCTGCGCTAGAATTTTAATTAAGGGCTAAATTCGTGCAGCAGAGCCTAACAACAGGAAACAGCTACGTTATTTAAATAAGCTTTGAAATGATCAGATTTTATCTCCCAAAGCAGCACTCAGATGAATATTAAAGCCGCTTTTGTTCTTCCGGAAAGGGCTGACATTGCACAGCAAGCTGAAGGCGGTCACAGTCTCTGCTTCGGAAAACCACTAACGCCAGGCCAGCTGCCCAGAGGACAGCCCGGGTGAGGCAAAAAGTCGTTTCCTTACACACATCACACCCACTAGCGGAAAACTCAGCGGGGAGCGCTCCGCCGACTCCCACACAAAGCCTCTGCCCGCTCCTTCTCCGCGTGGGAGGGGAGAGTTTGTCCCAGGCCGGCGGGGGAAGCTGCCTCCGGCCCCAAGATGTCGGTGCCGAGGCCTCCTACCCGCCCCGGCTCCTCCCTAGCGCCGCGGCGCCCCCTAGCGACGGCGACTGCGGCGCACCCCGCGGCGCTCCGTTGCGGCGGCCCCCCGGCCGGAGAGCGGCGGCG
>NW_008825156.1:459372-463053 GCF_000699105.1 Pygoscelis adeliae | reverse complement strand
AGGAGTCAGCTGACTCGGGAGCCTCGCGCTGAGTGACGGTTAGCGGCGACCGTTGGAGCGGTAACGGTAGCGACAGCGGCCTGGCGGGGCGAAAGGAAGGGTCTCGGCCCGAGGGAGACGCCATGGCGACCACCGTCACTACTCAGCGGGGCCCGGTGAGTGCTGCCGGGTGAGGATCAGCCGCAGGGGCTTCTGATGATTGTCTCCTGTTAATTGTTGCGACTGCACCGCGTTGGGCTGGGGAGGCCCGGCTTGGACCCTTCTGGGCTTCGGCCTGTCTCTCTCCCCCTCGGCCTGGCTTTTGCCAGTGGGCCTCTGTGGCAGGGTGACTCACCCTTCTTGTCTCCCTTCCCCCGCTCGCGGCCCGTGGCAGAGGGGAGAGAAAAGACCTCTTCTTCTCTAGACTGCCGTGATGCGGGGGGAGGGGGCGGGGGAAGGAAAGTCTGCCTCTTCTCCTGGTTCTCCGCCTTGCGAAGAGGCTTTGGGAAAGGGGAGGGGAAAGTCCCTCCTATCTGCGTGTAGGGCTTGAAGAGACTATTCTGCCCGTTCTTTGTCTAAGGGCCTTCCAAAGGACAGAGCGGCTTAAAGCTAAACCCCTTTCTCTTTAAAGCAGAGTAGAGCTCTGTGTCTTCATGGTTGGGCTAGGCAGATTCAGGTAGCTGTCTCCGAAATTGCCATCTGAAAGTTGGAACGTGAAACGTGCTGAAAGACGCATTCAGTGGTAGTTTGTAGGCGTGTGTGTTGGGGGGGAGGAACTGAGCGGTCTTAAAACCAATTTAAGAATCTTCTTGGAGTTAGTGTTGATAGTTTATTGGGAATGTGTTACTGTCTAGTTTTGCTCTGGAATAATCTTGCCCCACACCGGGATGTTCTACTGTGTGGTGTATAACTGCGGTATAACATCAGATCTCGATTGATGTGCTGTTCCTGTCTGTTCCTCGTGTCTGGAAGGATCTGGTAGTAATTGACAGTACGATGTTGCTCTGCAGGTGAAGTAAGATTTTCTTAAACAATCAGTTTAAACTGCTGTATTTTATTTCCTAGAAACAGCTATTTTTTTTGTGTGTCTATTCAGCCTTGATGAAAGACCAGAGGCATGAATTATTAAACTGCTAATTTTGAAAAACTGCATCGCTGTCTGTTGTCATGACAGTAATATTGTATGATCATCAGTTTAATTCCTTAAAATGCCTTATTTGTCTGGTCTTCCAGAATAGATTCCTTTTACAATGGATTGTGATGGTGGTTCTGTTGGAGTAAAAGTTTGAAGTGGGGAATTAAGGTAACAAGAGTGACTTAAGTTTTTTGTTCTCTCTTGATGGTATCATGAAAAGGCAACGACTGCTGTTCTGGTTGAATCTGTGGTGAATTAGGTAGCTGCTATCCCCAAAGGCTTGGTGTTTGAGTTGATGATGTAATTGCACCCAAATAGAATTCTGTCAATATGTAACAGGTTTTGCTCAAAATAATATAAATACCTTTTTTTCCTTACGTGTTTCTCACATTGTTGTGTATGCTTTTCTTCCTTGTGTTAACCACTTTAGAGATTTGAATGTTTTCAAATGAATGAATAAATTATGAAATATTAAGCTGCCATTTAGAGGTAAGGATGCTGATATGGTACAGGCCAGCCTTTCTTAATTCTCTCTAGAGCAGAAGATAGAATTCTACTTGTTTCTATATCTACAACTGCATTACAAATGAATAGCCACTAAATGGTGCTAAAGGATTGGGAAACGTTTTCTCTTTAGTGCTGCAGAGAACAATTCTGTCTCCTTCTGTTTGAACAGGCAAGAAAATATTCAAGGTTGTTTCATGCAGGTAAGAAAGTAAACTGTCAGACTGCTGCCAGTCTTGTTCTTATACCTGTGCTCTCTAGTTTGTGACGATGCTTATTTGGTGAGTAATTAAAACTTCTGATTGCTGTTTAGTTTTAGTAGATGAAACAGAACTGGAATTCATCCTGTTTGTTACTGGTAAATATTTTGCTAGAATATAGATTTCTCTGGCTGTTTTCAGGATGTTATGGAATTAGTGTGTTTTTACGTTTTGTGATCTTTTGAGAACAAAACAGCTTTTGAAATCTAAACTGTAGCTGAATATATAAGGGCTGCTAAATGATACCTTTTCCAAGTGAGAGGAATTAATGAACAGTTTGATCAGGCTTCAGGTTAAGTCTGAGAGACCAAAACCTTGTATTTGTGATTCCTTAGCTAGCCAAGCACACCCAAAATTAATCTCCGTGATTATTCACCATGCTGGCAAATATGTCAGGTCCTCCAAAATTAGATCAAGTAGCAAGCTAGGACTACTTAGATTTCTGCTCCTAATTTCCCTAATAATCACTCCTCTAATGATTGGAAATCTTCTAATGGGCAGGCTATGTTTATGATTACTTCTCTTTTCTTGTCCTAATACTGTCATTTAACTACATAAGTCTTGTCTCTGATTTTACTTGAAGTTTTGTTTTGAGACTCTTCAAAACTTTGGTATCTTTTTCTTGAATGAAGGTGACAAAAAACAATTCCTGTTTGCATTGTCTAGTATCAATATATGTTATGCTGTCACATGAGCAATTTTGAATACAAACTCCCATCAGCAAAATAACTGTGTTGATAATTCTGGGTATAATTGAGTATTTTATTAGATATTTTGTTTCTTATTAGAATGTGGATATATGTAGTAGTAAAATCCTGATCTATGAAGGTGCAAATTTCATAAAGACACGTTGTTGGAATCAATTTGAATTTCAGCAGTTGTTTAAAAAGTTGAGAGAGTAAGAGGTCATTGAGTATTTCTAAGCAAAATGTGAATTCATTTTTAAGTGCTGTGATCTGGTCTCTGGAGCGTGTTCCTTTGACAGAAAATGTTGAGGGCAGCATTGGTAATGCTTTGAAGTTCTTGCTCTCTAACAGATAAGAGAAGTACCTTAAGGCACTAGGTGGCTTATTTTCTGTTCCATCCAGTGGCGTTTTCTTTTAAGACTTGGAGGAAAGAACGATCTGTATTGGTTATGTCTAGTGGTAGTGTAGAAAAAATCAGAAGCCTGTTCCTGGAATTAATGGCAATTAGCCTTCTCCTTAATGCTAATCCCAAAGTGAATTCATGGATTTCCTTATTTTGAGCTGTTTCTATGGCTTTTCCCTGATGTTATTCCTCTGTTGCATTGAGTGCAGACCAAATCTGCATAGCTCAAATATGCTATAAATGCTTCTTGAATTTGAGATGTCTATGGACACTCATTCTATCTCTAATTTTTAACTCATGTTTGAATACAATAGTTCCTGCCATACTTAGCAGGAATTCAAATTATTGTTTTAGTGAAGAAGGGAATCTTTTTTGATTGTAATCAATGGTTCATATTGATTTCTTCTTTAGTAAAACCAAACTTTTTTTTCTTTATTAACAGTTGTGCTTTTGCACTGTGGAATGTATTTTGCAAATATTTAAATGTTAATGTCTTGGACAAATTTAGATGTGCTGGGAAAATACAGAGGCAGTAGCTTTTGGCAAAATATAGAATCATAGAATCATTAAGGTTGGAAGAGACCTCCAAGATCATCGAGTCCAACCGTCAACCCAACACCACCATGCCCACTAAACCATGTCCCTAAGCGCCTCATCTACCCGTCTTTTAAATACTTCCAGGGATGGTGACTCAACCACTTCCCTGGGCAGCCT
>NW_008825156.1:436356-458736 GCF_000699105.1 Pygoscelis adeliae | reverse complement strand
ACACTGCCGGCTCATGTTCAGCCGGCTGTCGACCAGCACCCCCAGGTCCTTTTCCGCCAGGCAGCTTTCCAGCCACTCTTCCCCAAGCCTGTAGCGCTGCATGGGGTTGTTGTGGCCAAAGTGCAGGACCCGGCACTTGGCCTTGTTGAACCTCATACAGTTGGCCTCGGCCCATTGATCCAGCCTGTCCAGGTCCCTCTGCAGAGCCTTCCTACCCTCGAGCAGATCAACACTGCCGCCCAACTTGGTGTCGTCTGCAAACTTACTGAGGGTGCACTCAATCCCCTCATCCAGATCATTGATAAAGATATTGAACAGAACTGGCCCCAGTACTGAGCCCTGGGGAACACCGCTCGTGACTGGCCACCAGCTGGATTGAACTCCATTCACCACAACTCTCTGGGCCCGGCCATCCAGCCAGTTTTTTACCCAGCGCAGAGTACACCTGTCTAAGCCGTGAGCCGCCAGCTTCTCGAGGAGAATGCTGTGGGAGACGGTGTCAAAGGCCTTACTGAAGTCCAGGTAGACCACATCCACAGCCTTTCCCTCATCCGCTAGAGAGTCAAGACTAAATATAGGTGGTGTAATTGGGGGAAAGGGAAAATATTATTAAGGTGATGACTATAGAATCATAAAGCCTTTATAGGTAGACACATGGAAGCAACAAAGTAGATGGGAAACTTCTGGCAACAGGAAAAAATAAGAACAATGGGTGAAGAAATGTCTGGTACCTTGCAGTCCATGGCACTTTTTTTATTTTAGTGACATTAAAAAAACCACCAACACAACACAAAAAAACCCAACCTCAAAACAAAAAAACAAACAGCAAAAATCTGTAAATGTAATAAACTTAATTGCTGTTACATTTTTTCCTTTGCCCATCTCTAAATTGAAGTTCTGAAGTAGAGCCTTTGACTACAATTCTACGGGAGTTTAACTGGGGATGTGTCATGCTGTAACATGAGTTCTGTAGAATCAGAATAGTTCAGGTTAGAAAGGATGTCAGTAGGCCATGTAGTCCAACCTCTTGCTAAAAACATGGTCAATTTTTAATTCAGACCAGGTTGCTCAGGGCTTTGTCCAGCAGGATTTTTAAAACCTCTAAGGTGAGAGTTTTTGCAATCTTCCTGGGCAATTTGTTCCTATTCGTAGTTGTCCCTACAGTGAATTTTCTTTTTTCCTCCTTATTTCATGTCAAACCTCCGCTGTTTCAGTTTGACAACTGAGATCTCCTTTCCTCTTGCCTTGCATCTCAGGAGAGAACCTGACTGTTTTCTTAATGACCTCCTCAGAGATACTGGAAAGCTGCTATGAGGTGCGTCCGAAGTTTCTTCTTCTCTAAACAAATCCTCAGCCTGTTCTCACAAGTCTTGTGCTACAGCCCTTTTCATGGGCCATCTTGGTGGATCTTTGCTGGGCTCACTCAAGTTTATTATTTTTCATGTACTGCTGGGCCCCAAATGGGTTGCAGTATTCCACGTGTGGGTTAATGAGTGCTGAGTAAAGGGAAACAATCATTTTCCTCAGCCTACTGGCTAAGCTTTTGGTGATCTGGTATAGTATGCTGTTAGGCTTCATTGTTGCGAGAGTGCTCTGCTCATTCATGTTTAGCTTGCTCTCCACCAGGACCTGCATATTCTTCTCTGTAGAGCTGCAGCCCTGCCAGTTGTTCTGTATTCTGTACCGGTGCCAGGGATTGTTCTGTCCAAAGTACAGGACTTTGCACTTGTTGTTGAATTTCATGAGATTCCTGCCAGTGAATTCTTCTGTCTCTCTGGTTGTTGGTCCTGTCCTCAAGTATACCAGTCATTCCCCCCAGATTTGGTGTCGTCCTCAAAACTGATAAGGGTACATTCTGTCTTCACCTCTTGTCACTGATAAGGAAAAATATTACACACAAGTCAGTCTCAGTACAGACCTCTGAGAGACTTTGCTTTTAATCAACTTCCAGTGTCACTAACCACTGAACTTCAACTTCTGAGCTCAGTGATCCAGCCAGTTTTTCATCCATCCACTGGTCTACCCATTTGGATTGTAATGACCCAGCTCTGATACCTACCGTGCTCTCCTTATTCACAGATTCTAATAATTTTATTGTAGAAGGCAGTTGGGCTCATTAGGCTTTTTTAAAAAAAAAAAACCCTTGGTAAAGGCTGGCTATTCCTAGTTCCTGGTTTTTCCTTCGTGTGTCTAGAAATGGCTTCCAGAAGAACTTGCTCTATGAATTTCTTGGCAACTGACCTGCCTGTTGTTCCTCAGGTCATCCTTCTTGCCCTTTTGAAAGCTAGGTGTGACATTTGTCTTTCTCCAGTTAGAGGGGACTTGCTCTAATCTCCATGGCCTTTCAAAGATGATAGAGAGTAGCCTTGGAAAAGTATCAGCTAGCTCTTTCAGGACCTCTGGATGCATCCTATCTAGTCCCAATTTTTTCTTTAGTGTGCAAAATATAGAATAATATTTCAAAATTCTCTCTTATTCACTCATTCTTTCTTAAAAACAGTAAAACCATTTAAAGGAGAATGGTTACAACTTTTTTGAGTAGCTAGGTGTTTAAGGCTCTTTAACATGAAACTTCTCTGAAACCTAGCGTCAAGAGTTTCTTCGTAATTGCTAGTGTGGAAACCTTAGTTGCAGTTCTCTGAATGTATCACATCTCCCTAAGTCAGGGCATTTGTGGTTGTCCTTGGCTCTGCATTCCCTTTCCCTCCCTTATGTAGGTACCAGTACTCACATGATCAGTTAGCAAGGTAAAGGTCCTGATGACTTCCCCTCCTCTTCCCTTTACCTCCAACCCTTGTTTCTTTTTCTTCTGATCAGCCCTCTGCACTAGCATACTTTACAGTTGCCTTGGCACCATTTAATGTTGCCCAAGAAATGGGGGTGAGAAGAAACAGGAGGGTGAGACTGAGACAGCCCAATTCTAAATTAGCTTGAATAGCTGTAGAATGTCACACTGCCTTCAATTTGAAGGCGTTTCACTTTTAAGATCCTCAAAACTAGCTCTTAGGTGGTTTTAGCGGATAGGAAGGGTGATATTATTCTGTTTCTAGATAACTAGTATTTTTGATATGCAAGGCTGTCAGTAAAGTTTATCAGGAAGTAATTAACAAGGCAGGCTTATTTTTGTGAATGCCTGCTCAACATTTGTCTTCTGAATTGTAGTTCTGTCATAGCACTGTCATATTACTGTCTTCCTTGAAAAGAGAGTTCTAGTAAAATTCAAATGTTAAATAGAATTAATTTTTTGTTGTACAGTTAATGGCAGAGTGGGGTTGAATTTCACTTTCTTCCTTAAATAATGTTGTAGTAGAGGGAAGTGCATTTGTTGTATCACTGATCCTACTCAACACCCACTTTACAAGCTTGTCACTTATGTTCTCCTTGCTTTAAAAACAAAAAGTGTAGTTGAACTCTGGTTATGTAACTGTATTTTTGATTCAGGTTTGGAGGTGGCAATTATGTGCCTGCTTTTAAATGCTTTGAGGAATACATAAATTAGCCTGTTTTCTTTACAGATAAAAAGATTGCATACTACTGATTTGTCTCTATCAATATGGAATCAACTGATGATTAGCATAAGAACTTACTGAGTAGTGTATTTTCTTCAATAAGCATCTCTGAGTTATTTTACTGAATATATCATCAGGACTTCTGTACCAGAGCTCAGTCAGAGCAGAACATTTAAGATGGGAGCATATGCATCTCCTGTTCCCCACTCTTCCTTTTGGAAGGGTTTACCAGTCGGATCTTCTGAGAATTTAGTTACACCAACTGTTTTCCAGGATAAGAATGTAGCTTTGTGTGAGATAAGCTGATTTTAGGTCATTCAGTTAGGTGCTGTAAGAAAACTTCGGTCTCCCTTACAGATTTTGTTTGTCCCTTTTGGACCTCTGTACAGAGTCTAGTTTATGTATTTTCTTTTGGAGCAGTATTTGGGTGACTTAAAATTTAAAAAGTGAAAGATATTATTAGACTTCTCACTTGTTGTGAATGAATTAAGCTTTCCAATGTCCAACCATTAAGATGGTTGAGACAAAATATGCTATCCTCTTTTCTGAGAAGTTGACAGAGGGAGCTTGCACATATGGGAGTGTAATTTCAGGGCTGCAGTCACCGCTTCTGATTATGGGAAATCTTTGATGTCTATTCTTAGAGATGCTAATAATACCAGATTTGAAACTTCCTGGAGGTCGAGGGTTGGAGGGGACCTGCTGTGTTGTGAATACCATTGCCTTGCTAATTCTGGTGCCACTTAAAATCTTTCCTAAATGGATTATATTTTATTTTAAAACTCCTTTTTTATAACATGTATTCTAATGAGAAGGCTGTCTAATTTCCAGCCTCACTTAAATAAGCTTTCTTTTAATATTAGCACTATCTTTTAGCTTAGTCTTCTCCCTCTCTGGCCCCATTCCTCTCCCCACTTCTTAAAGCTTAAGCTACTTAGGATCTTAATTGTAAAATTTAAGATGCTTGTAAGCAGAACTGATTCCCTCTTTTCCCTCCCAGCAGCAGGCATTCAGTACTTCCTCCTTAGCTTTTTGATAGTTTCTTTCTGGCATGTAACACCTATTGTTGCCAGGATCCTGAGGCTCTCAGGCAGAAATTGCAGCTCTTGCCAAATCACATTTTGTATGACTACTGCTATGTCCAAGATGCAATCTTGGCATGCAAGTGCTGTCTGATCTTCAAAAGCTATGTCCTAGAGGCCTGTTAATGTCATAAAGTATGTTCTGTAGGCATGCATCTGCCAGATATATAATTGAGTAATCTTGCCTGGGATAGCAACATAAGAAATTGCACTGTCTTTTGTCTTGATGTGGTGGACAGTTCTGTATTAAATATGTAAGCAACTCTATAGACAACAGAAATGAGTACAGCTTAATTATAAATTTTCTATGCCACTTTATTTGCCTTTTAAAATTCATTATTACAGTATGCTTGTTATTTTAATGTGATGATCTCTCTAAATGTGTTACTGATAATGTTCACTGAGCATTTAAAACCCAGAAACAACCTGAGTTGTTGAATTGACAAGTAATAGGTAGAAACTTTCCCTTCTTTTACCGTAAAGCTAACAGAAAATACATGGTGACTGCTGATTCATATTGGCACATGTGATGGGGTTCCTCTAAGATTTTTCTACTTTCAATTTTTCATCATGGTTTTTCTTGTGATAGATGAGATTTTGAATTCCTCCATTATTGTTTTGAGTATGGTGGAATTTTGTCCCCAAATTGTCCCCAAAGTTAGTCGCAGGACGGCCTTTAACATTGGAAAAGCTTTAGGGCATCTTTGTTACGTTGAAGGATTCTTAGTTATGTTAAAGGATTTGGTTCATGGGAAACATTGTCTTTATGATCTGTCTTGAAGGTGACTGTGAATGTGACCCTTTCAAATGAAAGCAGGGTGCTATGTCTTGTCACAGGAATGATTGGATGCAACACTGAGTGAAAGAGCTGGGTGCCATCAGGTGTCACATGTGAATGGGATGTAAAACTTGATAGCTCTGACTTTGTGTGGACTACTTAAATGTTTAGTTGCAGAGCAGCCTTGGCTCTTTGTGTCCTACTTTTTTTTCAGAGGCTTATGTTGGAAATTAGTGTTTTTGAAAGTGGGTGTGAGACTATTCTCTACATGAGTTGGCAGTTTTGTCATTTAATTAGTTTTTTGTTCATGCTGTCAAAACTAGACTAAATTCTGCCAAATGTTTTTGCTGAGCTTTTCTTTGATTTATATTCTTCTCTCTTTCTCATTGTGAAAGTGGAAGACTTAAGTTTGAAGGGTTTTTTTCTTTTTCTTTTCTTTTTTTAAGGTATATGTTGGTGAGCTTCCTCAAGATTTTCTTCGCATTACCCCAACCCAGCAGCAACAGCAAATCCAGCTGGATGCCCAGGCAGCTCAGCAGCTACAGTATGGAGGACCAATGGGTACAGTAGGAAGACTCAGCATTACTGTAGTACAGGTATAAATTGTACATCTTTGTACAATTAAGTAATTGTAAGTAATTAATTAATACAGTTAGTCTTTTTTGATCAGTGGCCACAAAAAGATTGTGTTGGAATTTGAGTTACTAAATTGCCTGTATATAGGGAATGAGTAATTTTTAAAGTTTTTGTAGCTTCATGTTTCTGTACATCAGCATTGTTTCCAGTTTCATAGCTGCATCGTGCAGCTATTTCCTATAAACTTTTGTCATGGTTTAACCTCAGTTGGCAACTAGTAATAATGTAGTGGTAGTAATAATGTAGTGGTAGTAATAATGTAGTGGTAGTAATAATGTAGTGGTAGTAATAATGTAGTGGTAGTAATAATGTAGTGGTAGTAATAATGTAGTGGTAGTAATAATGTAGTGGTAGTAATAATGTAGTGGTAGTAATAATGTAGTGGTAGTAATAATGTAGTGGTAGTAATAATGTAGTGGTAGTAATAATGTAGTGGTAGTAATAATGTAGTGGTAGTAATAATGTAGTGGTAGTAATAATGTAGTGGTAGTAATAATGTAGTGGTAGTAATAATGTAGTGGTAGTAATAATGTAGTGGTAGTAATAATGTAGTGGTAGTAATAATGTAGTGGTAGTAATAATGTAGTGGTAGTAATAATGTAGTGGTAGTAATAATGTAGTGGTAGTAATAATGTAGTGGTAGTAATAATGTAGTGGTAGTAATAATGTAGTGGTAGTAATAATGTAGTGGTAGTAATAATGTAGTGGTAGTAATAATGTAGTGGTAGTAATAATGTAGTGGTAGTAATAATGTAGTGGTAGTAATAATGTAGTGGTAGTAATAATGTAGTGGTAGTAATAATGTAGTGGTAGTAATAATGTAGTGGTAGTAATAATGTAGTGGTAGTAATAATGTAGTGGTAGTAATAATGTAGTGGTAGTAATAATGTAGTGGTAGTAATAATGTAGTGGTAGTAATAATGTAGTGGTAGTAATAATGTAGTGGTAGTAATAATGTAGTGGTAGTAATAATGTAGTGGTAGTAATAATGTAGTGGTAGTAATAATGTAGTGGTAGTAATAATGTAGTGGTAGTAATAATGTAGTGGTAGTAATAATGTAGTGGTAGTAATAATGTAGTGGTAGTAATAATGTAGTGGTAGTAATAATGTAGTGGTAGTAATAATGTAGTGGTAGTAATAATGTAGTGGTAGTAATAATGTAGTGGTAGTAATACACAAAGGAAGTGATACACAGTGCAATTGCTCACCACCCACTGACCAATGCCCAGCCAGTCCCCGAGCAGTGGCCCCCCCGGCCGGCTTTCCCCAGTTTATGTACTGAGCATGATGTCACGTGGTATGGAATGTCCCTTTGGCCAGTTTGGCTCTGCCCCACTCCCAGCTTCTTGTGCACCTGCAGCCTTCTCAGTTGGTAGAGCATGGAAAACTGAAAAGTCCTTGACTAGTGTAAGCATTACCTAGCAACAACTAAAACATGGGTGTGTTATCAACATTGTTCCCATCCTAAATCCAAAATGCAGCACTGTACCAGCTACTAGGAAGGAAATTAACTCTATCCCTGCCGAAACCAGGACAGCCTTGCTATTACAGCACAGTCAAATAAACTTTTTTTTTTTACAGTGAACAGGTTTCTCTGAAAACTTCTGTTAAGAAGACTTCCTGTAGAAACACTTAACATTGGAAGACATCAGCAATTCTGAGAATATTGTAGGGAACTACAGTTGCCTTATCTATTTTTCCTTAAGTGACTGCTCTGTTCCATCCCCATTTCCTCTAATGCATTTGCTGTTTTTCCTAGTGGTTTCTGCAGGCTTTCTTATTAATCACAAGTGCATAGTCCTAGCTCTTTATTTTCTGCTTCCTCTTTTCCCTTGTTATCCTTTCTTTTATCTCTTGGCAGTACTGTATTACTGCATTCATTATGCATAAGATTTCAGGTCTTAAAACTTGTCTATCTTTACACAATTCTGTTTATCTGCTTTAGCATACCATATGTCCTTCATATTAACACACCTCATCTATTTACAAGTGCTGTTTTCAAGTCATTCTCTAAAAACATACCGAAGAGAGATTTAGCCTCAGATTTAGCACCAAGCCTGGAATAGTACATGTATGGTTACTGCTTCCATGGTGAGGTCCTTACTGGGGAGTAAACCTATATAGGGTCTCTCAGGAAAAAAGACACTGATCCTTCCTTTCTATGTCTTTCACTGGTCAGTTTGCTCCTTCACAGCCGATATGCTTCTCTTTAAAACTGGGCATAATGCTTTTTCAAGTTTATTACTTCTAAGATCTAGTCACTTGAACTCATTCATTGCATTCAGTTGCATCCCTCTTTCTAGTTCTGAGGAGTGTCCCAATCTGTGTTCAGTGAGTGTAAGATCCAAAGCTGCTTCTGCAACTTTGAACAGCAGAAAAAATGTTACCACTTTTAGAGCATAATGGAAGAAGCTTTAGTATGACTTTTTTCCAGAGCTAGGAATAGATGATTCAGGTTAAACCTCAGACCTATAAGGAAACAAAACATTTATCAAACAACATGCCATGTCTGTCTTAATTCTCTAGCAGTGGCTAGCAACTTGCATGCTACTCCATAGGTTGTTCATCTTTGGCTATTTGCTTGGACAGCTTAAAGTGCTTTTTGTCAGAGGATGTTGATCCAATCAGTATAGATGGTGGAAGTTCCTGGAGCAGATAAGTGGGCAGACAGTACAGTGTTCAAGAAGGAGTTTTGCATCTCACTTTGAGTGGCTATGTACAGAAACATCGAGATTCCTGTTTGGATTGGTGAACTGATGGAGTTGATACTGGTCTTTATCAGGTTCGATCCTCGTTTATTTTTAGTTACTTGTGCAGACAAGAAAAAAATATCTTGCTTGAAGAATAAAACCTAATGGCTGTTCGTGATGCCATGTCTGTAAGTGACTACTTGTTCTAGAATCACAGGATAGTTGAGGTTAGAGGGGGTGTCTGGAGCTTATTTTGTCCAAACCTCATCTCACCCCTATCCCCCCCCAGGCCAGTCCCTTAATGGAGGATTAAAGAGGATGTTGTATACAAGGAACGGCTGAGAGAGCTGGGGAACAGTCTTGGGGGGAATCTTATCAATGAGTAGTCCCTGCCATCAGGTATTTATGAAGACGACAGCTAGGCTCTTTTCAGTGCTATCTAGAGGAAATACAAGAGGCACAGTGAGCACAAATTGAAATACAGCAAACTCTATTAAATATATGAAAAACCTTTTTACTGTAAGAGATGTCAAACATCACAACAGGTTTCCCAAACGGGTTGTGGAGCTTCCATCCATGGAGACACTCAGAACTTGCCGGAGTATTTGACCTTGCTTTGAGCAGGGAGCTTGGACTAGACAATCTCTAGAGGTCCCATCCAACCTGTGAAACCTTTCCCATCTGTGAAACCTTTAATTGTGTTAGTGGCTCTTTGCTGGACTCGTTCAAGTATGACCATGTCTTCTACTGGGCAGCCCAGAACTAAAGAGAACAGTACTCCAGATATGGTCTCCCCAGTGCTGAGAAGGGATCATCTTCCTTGACCTGCTAGCTGTGCTTTTCCTAATGCAGCCCAGGATGCTGTCTTCCTTGCTGCAAAGGTGCATTGCTGGCTTATTTTCAACTTGGTGTCCACCAAGACCCCCATGTCCTTCTTTGCAAAGCTGCTTTCCAACCAGTTGGCCCACAGCCTGTAGTGGTGCATGTGGTTATTCCTCCTCAGGGTCAGAATGTTGCATTTTCATTTGTTGAGCTTTGAGATTCCTGTCTGCGCACTTCTCCAGCCTGTCAAGGTCCCTCTGAATGGCAGTACAACCCTGTGCGTCCCAAGAGAGTCTTCTGTAGCTGTTTGAGAGTTTTTATGCAAGAATGCTGTGGGAATCTTGGCTGCGTGTTGAGGCATGTGGCATTCTGGATAGGAGACTTACCACGGCATAGTTAACCTGTAGAACATGAAGGTTGAAGTCTTCTGTATTTAAATATGTGTTGATAAAGTATATAGAGCAATATGCCTTAATTCCGTTACTAATAAACTGGTGGAAGATCAGAAAATTTTTTTGGGAAGGTAACTTACTGCTTTTTTTTCCCTTGCAGATATGTAGGAATGATGGTGAGTTTGTCTAAGCACAGTTGATTGTGTCCTCTTAAATTACTAGACAGACAATTTATATGCTGTTTTTTCTTTTAGTGAAGTTTTATGGTAAGCTGCTTAATCTCAGGACTTCAGAGTCTAGAGAGTGCATAATTTAGGTGCCAACTTTCCTACTTTAATTGTTAAGCCCACATTTACACTTTGAAAAGTATGATCTACTAGATTTTACCTCAATTGAAGTGCTTTTGCAGTTTGTGCTTTTGTATTGTGCGATATTCTTGAAGCTACTGGATTTCTGTATTTCATGCTTTAAAAGTACTTCAGTGGAAGAAAACAGGCTACCTATCACATTAAGTTTATGACTGTATGTTGGAGAGCAGATACCTAGGCAAAAATTGAACTTATTACTATTTCTTTGTAATCATGTATCTTTTGGTTTGGTATGAAGTACCTTATTTTAGGTATGGTGAAGATGTGTATTTTCTACAACAGACGCGTTAAAAAGAGGTTACCTTTTCAAGGTCTCCCAGGCATTAATGGTGTCACTGGCTGTTCTGTGTTTTAATCTGAATGCTGTTTTTCTTCCTTTTTTCCTTCCTGTCTACCTCATAATTGAATCTAGTCCTTTGTTCAATATCTGATTCTCTTTGTGAGCTAACAGTAATTAACTTCTCAAGTTAATGTAAATATTATACACTTAAAGGCTTTCTTTTCTTTCCAGGCAAAATTGGCAAAGAACTATGGAATGACTCGCATGGATCCCTATTGTCGAATACGGCTGGGGTATGCTGTGTATGAAACTCCAACAGCACATAATGGAGCCAAGAACCCCCGCTGGAACAAAGTTATTCAGTGCACTGTTCCCCCGGGCGTGGACTCTTTCTATCTAGAGATATTTGATGAGGTCAGAACTACTATCTATCTATCTATCTATCTATCTATCTATCTATCTATCTATCTTCGCTTTTATTTTCGTTTTAACTTCTTGTCTCCCCCCCCCCCCCCCCCCCCCCACCATCTCCTGTTTGGACTGAGGTTTTGTGGAATCTTGCAAAAAAGGATTGAGTTACCAAAGGCTGTTTCTTAGCTGTGCTCTCTGGGAGATGATGAAAATTTTTCAGGATCCCAAGAGGAGCAATGCATAAGGCTTCACTCTTCCCCAAGAATGTCAGAGCTGTTACTTTTTCTTCGGTAGCTGATAAGGGGCATTAGTAGGGTTCCCTGCAAAGGAAGAGAAGCAAAAATGACTGAGCAGTATTTAAGCTCCTCTTCGCTATCAAAATGCACTGCAGCCTTATATTCTGTACTGTCCCTATTAAAAATAGCTTGTTTATACAGTGCTGTTTTACTCAGAAATTCTTCAGTGTTATTGTAACCCAGGAGGAGCTTGGAAGCCTTCCCAAGCCTGGAAAAGCTGAGAATAAAACTGTCAAATATAGACTGTCTGTGGTCACTAGGATTTATTAGCAGAAACATAACTTAATCTATACTTGCCTGAATTTCATTTCAAGTGAGCATGTAGACACTTGTCTATGCTTTACTTAAGAAACAGTGGTAATAAGTGCCTAACCTCTGAACAATTTCATTTTCTTAGAGATTGAATGGGTCTGATTAACAGCTCTGGTAGGTAATCCGCTCTACAAAGCTTTTCTAGAAGAGTACTATCTTGAATTCTTTTATGTTGTTCTGCTAGACATTGTTATTGTTGGCAGCAGGGGATATGTGCCTGCATCTCAGCTGTTCCAATTCAGGATATCGACTTTGACTTAGCACAAACATACCTTCTTGAACAATTTAAACTAAGAGTCTACAACTGAGGCTGTGGTTTGCCTTTTTTTGCTGTGTCTCTTACTGTGTGTAGTAAAATTTGACACTGCACCAGCTGTGTGGTCATTACACAAGTGAGGCTTTTGGATGCTATTTTGTGGGCTTCGTTGATTGGTTGAAGTGTCTGTTTCGTTGCTGCAACAGAGGTGGCAGATCAGTGCTTGTATCTGCTCTTGAATTACTGGAGTTCACAGCCTGTGGTAGTAGTGTAAACAGAAGCTGTTCACATTCATTTAATGTGATTGATGTGACATCTGATATGATAGAGTCACACAGACTATGCTGATATTAATATGTTGTATTTCTAGAAGTGTTATGCTTCAGGTTTTCAATTTCTTGTTATTAAATATCTGAAATCAATCTATAATCCCACTTAAAGCATCATTCATCCTTGTTGGAAAGGAGATGGCTAAAATATTTACCGACACTTTAGTAATTTCAAAAGCAATAACTTAAAAATAAAATTGGCAAAATGAAATAGCATAAAACTGAAGGAAGTGTTAGTCAAGAATAATTTTAAGATTTTTTTTTTTTTCAGGACAATTAACTTGATAATATTTCTTTAATTATATTCCAGCGGGCCTTTTCAATGGATGACCGCATCGCTTGGACACACATTACAATTCCTGAGTCTCTGAAGCAAGGAAATGTGGAGGATGAATGGTATAGCCTGAGCGGAAGGCAGGGTGATGACAAGGAAGGAATGATTAATCTGGTTATGTCGTACACGGTAAGCCAAGTTTGGGGTGGTAAGAGGAAGGGAGAGAAGCTTCTTGGGTAGCGGGAGGGAGATGTTTTAGTTTGAGGTAGAAATAGTTCCATTGTACCTTACTGGGTGTTTGTGTGTGTTAGCATTTAAAATAATTATACTTCACTTTGGGGATAGCAGTCAAAAATATTAGTTAAGGCAGTAAATACTTTTTGGTGAGGTGGTAAGTGGGTATTTATTTATCTGGTTTTGAAGCTGAATTACAAAAATTCAGCTTATTCCTGTGCTAATAGAAATATAAAAAAGAAATCCTCAGTCAAATTGTCCACTGTCACTTCTAATTTAATAATAATAATGATTTTTTTAAAGCTTCATGGAATATGACAATAACTTATTCTCTCCCCCCCCCCCCCCCCAATCTTTAGAAAGTCATGTCAATTTAAAAGCAAAAATAGTGGAAACTCCTCTCTGTGTTAGGTCTTTCTGGATAGTTTGAATGCTCTTTCTGACGACTTTGTTTTTTACTTCCATTCTTGTTCATTTGGTGCTCCTAATCATAAACTGCTGACGTACACTGGTCCATTTAGCAGCTCATGGACTATTCTGTCACCTGTCACTTTTGTTTTAAGTAGCTGTTGGATAGCATGTGTAGCATGTGCAGGCCTGAATGCTTCCTACTACGCTTGTACATGATCAGAAGTTCCAAGTTGCTTTTGAGTGCACAGCTGGGAAGAAGTGTTCCCTGCTGTTTGAAATTCACATTCTGCCCCACATCTGAAGAGTTGTTCTATTACCCCTAGGAGAAATGAGTTTGTAATTAACCTTTAAAACTGTCTGCCCATGAATGTACTGTACATAGAACCTGACCTTTTAATATTTTCCAGGATCAAACTGAACAGAAATTGTGGTAGTAAAAGGGGATGGAGTTAAATTAATATTTTGTTTAAAGTACTGGTTTACCTCAAAAATGACTTGAACTAAAATTTGCTTCTAGGAGCAGTATACTGCTTTTAATAAAATTCAGGTTTGCTCTAAGTTTTCATTTACGATGAATCTTGTGAAATGAATATACAACATAATATGGCATAAAAGCTGATTAAACCCATATTTTAAAATAAATCACTTCAGTAACAAAATTTCAGTGGCAAAATTTGTCAAACTGTTGCAAAAGGCTAGTTTGACGTGATGTGTTTATATTGATATACAGGCAAATTAATTGTCATTTAAAAGGATGGTAGTTCAGTTAATTTGCCAGAGATTTTGCTTAATACGGATTAGCACTTAGTCATATTGTAATATGGAACATGGATTTGCAATTTGATGATTTTTTTGCAAATACTGTTTTAATTGTTTTAATTGCTCGTTTAGGTTTTTTTCTATTTCTTGAGTAGTTCTAATCTGTCTATTGTGCTTTTTGTGTCAAGTCTTTGCCAGCTGCCATGATGATGCAGCCCCAGCCAGTGGTCCTGATGCCCACTGTATATCAGCAAGGAGTTGGATATGTGCCTATAGCAGGTATGTTTTCTTTCCTTGAAGACTCTTAACACTTCCAGATGAAGGGTTTTGCAGAAACAACTACCAAATTTCTCCTGTTTTTTGGAATATAAAGGAAGCTATAAATGATTTTGGCTGTGATCACTTTTCCCATGATACATTTTTGGGAGGAGAGGAGTGAGCAAATTAAGTGTAGGTCTGCTTTCAGTCTTGTACCCTGTTTAAGGGAGCTGCATGAGTTTGATTAAATGGGTTAAAATCACTATCAAGTTGGAACAAGTAGCCTGAAGGCTTCTTTTTTTGAGTATTTATTTTAGACTTATATCAGGTCACTGAATAACTAAATATCTAGTAGGCTGCACTCTAATATAATGCATGCTTATTTAAATGGTGGCAATCCATGTGTGAAACTGTTCAGACTTCAGAAAGTGCACCAAATGACTTGTGCTGTCAGAACTGCAGCTTAAATAGCCCGTAAAGGAATTGACTCTTCTGTGGTCTTTGAAGATGCTTTGTTGGAAACTTGGTACACAGCATATGAAGTGTGTAGCACAGTGAATGAAAAATGTTAGAGAGCTCTGAGATAGTTAGGTAAATACATCAAGAAGAGCTAAAGCAGGTATTGTCAGTTCTCTTAGTTTGTGCCAAGTAAGTTTTGGACTTTTTGTAGAAAGATGTGTTAACTTAGGTTTTGTAATTTTTCTATCAAAGATGAAAAGTTTCAAGGTTATTTACATACTTTAATTTGCCCTACTTAAATAACTGATAAGTAAAGTTCAGTTGGTTGTTTTTTTGTGTGTGTGTTTCACTTACAGCTCTTCAAAGCTCAAGTTTGTGGTATGGACACTTATTCAGTAATATGTGTAATTTTTAGGGAAAATAAGATATAAATTTAGATACTTTGAATTTCTTTGCATACAAGTGTATGAACGAGTGAAAGTGTGTGGGGCATAATTGCAGTGCTAAGGGCTGACACAACAGATATGTTTTATTTTATTTTAAAATTGACTTTAAAATTTTGTTCTCTGTAACAACAAACCTCCTCAACAGAAGACTGCATATGTAACTTAAAGAATCATACCTCTTGTTTCATTTTTATAGAGTTAAAGCAAAACATGGAAAAGTTTGGTTACATACTTTATTCCCTGATGAAAACATGCAGTTTGCTTCACTTAAAGTGCTTTTATCTCAGTAGCTTAATGCTCAGGATTTAAGTCTTGCTTGCTTTGCCCACAAACTAGTTTCAACTTGTGTGTGCATCCTGAAGTGTGATTCCATTGTGGTAAGCCAGACTTCGGTGTAGCTTTCCTGTGTTTGTGAATTAGATGTTGTATTGTTTTTGCTTGTAGGTTCATCGTGTCCCTATATATTGAAGCAGTTAGTGAACTTCAACATAGTTATCTTGTGTATGGTTAAAAGAACAACAATAGCTGGGTGGTACATATAGCAATGTAATAGAAGGTGCTATAGAACTTCTTTTTGTATTGCAAAATTACTCTGCCAGTCAGAGTACAAGCAGTAGAAATGAAGAGACTAGTTTCAGGTATAATTGAAACTAGACATAGAACTGAACAGATAAAACTGATACTAGACCTTCAAAGTTGAAAAACAAGTACAGTGGTGTATCTTGATGTTCAGATCTTGGTGTTCTGTAAACTTTGAATTAATCTTGAGAATATTTTTAGTAATACTTATTAAATCTACTTGGACAAGTGAAGAAATAACTAATATTTAGCAAGTGATAGTAATGCCTGGCACTTTAGCATATAAGAATTTGGCTTTATGTAACAATTTTATTGATCTGTATGTTGGAGCATTGCCCTTCTGCAGAGATTCAGCATGTTTGTTTTAATTACTGCTATGATAATCTTCTGTATTAAAAATTCTTCCTGATTCTATGACTTGTATATTTAAAGCATTGCAAATTCCCACCCCTTGATTTGAACTTTTCTTTTGTTCTTGGAAAGCTTGAATATACTTCCTTGACTTTATAAATGCCAAACTTATTACAAGCCACCTTTTGATGTATTTAGATTTTTAATATTTTTTATTTTTTTGATATTACTGTGCTTTGTGTTTGCTGTTCTAGAATTTCTGTGTGCACCATCAAAATTTCTCAAAGCATTGTGAGTTTTAAAGCTTTTGCCTATTCACTAATCAATTACCCACTCATAATAATTAGATGGATGGTTAGGTTTGGACTTTGAAAGTGACTTGACTTCAGAATACTTTTACTGTTTCATACATTTAATTGCATGGCTTAATAAAAGTAATTTCAAATTATAAAGGAACCAGTAGTGCATCTTGGAAGGCATGGAGTATTGTCAGAATGTTTTCTATATACTGAGCTAGATGCTCCTCCTGGATTCTGTAAACTCTTTCAGAAAGATGCATGCAAACTACTGGCCTTCCCTGCCCAGTTTAATTGGTTGTACCTTCTGGGGAATCTCTGTTGGTACACTTTCTTTGGAACACTGTACAGGGTTTTTTCTGTCTTTGAGACTGCTTCAAGAAGGGCAATGGTAGGACATCAGTAGGCTCCACAGGAATGTTTATCTTCTTCCCATTTTAGTTCAGTTTTTTTTACCTATCAGGTTAAATGAGTGTAGTCAATAAGCAAGTTCTATTTGTTTCCTTCAGAAGAGTGAAAGAGCAGCACTGAATAGTTTATTAAATCTGAAATGGAGGAGATTCTGCTGTTGGGCAGGACTGTTAGATTCTAAGTCTTCTCTATGATGGAAATACAATGGGTGCACTAAAATGTTTATCCAGACAATTTAACAGTTGACTGTCCAAAATAATTGTGCCTTAAAGAGAGATGATGTTAAGTCAAACTTAGCTGTCACGAAGGCCAAGCTGTTTTTTCTGTAACAGAAAACTTCTGTTCAAAACTTAGTATACATAACTAACCTTCTAATTAAGGTCGAAGCAACTAATTCCTCTCTCACGTATATCTATCATACAAACTGAGGTAAATAGTAGTAGCAAGCAGTTAGTCACTGTGGTAAGCAGATGAAGCTTGAAATGCCAACGTAAGTAATGCTTTTTCCCCCATGTTTGATGGTACATGTTACAGAACTGTGATGAAAGCAGAAATGGCCATAGAATATTCTTGCACCATGTTAATTGATTTCAAAAGTTTTAAAAATTAAAAAATTGCTGACAATAGCACTAGTGACTACAAACTATAGTTGCCATAGATGATATCTATGGATTGGGTTTGGGAAAATTTGACTTTGTCAGTCCTGTTGTTCTTCTAAAAGTTGAGTTTATCTACTGTTTCTTCCCATTTCTTTTTCTAAAGATTACTTAATTTAGGCTGTAGAATATTGTGGTATACTGGTTGCTTACAGTCCAAGCTGATCTTCTTGATATTGTATCAAAGACAGTAAGCTAAAAAAAGTTAGTTCAATGAAGCAAGCTATATTTCTTATCAGCTAAGTATTCATGGGATAAATAGGAAATCTGTTTGTACTTAACTTATAAACACCTGTGTAAAAAGTAGGTTAAAAACCCAGGTGTTTCAGGTCTCTGACAGAGTCCAGAATATAATTTTTCATTGAGGCAAAGTTATGTGTATATGTACATAACTCCTTTAGGTCTCTGTATTGAGTTTCATAAGTTAGCTTGTGATGTTATTGGTATTTGTTCAGAAAACCATGGATGTATGTTGTCCTTTGTGGCTATAAAATATAATCCTTGCTGCAAACACCTGGTGGCTTACTTATTTTGAAAACATTTCCTCTAATTGTTACTTCTGTGAAAACAGCACACTTAGGAAACTTGTTCAGAGTGCTGAAGCAAATTAGGTGGGAGACTGAATCCTAGCAGCATTTAGGTTTTGATATTAGGTAGTTTAGTTTTTACCCAGTTGCCTCAGTTTATGCAACTTCCACCTTCAGAAGCTAAATGGTTCATTTCCTTTTAAAAATAGATTAATATTTCTTTCCCATGTCTTATTCCTTTCCCCTTGCCCCTTCATTTTCACCTGTCTTTAGGGCTTGAGTACTTTGCTCTGGGTAAGTTTCCAAGCTCTTTTCTCAGTCCCATCCTCATTGACTCAAGAGTCTTTGCATGAACTCATCTAAACATTTGCTTTATTTGTTACAGCAGACTGTGTCACAAGGTATTGCCACTTGGATGTCACAATAGAACAATTTAATGCATCTCCTGGAAATTGTTAAAGCCCCTTTAACCTGTTGGAAAGTCTTTGAAGGCATCTGCTCAGCTTCAGGCTATAATGATTAAAGTAACTGGTGATAGTGGTGTTGATGGCTAAAATGCAATGTTAATATTCTTCTGAAATGGTTGTATGTCAGTGAGCTATTCTCGGTGATCATACTGGTTTCCTAGAAGAGAAACTTAAATCTTGGCAGTTGTTCTGCTACTGCAAGATTTGGGGAGAAGCAGGAGATGTCATGACTTTTTGTAAACTTGAAAGCGAAGAACTCAGTTCTGCAATGATGTTGAGAAGACAGCCTGCCAGTTGCCTTCTGTTAATCTTCAAATAAGCCTTTTTTCAGAAAGATACACACTGACAAAAAAAGTGTTATTCTTTCATGCACATCTGTTTTAGATCCATGTCAAGTTGAGCATCTGACTTGAACTCTAAAGGCAAATTATGTTACAGGAAATCAATTTTCCTTCAATTTAGACTCACTTCATTATGACACCTTTGATTTTGAATTGTGCAAAGATACTGTGACATCCTTAACTTTGATAAAAGCATTGGTCTTCAAGTATGTTCAGAAAATTCTAGAATTCTGAAATAATGTCATTTCTTGATGCTCTGAATTTCAGAAAGATGCTGTAAATAAAACTGATGTGGTTGTCGCAGTGTATTTGGTTTATTCAGAGCAGTGGAATTGTAGAATTTTTCTGTGGGTCCATCCATACACTTCACTTTTCTAGTAGTTTACAAAGAAGCAACACTTTAAAAAAATTGAGATGATAGCGTGCATATTTTAGCACTGAATTTTTTTCTGAAGCAAGAATCACTAAGACCTATTTGTATATTTTAAAAAAGGTGATACTGATTTCTTCCTTTAAACGAAAGAATACTGAGAAGGTTCCCGAGTTTAGTCTGAAAGGGTCTATGTGTGGGACAGAATAATAATGAGTTGAGACATTAAATATAGGGCACTTGACTAAACAAGAAAAAATAAAAAGTGTGTAATGCCTTGTGTGCAGTTAGAAAAAGTTTACCCTGTTAATGCTGCTTTGATGCTTCCATTGCTGCTTGTAGCAACTGACTTGCTATTGTACAAACTCATTTCATGTATTGGAATGTCACTGCTTATGCCAGCATGTTTGTCATTGCCATTTCACTGAATTGGAAAACAGTGCTCCATTATTCTGATTTATAACACCTAATATCTGAGAGCAACACAGGAGTGTGGAATTCCATTTATAGGGGATTCTTATGTGGTTTAGTTTCAGTTTTCACCTGTTAGTGAAATGAGGTGCTTAATATGTAAAGCAGCTTTGTACTGAACATTGATAACTTTGAAGTTTATTATAACTTTTTCTAATGACTGCATATATATATGTATATTTGCTAAATTTTAGTGCATATTTCTTTAGTTGAGGCATGAGTCTTGCTTACTATTTTGTAAATCAGAAATTATGGATGCTTTTAGTCTGAGTGTGGAACAAAGCAAAAAAACCAAGGTACTCTCTAAATTGGTACTTGTATAGCTTGAATGTTGGGTTTCGTGAAAAGTAAGCATTTATCATGGAAACATTTATTAAAAATCACTGTGATACTAACTTCCATTTGTATACAGTGTAGTAGTAGATAGCATAAACTAATTCTAGAACTGTAATAGCTAAGAAAATGGATTTTGAAAATCATTAGTGAAAAACAATACTATCAAGAAATTTCTTGTCTCTAAAATTGAATATTTAGATTGAAAATACTTCTTGAATACTGCCTGTGCAGATGTCTGGCTTCATAATTGTCTTGTTTTGATGAAAGCAGTAAGAAAAACTGTGTGCTGGTCTTGATTTTTTTTTTTTTTGTTTGTTTTTTTAACACTGACAAGACACTGAAACTTTATTGGTAAGCTGTAGGATGCTGTGGTACTCAGTGAGCCTCATGTTTCATTTGGATTAATATTTTAAACTGACTTCTTGTATGGACAGTTCCTACACAACTTAGGCTGATAGTTGAATAATTCATCTTAGGGTGCTGATGACTTACTGAAGAGTATTAGGAAGCCTGTGTCAGAAGTAAAACATAACTTCTGTTACTCTGTTCTTTCAGGTACTTTACAACTTTATTTTTTTTTGAGGCCATAAATCATATGTTCACCTCTTGTAAATGCCTAGGTTGTTTGTAGGAAGCGTGAGGGATGAGTTGAGGCTTGTTGAAGCTCTAGAAGAGGCAATCTGAAATGCTGCTGGATATTATTATTGGGTAAAGCGTATTTGCAGTATTGGTGAGGACTGCATAGTGGTTTGCCTCCAGGGTGCACACATGGTCTGACTTCCAGATGTTCAAACACACAGTGCCAGACAGAATTCCAGGGACCATGGTCCAAATGGCATAAGCAGCTCTAGAGCTAAAGTTTAGGTTGTTGCAGAAGAGGCTATAGATAACCCTGGTAGTGGTGTGATGCAAATGGCTGGGCAGAGACATGGTTCCACTGTGTAGGTAATAAATTTATGGTGAGAAGGACATTTCTTTAGTTGCCAGAATTAACCTTTCTGAATAGACGCAGCCTGTACATTAGACTTAAATTATCTAGGTTCCTTTTTTGCTTCTAATAAAACTTAAGATGTAGATTACAAGGGGAATTTTAAGATCAAAATTAGAGAACTTTGATAAGATGGAGGTGCTTACAATTCAGTAATGCATCCTTTCAGATAGGACAGAAGACCAAGTTGAGGAAAGAAATAGCAAAGAGTACATTAGGTAAAATCTTGGTTGCAATGCACACAGTCAAACTGTATTCAATTACAGTACCTTGTCAACCAGAGTTGATGTAAGTTAAGATGGGTTTAGCTGATCTAACCTTGAATGTGAATTTTAATATAGCACTTTTAAAGCTAATAGAAAAATGATAATCACTGAGATGCTAAAATATTTGTGCAAGTTAGAGTGAGCATAGACATTGCTGATTAAATAGTTACAGGTTAAAGAAAATCTTGGAAGAGACAAGGTAAGTATTGAAATTGCTCTTTGCTCTCAAGTTTTTTGGTGTTTTTTTGGTTTTTTTTTGGAGGTGTTAAGTTTGAATAGAAGTAGTATAATATAGTTGCAATACGTTTGATCACTTAAGTAGTACTTTAGTCATGCTAAGAGGGATGAGGCTGCAAAGAGGCACACTTGAAAATTATGTCGGTTGTAGATCTGCTTTATTTTATTATGCTTTTGAGCAGTTAGTCAGAATTCAATAGAAGAGAAGCAGCTTTTGATCTACTCCTGAGTAATCTATGAAACCAGATTCAAAAAGTACCTTATTTTGAAGATGTATAGTAGTGGTGATGCAAATAGTTCATCTTTTGTTTAACTTAAGGAGAAGTAATTAAGGTCAGAGAAAGAAAGCTAAACGGGTGAACTAAAAACTATGTAAAAAAAGTTGTTAGCTGCTCAGAGTAAATGCATGCCAAATTTAAAACAAAAAAAAGCACTCTTGGAGAATCCTAAAAAGTCTCTGCAGTAGAACAGTAAAGTAGTTTTCTGCCAAAAATTGGTAGGTCTGCCTAAATGAGGGGATGCGAGAGAGTTAAATTATATATTAAAACTAAACTGGTAATAAGGTTGGCTGGCAAAGCCTTTGAAGATCAAATGTGTGAATAGTTCTCAACTCCTTATTTTAAAGAAGCAGAGAACCTAAAATCATTTAGGTAATTAAGTGACTATAAAGATAGAAGTATATAAGGGAGTACAAAAAAACCCAGTTGGAATGTGAGATCATAACGGGGGAAGGAAGAGAATGTTTGGTTTTGTCCTTCTTAGGAAGGAATGCTTTTTTTATGGAGAAGGGGCCTCAGATTATAATTTTAGAGTTTAATTAAGATGATCAGTAAGAAAATGCAGGTAAGGTAACATTTATTCACAGTCTTTTATTTTGGATTTTTTTACCAAATGCAGTATATAACATATTGCTTAATTAGTCTTGCTTTCAGATGACTGGAGGATAGCAAACTGAATTTTTTTTTTTAAAACAGCTCTGAAGTAACTGTTTTCCCTATTGCATAAACTGATTAAAACCTATGGAGATTAGAATGAGGTGATTTAAAACAAACAACTAACTAGGTAAACTTTAGGGAGGTGT
>NW_008825156.1:428117-436330 GCF_000699105.1 Pygoscelis adeliae | reverse complement strand
GCTCATACCTTGGAAATTATAGCTGTATGAGTATGTGGGTAAGAATGATGTTGTCTGTGTATATCACCTTGTCAGCTGCATTTTGAAAAATGTTATTTGCTAAGGACTCGTCCTTTCATATGATATTCTGTTACAATAAAGGTCCTCTTGTGGTTTAATAGCTATTTTGAAAAGCTGATGAACAGATAAAAGTGATGAGTCATCCCCTAATGGAGGGAGGCCTTTGGTGGGGTGCATCATATTTTTAAAAAACTAATGGAGAGTAGGGAAATAATAGACAATTTGTCAAAACAAAAACTCTTAGCAATTTTCTAAATCTCTCTGACTGTTTAGCAGGTTGCAGAATGATCTCATTATAGTAAATGGGAAATAAAATCACATATTAAGGCTGGTGTTAAAGTATTTATGTGTAAAGAAAAATCTTAACTAATACCTATTTGGTGACGATTTCTTGCTTGGTCATTACTACACATAAAGATCTTTGAATTACTGAGGACTATTCTATGAAAATACCAAGTGAATAGTGTTTGAAACAGTGGATAAAATGCTTGAAAGCAAATAGAGAACAAATACAAAAGTTTTATCATGCTGCTGTAGTGCCATGTTTGTATCTAGATGCAGATAGTTCTCCTTGCCCTACCTTAGAAATAATACAGCAGAACTGGAAAGTAACACACAAAGGTGTGGGACTAAGATAATCGGGGGGGGTGGAACTACTTAGAGAAGAAATGAAATACACCATTTTCAGAAGTGATAACAAAACTCTGTATGTATACTATACCTGGTTTCAGTTTTATGAAAACAAATGGTAGTTTTTTCAGCAATGGATCTACGCTTAATTAACGATAAAAGTTAAGTGATGAAAAGGGACTTTTGTCTAGTAATTCCTTTTAATAAGAATTAGAAAACTCATTTTCTAAAACTGGCACTGCTTTAATTTTACACAGACGTACAAGAAGTTAATGAAAAATGCCAGATTAATTTTGTCCTCTGGCAGAGGAACAGGGAAAAGCAGTGTGTACCCCTATAGGCATAAGAGGAATTGCTCTTTTGCCACTTTGTGACTTTGCAGGCTGAACTGGATGGAACTTTAACCAGCAAAAAACATTTGCTTAAAATTTGCTTATGAGTGTGGTCCAGTCTCCTAGTGGACCTAAGCACTTTGCCTTCCTTTGAATGCAATGGAGATTGCATTCATTGAATTTTTGAATATCAGTTATGTATATTGCCGATATAAACCTATCTTTTCATCACAATATAAATACACGAGGAACTAAAATATGATGGGTGCCTTGTTTTTGGAGTTTAGAGCGGGGGGGAAAAAAACACCTCCGCTTTTCTGTGATATGCTTAGTGTTTGGTTAGTGATTCATGTGTAAACCTGATTAATGCAAGTCTTACCTAATTCTGAGCTGTACCTGCTGCCATACTGTAGTTCACCACTTCTGGAACAGAACTTGGGCAGAGAACCTGTTCCAGAAGAATGTATTCTGATTGCAACAATCTAGGTATAATCTTTGCAATCTTTTTTTTTTCCTGGAGTACATGCTAAAAAAACCCAAACAAACACCCCCACCCCCCCCCCCCCCCCCCAACAAAAAAAAAACCCAAGAAGCTGAAGTTGGTAGGTTGGGGCAAGTCATGAGCTGCTTTCTTCAAAATCATTGATTTTTTTTTTTTTTCCCCCTTTTCCACCCACTCACGTATGTTTTGGTTTTTTTCTTCTGTTTTTCGCCTGCAGGGATGCCTGCAGTCTGTAATCCAGGCATGGTACCAGTGGCAATACCACCTCCTGCGGTCAACCCTCAGCACCTGTGTAACGAAGAGGACCTGAAATCTATCCAGGACATGTTTCCCAACATGGACAGGGAAGTAATCCGCTCAGTGCTAGAAGCTCAGAGGGGGAACAAGGATGCAGCTATCAACTCCTTGCTTCAGATGGCTGAAGAATCATAGAACCCCACTTTCTGCATAGTCCCCGTCCTCGATGCCACTTATTTTTACTTGCCAAGCCAGGGATTTAGCTAGAGGAAGAATTTCCCAACAGCTTTCTGTTAGCGCATCCTGTGTGAAAGATGTACCCCTTTTCTCCTTGGACGTTTAGATCTTTTTCACTTTCTTTCTCAGTCTGTACATACTCAGTTTAGCTTATGTCCTACAATACAGCGTTGAAGCATCTTTACTGTCAGCTGTGCCCTGTGTGGCTGTATTCTGATGGGGTGGGGAGTAATGCTGCTTTTTTTTTTTTCTTTCTCTCCCCCTTTTCATAAACTTGTTCTTACAAAGTAACTCTATGCAGTACAGGATTTACTACTGTTTGTTAGATTGAAAAAAAATTTTTTTCCATGGAGGGTTTGCTCTTTAAACATAACTGATTTGTTAAAGTATTTAGGTTTCATCAAGGAGCCTATTTCTGCCAGAAATTAAAAGAAAGACCCTTTCCTTGTTCTGTGGTGTTTAGTTATTGCTGTGATATATTCAACTGTTTCTGATTGAAGACTCTTAATTTAATAAGGTAAATTTCTTAGGTTGCGCTGTTGGTATTTGTAATGAGCATCTTCTAGTCAATCTAGTCATCGGGCACCAAAGCAATATATTATCTGACGTGCATTTGGGGCTTTATCTTCCCATAAAGCATTGTTACGTATCTGTAAAATCTTAACAGGTAACTTTTAACAAGTACAGTATGTATTGCTGTAGCAGAGAACAGGACTGAGCCCTAATGTACTTCTACAGCTAATTGCACTCTAGCTGCTACTTCTGCATTCCCATGGCTATTTCAAAGGATAAGTGCAGAAGGAAAGATTTTTATACCTGGAAAATTACTGAAGCCGTAAACAATTACTTAAGGTGTTGTCTTACCTTAAAAAAGCAGAAATCTATGATCTGGTTATAAGGCTTCTTTCTTTACACCTATATTTCAGCAAAATTATCAGTTTATATCAGTGAAAAAACTATTGTATTTTTTCCTGTAATCTGAAATAAGAAGTACGAAAGGTAGCTTCAGAATCTTTGAATGGCATTATGAGTTGCTCAGTTACTTGTTAGATGACGGTTGCTGTAGTCAATTTATTATTTTTTGATGCAGATGGAAATAAATTCTTTGTGAGAGAAAATTTAACATATCTGAGTTATAGTCTGATCCTCAGAGGAGGTTGGAGGTTGCTTGTATTTATTGTTAGTGTTATTTTTTCAGATAACAGTTCATCTTGGAGCTGCAGAATCTTACAGTATGCACCAGTTACACCTGTTGGATAAATTTCCATGGTGTCTGATTTTGCAGCTGGTAAAGTAATGCACTTTAAATAGTATGCACCAGTTTATTTTTTCCAGTGATGTGCAATGTTGCTGTTTTATCTTTTTAATGTTTGATTTCAAATGCTTTCTACAATAGCCATAGACCTTTATATTTTCAAGAGTTGGAATGAATGTACACTTGAAATCTAGGCTCTTGAGTGATTCATGAGTATATTAAAGCCAGGTTTGGAATAGGGGAAAGGGACGCGTATTCTCTTCTTCCCCATACTTTGTTTCATGTTTCACACTTAAAATATTTTCCTTATTATCTGCTGAAAAGCTGATCTTATTTTATTTTTTCCCCCCACCTACATTCAAGAAGCCTTTAGGTAGCACTGGCAGTAGAGCATGAATATTTATTTTTTATGATTAAAAGTGATACTGAAACTTTTAAAATACAGCACCAAAAATTATCCCAGTTTCTGACCTTTTAAAGCTGTCTTTTCATAACATACGATTTTAAGTTTTGTTATGAATCCCTTACCATCTTAAATTTACCGTTGAAAGCGTGTCTTTATACATCCTCCAATTGGCTTTTCAATAATGAGATTCAAGGCTATAGTTTCTGTGTGCTTTAGTTGTAGAGTCACCACGTTTTTATTTTCTAAAATAAAATAGGTGTTCATCAAGAAACTAGTCTTGCCCCTTCCCTACAGTCATGGTAAATTTTGTGATTGAGTAGGTGTAGAGGCATTTGGTTTTTATAGCACAGTGATTTGTGACATCGCCACCCAAAAGGGTAAATCTTGGTAAGGATTTAATGCTTAGATACCTGCAGGAAGAGTCCCTTGATCTAACTTTTACACAGATAGCATGAATTGCTAGGGATGGAACAATTCAGGGAAAATGTATATATTTAAATTTTTATATTAAAACGTTGGGATCCATAATACAGCTTTTTATAAAAGCAAGTGGTCATGGTTCAACTTAATGGCTGGTAAATTGTACTGCATCCTATTACAGCTCAATTTCAAGCACAGAATAAACACCTTTCAATCCTCACCACCAGGAGGGGTAAGTGTGAATGTTAGGTTAGCCAGGTTGATTAATAAACAAGGCTCTGGGCCTCTGGCGGAGGAAAATTCTGTTCCTAGAATTTTTTTGTTTTGTTCTAGCAAATGTTACACAAAACAGGGTAGATGTATGAGTTGAAGGTGGGATATGTAGGAGCAGTATGGCCAGTAGAAGGATTTCAGCATTTTACACTATACTTAAATATTGTTCTGGGGATTTTTGTCTTGATTTAATTTAAGCATTGTAGGTGAAACTCTTATGTCAAGATGTGCTACTTTATCTTGTTAAAAAGAACAAAACACTGATCATAAGCCTACTCAGCTTTTCAGCATACATATCCTCTCAGTCAAACTGTTCATTGTCAGGTTTGAATTGGAGAGATGAAAAAAGGCAGGGAGTGTTTAGGTATTCTAGGGTCTGTGAAATTAAGATATTGCAACTGAAAGTCTGTTTCTTGATTTAAAACAAATAAATTGTCACTCATGATTGTAGCTTTTGACAAAATACTAATGGGATAATACTGTGTTTGATGCTGCTCTTCTGCTCAACAGCTTCAAGCAGCTTGGAGCCAAAGCCAGCTGTGTAAGACTGGCATCTGCTAAAAGTTAGTGCTCTTAGTACTAGTTTGAGTCCTGCCAAGAGCATAACTTGCTAAAGGTAGGAACTTTTTTTGTCTAGCTAGATAGATTCTTGCTACTTTCTTCTCTACTGCTCTTTGCATCTGCTGATGGTACTGAATGTTTTTTCCCTTACAAATGTTATTGCTTGTTTGGTTGATATGTAATACCGTACAGAGGATGTTTTTTGCTGTAATAATTCTGAAGACATTTTTTCTCTGTATTGAGGTCCAGTGTCCAAATGTGTTTCTTGCACTCTAAAGTACATTAACTTTTTCATTCTAATTTAATAAATGTATCATCTAAATGAAAGTGTATTACGTCTCTGTTGGAGAGCACCACAATTTGAGCACCACTTTGTCTACAGACTGATCTACAATTCAAGTATCAGTTACTGTCTTTTATTCAGTCTTGTGCAATAGTTAACAAGTTACACTGGTTCTTAATGTGGTCATCTGGTGGGACTAGTACAGTAAACACTCAAGTATTTTAAGCATTCATCTCTGGGTAGATGCCTTTTTCTAACTCTTCTAGGTGCTACTTTTTCAAGAAAATGTTACCGTATTGCAGGTCTAGAGGACAGAATTGCAGTGAGGTTGCATTGTTTGAAGGACAGCGTTGGAGGGCAAGGGAGGAGGGAAGGACAGTGTGTGGGTATGGAGGAAATGCTCTGCAGTATGGAGGGATTGAGAACACTAGATGAGTGGTGTCCAAGTGAAGAGTTATGAAATAGACCTTGTTATGTGCTGTTTTAGCTACAACAAGAGCTGGCTTTATCTGCTAATACCTAATGAATGAATTTTAAAGATTTGGTTTACATAGCATCTCTTTTTAATTCTATGATTGACTGCAAAGCTATCTGAGGTCGTCTTATTTAACAGTGATGCTATCTATGCTCAGTCATTATTAATCAACTGCTAGTCTGTAGTATTATTGTATTATCAAGCTAGCATTTTGGGTTTTACTGTCCAGTTCATAGTGTGTTTTTTATCAAGAGTTAACTTTTTTAAACAAATGATAGTTGAGAGGAACCTTTCACAACTGAATTTCCTTTGATTTATTTCTTTAATGTACTTAGTACCTACTATGAAATGAAATTTTGTTCAAATTGTGCTTTCTGCTAGCCCTTGAGTGTCAGTTTCTATCCCAGTTTATGTTCTAAAGCTTAGTTTGCTTTCACATTACTCCAGCACACTATAAGAAATAAGAAAAGTGAGAATTAATTTACTTAAACAAATGTTGGCGTTCTTGTGGCTGCTAAAGTATCTATTTAGCATTTTAATATTTATTAGCTTTTTCATTTCAATGCTAATCAACCAGTGATGATGTGTGTGGGTGTAAAGAGAAGTCAGTGTGTTTTGAATTATTAAAACATTTAAGTACATTAATGAGAGCAGGGCCTCTAGGGAGAAATGTAAATATGTGTTTTCTTAGAATAAGTAGGAAAAATGAAAACCTATATTAACAATCTTCTTTGCTGCAGTTTTAAGTTGTAGCCTACTGAAGACTTCAACTTTCTCTCCTAGATCTTCGGAAAGCTTGTTTAGAAACCCAAGTTGATCTATTTTCATACTACAGTACATTTTAGAAGGATTTTCTTTACTATCTTGCCAAAAAGCATAATTAATTTTGTAAGAACAAATAATCTATACTTACGGTATACCATAACTTTTGAAGTAAAATTTGCATATAGATGGGAAAAGTGAATTTGTGGAAAGCAAGTAGTTTGAAATTGATCTTAGCTATGTCTGTGTTTCCATGTGTGGGAGAACTATGAAAGTACTGCTGTTTGGAAAGTATTGCTGTTTGGAGTATTCAAAGAATTCACTTAGAACAAGTTTTTAAAACATTAAGTGTACTAATCTGGAATATGAAGCAGACTACCTGATGGACAACCTTTATAATTTTAATGCATTTATCATTGGAAGAGAATGAAGGATGATTCAATTTATTTTAAAATTATCTCCAATTATAAAATAACTACAGTGAGTGAAAAAGTACATTGAACTTATCTTCTGTGTCTGGCTGTCCATGTTTCTTTATGGATTAGGTTCAGGAGCTTGGCACTGTGTCACAAGGCAATGTTTTTCCACCTTAAATGCATAATTTCTGTAATAGTAATCAGCTTAATGTGGAGCATTCAGGTTGACTTGAAATGCTTAATGCTATTTTAAAAATGAACCACTAAGTAATTATAAAAGTGCACATAGTGGGGGGAATGGTGATACAAGTTCCTGCCTGGCACAGCAGGTGAATCTCCTGCATGACTACCCCACCTTCCCAGGTGCTCTTGTATAATAGGTGTGAGGCTCTGCAAGTGGAACCAAACAATGACGAGGACGATGGTTCATCTAGGCTGGAGGTGTCACCAAGGTTAAGTCGGCCTAGGCCCTGTGTCAAAACCACTTCCATAAAGAAAAAAGGACGGGTCATTGTTATAGGAGACTCTCTTCTTAAGGGGAACAGAAGGCCCAGTATGCTGACCTGACCTATTTCTTAGGGAATCCTGCTGCCTCCCTGGGGCCTGGCTTAAAGATGTGACGAGAACACTTCCTACCCTGGTATGGCCCTCAGATTATTTTCCATTATGGCTTTTTCCTGTAGGCAGCGATGAAGTTGCAACAAGAAGTCCGAGGGTGATCAAAAGAGACTTCAGGGCCTTGGGACAACTGGTTAAGAGATCAGGAGCACAAGTAGTGTTCTCCTCTATCCTTCCAGCTGCAGGGAATGATGAGGGGAGAAACAGGAAGAGCCAGCAGATCAATACCTGGCTCTGAGCCTGGTGTCACTGACAGAATTTTGTGGTTTTGGATCATGGGTTTTGGATCTGACACCAGGCCTGCTGGTGACAGACAAGGTACACCTGCCTCAGAGGGGGAAAAGGATCTTCGTGCAGGAGTTAGCAGGGCTCATTGAAAGAACTTTAAACTAGATTTGAAGGAGGAAAGGGATAAAACCAGGCTCACTAGAGATAAGCCTGGGAGTGGCATGTCAATGTTTGAGGGACGGTGTGCCAGCAAGGTCCTTCGGTCTGATCCACGATGTGCTGAGCACACTGGAACACATTTGAAATGTCCCTGTACTAATGCACGCAGCACCCTAGCTATCTCAGTGGAGGTCAGGGATGGAGATCCATGCAGCAGCAAAGATGCAAGGGTTGTTGATGTGTTAGAAACCATGGAAGCACCTGAGAACAATCACATAGGACTTAGGGCTTGTCCCCCCAAAAAGGTGGCGGGATCAATAGCCCAACTGAAGTACATCTACACCAATGCATGCAGCACG
>NW_008825156.1:422858-426844 GCF_000699105.1 Pygoscelis adeliae | reverse complement strand
TGTTACTGTGGAGCCTCTCCATTATTTTTCAAAGGTCTTGGGAGTCTGGAGAGGTCCTGGTCGACTGGAAGCTGGCAAATGTTGTCCCAATTTTCAAGAAAGGAAAGAAGGAAGATCCTGGTAATTACAGGCCTGTCAGTCTCACTTCAATGCCTGGTAAAATTACGGAGACGGTAATTCTGGGAGTTTCGAAAAACACTTGAGAGACAATGCAGTCATTGGTCACAGCCAACACGGGTTGACGAGGGGAAAGTCCTGCTTAACTAACTTAATTTCCTTTTATGACAAGGTCACCCATCTAGTTGACCAAGGGAAGCCAGTAGATGTGGTGTTTCGGGATTTTAGCAAAGCTTTTGATACTGTCTCTCACAGTATCCTTCTGGACAAAATGTCCAGCACACAGCTAGACCAGTCCATAATACGTTGGGTGAGCAACTGGCTGATGGGTTGGGCGCAGAGTTATAGTACATGGGGTTACATCAGGCTGGTGGCCAGTCACCAGTGGGGCTCCCCAGGGCTCAATTTTAGGGCCAGTGCTCTTTAATGTTTTTATAAATGGTCTGGATGCAGGAGTCAAATGTACATTAAGTAAGTTTGCCGATGATAGTAAACTAGGAGGAGCTGTGGACTCCCTTGAGGCTAGAGAGGCCTTGCAGAGAGATCTGGATAGACTAGACAGCTGGGCAATTGCCAACTGTATGAAACTTAACAAGAGCAAGTGCCAGATTCTGCACCTGGGATGGGGTAATCCTAGTTATACGTACCAATTGGGGGATGAGAGGCTGGAGAACAGCCCCATGGAAAGAGATCTGGGGGGTTGGGGCAAGTTGAATATGAGTCAACAGTGTGTCCTGGCAGCCAAAAGGGCCAACCATGTCCTGGGGTGCATCAAGCACAGCGTAGCTAGCTGGTTGAGGGAGGTGATTGTCCCACTCTACGCTGCACTAGTGCGGCCTCACCTCAAGTACTGTGTGCAGTTTTGAGCCCTCAATACAAGAAGGACATCAAACTATTAGAGTGTGTCCAGAGGAGGGTGACGAAGATTGTGAAAGGTCTTGAGGGCAAGACTTACGAGGAGCGGCTGAGGGCACTTGGCTTGTTCAGCTTGGAGAAGAGAAGGCTGAGGGGTGACCTCATCGCAGTCTACAACTTCCTCAAGAGAAGCAGTGGAGGGGGAGGTGCTGATCTCCTCTCTCTGGTGACCAGCGATAGGACACGAGGAAATGGAATGAAGCTGCATTATGGGAGGTTCAGATTGGACGTTAGGAAAAGGTTCTTCACTGAGAGGGTGGTCAGTCACTGGAACAGGCTCCCCAGGGGAGTGGTCATGGTCACGACACCGAGCCTGTCAAGAGTTCAAGGAGTGTCTGGACCGTTGCTCTTAGTCATATGGTTTAGTTTTAGGTAGTCCTGCAAGGAGCAGGGAGTTGGACTTGGTGGTCCTTATGGGTCCCTTCCAACTTGAGATATTCTGTGATAGTAGCTTTTATTTAGAGCCAGCTTGCTAAATGTAATTCCCTTTATAAAATGTAATTTATTCTGTTCTCAAATGGCACAGTATGAATTAACAAGCTCACTTGTTATCATGAGATTATTATTTTTTATTTTAATGTGTAAATAAACTGGCAACAACTTCGGTTTAATTTCATAGCTGGGTGGTAACTCTGAGAGTCCAGAAGATGCTTCATAGAGTTTCAAACAATACAGCTGTGCTTGGAATAAATCTTTGAGAAGCTAGAGATCCAGATAGTTGAGAACAGTATCAGTTCAGCTCCCCAACTTCAAGGTGTCTAGGTTCTGAGCTTTATGAAGGGAGGTTGATTTATACATTTCTCCTACTTCTGATGAATTTGCAGTGCTGACTTTTGTAGTGACTGCTTATTTGGGCTTGATCATTTAATTTTCTATAATTTTGAAGAATGAAAATACCACTCTGCTTGTTCTAGTAGATGTTTCTAAGCTTAAAACCTTTTGTAGTCAATCTGTTGTAAATCAGCCTGACTTATGTGTTTTGATTGTCATGCATAATGATTTGTTTTTTCACAGATAGTAAGGCATTGAAGAACATTTAACACTGGAAATCAGACGTGCAGTTCCAGCACAGCCATAGCACTACTGAAGAAAATACAGAACATAAAAGGCATGGTTTTAATGGCATAGAATTTTGTAGTAAGTTCGAAACTTCTATTAACTTATAAATGGTGTTAGAAAATATGGAGAAACTCTTAACAATTGGGGGAGTGGGGGTGCTATTTTTTCATCTTTTCACTTCAAGTGTTTTCTACAGTGGTGAAGTGTTAAAATGTTTATGTTTCTTTCAGTAATAACTTTCTACATCCCAAATATCCTAAATATTATAAAGAAAATTACTACTTGAGTTATTTTTTACAAAGTGTAAATTTGAATCTTGTTGAATACCATTAAAATTTCTAATTGATTAGGTAGGGCAGGTTCATGTACAGCTTAGAAGTTCTTACATTGTATCCCCCATTTTGAGTTGTTACGCTGTCTATGCGCACAATCAGCAAGGGATTTCTCATGTCCTCCTGTTCCATGTTACCTTGCTCTTAGGTATGATACCAAGAGCGGGCTATCTCACAGCACTAACGTTCTCCATGAATACACTTGCGTATTGAAGTATGGGGCAAGTAGTATATTCTCTTGGAAAAAACACACTTAGCCGAGTTGGAGAGAGGACGGAAACAGTCAGGTTTCCGTATTCTGTAATGTGCGCTTGAACCTTCTCTTGTGAAGAGAGGTATCTGCAGGCAAGAAATGAATTACCATTGGCGATGCTTCTGAGAAGTGTTTAAAAAGAAACTCTTTGTCATGGCAGGTGACTTGCAAACCTAATCATTACAGTCAGTTTCTGACAAAGGCTGCAGTTTCCTGAGTGAGGTACTTAACATAATTTAAACCACACTATCTGCCTTTTTCCATAAATGTGAGCTTTGATTCAAAGCTTCCTGATATCTGCAGGATTTTCACTGAATTCAGTGGTTTAGATCAGGCTCTGTTTCATTACAGATCACACGGTAAGCACTGGAGTGTTAGAGGCTTTGGGTTATCGTTATATTTTCAGATATCTTTTATTCATCAACTCGGCATTTCCTTGATTGTTAATTGACCACGCATATAAAGCTGTAACATACATTCATTTGGATGTTTCAATTTGATTCAAGTCCTACTAACAGGAATAGGCCATCAATTATTCTAACCTGTGTGCTGCTGCTGACAGAAACTGTAGGCTTGAGAGAGAAAAGGTACAAAAATAGATTTCCCTTAAAAAAAATAAAAATTGGAAGCTATATTTTAAGGAGAACAGAGAAAATTCAGTGGTTTCTAGCATTTTTCAGTGGGCTGGTTTCCAAAGCAAAAAAACCCAAAACAAAACAACTCAAGAGCCTAAAATCCCAATAATCAAGATTATCTCTTCTAAGTGGTGAATTGTGGAGCTGATTTTTTTTTTTCCCCATGAACACAGTACATGAACACTGAGGATTGCAATGGCATCTGTGGTGTTCAGCTTTGAGAGATAGCCTCTACATCTTCCATAATTTGGGAATCTGAAACAAAAAAATAATTTTACATACTAATATAATTGATGTCTGATGGATGAACGTGCTCTGCAAGGCTTAATGTTTCCAGTAGAATTAAGGCAATACTTCCTGGCTTAGTTTTCTTTGGAGAGGTAAATAATGACCGTTAGAGGGCAGCTTAAGACTTGAACTGGAATGTACTGCTAACGTTAATACAGTGCTTAAAATAGTTGAGGGAAACCTGCAGACCAGAAAAGGTTAGGGAAGCTTTGTAACTGGTGAACATGGTACTAAATACTCAGAATACATGGACTAGGGAGTTAGGGGGAAAAGCACACAGATTTCATTGGCTTCAGTCTGAACTCAAAGCCAACTTTAGAAATGTTTACAGATGTTTGTTTGTTTGTTAGATGTTACATAAGCGTCACTGGGTTTTTGCACTCTGCA
>NW_008825156.1:420347-422433 GCF_000699105.1 Pygoscelis adeliae | reverse complement strand
GCCCCGCTGGTTAATCCTAATATGATATCAGGTCATGCCTGTGAAGGCCAATAGATAGGGCTCTACTGATTTCATTCAGGGATTGAATTTCACTTCTAAATAAGCATGTATAAAATATGCAATTTGATCAAACAGTTTCTCCTTTATTTTTCAGCCAAGCCTTCAGGGCAGATTTCAGGCTTTGTATTATAACAGCTACTGATAAGGTAAATGCTCCAAACAGTTCAGGTAAACATGATGAACTACTGTGGGAAAAGGCAGACAGTTTTCTCACTAGAGTAAATCCAATCAAAATCTTTTAGATAGCACAGGAAACAAATGCACAGTTTAAAAACAGATCCTGAATTTATTTGTGAATATTGTTAAAATTATGGGCAGGAGAATTTTCTGATTTTACTAAGTTCATTGACTTCCTTATGTATTCTTCAACTAATTAGAGCTTTCATTTATATATAGATTTGTTTCTTCAACTGAAGAAGCAAGTGCTAATTTCTAAAGCCAGATACCTTTTTATCTAGAACATGAAATGGTAGTGATGAATAAAGTTTTCTCCTCCTCTTTTTTTTATACTTGTCTTCTGGACCTCTCCACTAATTACAGGGAAAACAAACTACAGCCTGCCTGTTATCCCACCATCTTAGCAACTAGAATACAGTGAGCAAATGAGAGGGTATTTTTTTTATCTCTGTACCTTTTATGCCAGTGATCAGAGCTATTTAGACCTGGGTGACAGAATTTAACCTCATCCAGGAAAAGGATTTTGACAGTGTCTTCATTCCCAAAGGCTACTAGAGAATATACCCATCTGAGTTAGAAAACTCCCTGATGCCATTGGACTCTCCATCATTTAGATAATGAAGATGAGTATCGAACAGTCACCAAAATTGAAAAATCCTGAAAGTTTTATTGATCAAATAAGAGACAAAATGAACAGGAAAACAGTCTTCTCCCTGTCACTGTGATGTCTGTTAAGACCATTACATCCATAAAAATGATATGTGATAAAGCTTTCTCTAGGCACAAGAGTTAAGTGCAATGTAGCTACAATGTTTTCTGGTTTTGTTTTTTAGAGACCCCTTAAACCTTTTTTCCAGAATGTCAGTTTTGTGATCAAATGGAAACATATTTGCATATTTCCATAATTTACACAAAGGTGTTTTACACAGTCATCTAGTTTTACCTTTGAATATTGTATCACTTAAAATACAAAAAAAAACACCCACCAAGATTTAATTATTTGACTTTTATTTTTTCTTTTACAAGTAAGAAATGAGAAAAGGTGGTAACAGAAACTGAAGTCAGATCTGTTAAAGAAGAAGCACAAGTTATTCTGGGGAAAACACGATTCCAGCTTCGCTAGGGTCTCTGCTTTCTTTTTGCAATGATCATCTCTTTCTTCTGCTGATTTTCCATTGGGAACCATATGCTGTAGAGGTTTTCGAAGTGCATGCATTCATACACTGGCACTGTTCCACATAGACATAGTTATAATTTATGCTTGTTCCATTTTGGCAAGTCAGGGTCACCTCTCTTGTTTGGCTGCTGGACTCCTGGCAGCAACTACACTCATGTTGCATCTGGCTTGCTTCAAGAGAATACCTGTGTTCCACCAGGAAAAGAAAATATATCTCCTCATTAAAAACTGAGAAAGAGAACGCCCCTAATGACTTTCATTCTGGGGTTTGTTGGAGGTTTTGGGGGTGGGGGGTTGTGTTTTTTTTTTTACATCCTCTTTTCCTCCCTCCCACACACAATTATGAATGTGATTTTATATACTTGTCTCTTCAATAGTGAAACTGTTCTTGCTTCCATTGAGTCTGATTGCACTCACTGGAATCATATAAACACATTAACTTTGTTGCTATTGTGTAATCATAGAATCATGTAGGTTGGAAAAGACCCTTAAGATCATTGAGTCCAACCGTAAACCTAACACGGCCAAGTCCACCACTAAACCATGTCCGTAAGTGCCACATCTACATGTTGTTTAAATACCTCCAGGGATGGTGAGTCAACCACTTCCCTGGGCAGCCTGTTCCAGTGCTTGATAACCCTTTCGGTGAAGAAATTTTTCCTAATATCCAAT
>NW_008825156.1:412390-419845 GCF_000699105.1 Pygoscelis adeliae | reverse complement strand
TCTTCCCCAAGCCTGTAGCGCTGCATGGGGTTGTTGTGACCCAAGTGCAGGACCTGACACTTAGCTTTGTTGAACCTCATACAGTTGTCCTTGGCCCATCAATCCAGCCTGTCCAGATCCCTCTGCAGAGCCTTCCTACCCTCAAGGACATTAACGCTCCCACCCAACTTGGTGTTGTCTGCAAACTTACTGAGGGTGCACTCGATCCCCTCGTCCAGACCATTGATAAAGATATTAAACAGAACTGGCCCCGGTACTGAGCCCTGGGGAACCCCGCTCGTGACCAGCCGCCAACTGGATTTAACTCCATTCACCACAACTCTCTGGGCCTGGCCATCCAAACAGTTTTTTACCTAGCGAAGAGTACGCCTGTGCAAGCCCTGAGCAGCCAGTTTCTCCAGGAGAATGCTGTGGGAAATGATGTCAAAGGCTTTACTAAAGTTTAGGTAGGCAACATCCACAGCCTTTCCCTCATCCGCTAAGCAGGTCACCTTGTCATAGAAGGAGATCAGGTTAGTCAAGCAGGATCTGCCTTTCATAAACCCATGCTGACTGGGCCTGATCGCCTGGTTGTCCCGTACGTGCTATGTGATGGCACTCAGGATGATCTGCTCCATAACCTTCCCCGGCACTGAGGTCAGACTGACAGGTCTGTAGTTCCCTGGATCCTCCTTCTGGCCCTTCTTCTAGCTGGGCATCACATTTGCTAACCTCATCTGGGACCTCCCAGGTTAGCTAGGACTGCTGACAAATGATTGAAAGTGGCTTGGTGAGCACTTCTGCCAGCTCCCTCAGTACCCTTGGGTGACTGATTAACTTGAGAGATGACAGGTATATGAAGCCATAGAGATGCTAAATTAAGTTTTTGGAACTTACACTGAGGAGCCAGGACAAGTTCCTTCACAATATACCAGCTCTACAGGTTCAGAAGATTCACAGTCACCATGGCGGATCACAGTTTTCTTGCTGTAAGGTTTGCAGTTTGCAGCTTCAGAAGAAGAGGGGGGAAAAACGTATACTTCAAATCTCTAGTTCAGAACTAAATGAATGCTAGAACAATTTCAAAGTGTGTGATATCTGATTATTGATATACTCTGCAATATGTGACAGTGGTGGGGTATACTGCATAAGATATCTGGAGTTTTCAGGTTATTCTTTGATATCAGCTCTACAGTGTCTTTGGAAGATAATGCAAAGACTTGAGTATTGGTGGCTTGAGTTGTGGTATTCAGTATCAGGAAAACAAATTTGCTTTTTCCTTTTGAATAAATAGTGAAACACGGGGTCTTGATAAATAGAATAACTGAAAACTGTGGGAGTGAAGAATCCTTCCATCCACGCAAAGATAGTTAAAAGTTGAATACAGCGCTCTTCAAGCAGAAAACATGAACACAGCATTACTTACGTTTACATATTTTGCAGCAGCCATCGGGAGTAGTCTCTGCTTCATCCTTTGCCGAAGTAAAGAAGGAGGATTGGTATTAATACACAGATGACAATCATAAGTAAGAATATGTTACCATTACTGATACTGGGCAGAAGGCTCCTCTGTGATGAACACTGAATGAAACCATGAATGACTTACTGTGCCTACCATAGAAGTCTAGAATCCTTGTAGCCTCATGTAAAAATACTAAGCTTTTCTTATTACTAATGTTAGAGCAAGATTAACTTCATTCTTAAGACGTTTCTGCGTCTTTAGTGAAAGTGATTTGTTGTATTCTTCCTTGCCCCTCCCTTGTTCTTTTAAACTGCATTCAATCATTGAAGAATTGATTAAAACTTACAGGATCGCACTCTCCTGGGTTGTACTTGGGGCATATTTTTTTAGTTTGGACTGCAACAAATTGATCTTCAATTTTTTCACATGTGTAATGGCTGCAATGATCGAGTGGCAGGATCTCATCAACCTAAGATTTTATAAGAAAAGAAAACAATTTTTTTTTTTTCATTGTGATCAGGTATAGTATGATTACTTCAAAAATGTCTGAGCTAATTAAGTTCTCACACCTCAAAGATTCTCAGATGCTTCTGAACTTCTTTCAAGTGGCAAAAGCGAAATTTTGCAAACTGAGGCTAGCTTGGAAGTTTAAATCCTGGACCTGAACACTCAGCCCACAAATTGGAAACTATTGCCCAGTTAACCACACTTATCAAGAATTTGTTCCAAGTAAGTGTTCAATTCAGAAAACTGCTGTGTTGTTTTCAGAGTAATCTAAGAGTTAATTAGATTTTTACTAGTAAGGGACATGAGTTGACTCTTAGCTGTTCTATTGGCTAATAGAGAGATCTGAAAATGAAAGGAATACTTACATTGAGCACGTGAACGGTGTTGTTACTTAGTTTAATTTTGCAAGCTACATCAATACACTTCCCACAGCACTCTCCATCCTCAGTCATATATTGCTGACCCTACTCACAAGGAGTTGAAAGAGAAAGTATGTTGAGCTGGTGATGGAGAATTCTAGTCTTCCTGTAATTGAGGGCTGACTGGGCAGCCTAGAGAATCTGAACTCACCAGTGGGCAAGATGTTTCACATTGAACTGTTTCACAATGCACAATATTTGCCTCAGTCACTGGATCTTTCTCAGAACTGCAGGTACATTTCTTACATGAATTGATTACTGCTGACATTCCAAGCTAGGAGACAGAAAAAAAAAATCAAATGGAAACAGTTTCTATATAATATATAGGCAGAGTTAAAAGCATTGCTGAGAACCATTAAAGTTGTTGAAATGCAAGTGCGACTGAGTTGTTCAACTCTCTTCGAGTATAATAAAGTTGTTTGGCTTTATGCCTTGCAAGAAAACACATATTAGGAGGAAACTAAATGAAGCAATATAAAAGAGAAAAGTAAATTAATAAAATGCAGGTAAGAGTGGTTTGTACTGCCTCATTATTTTACCAGCTTTTCAATGCTCCATTTGAGAATTTTTTTTCCCCTGTAAGTCATGTTCAATGGTTATAAAACGATTATAATTTACAAATGGAGATTAAAATAATTGGATACGTATGCAGATACATAAACAAAGATACAAATTTACACATGGATTTTAGTCTTTCTGAAACGTATCCCCAAAAGGTTCCAGTGCTAATGTTTAGATTTTGACTAAATGACCTAAGTATCAATTTTAGCAAAAGATTTAGGTATCAGTTAAAGCAAAAATCCTAGCTTTATTTTTGAATGTTCTCTGGGCTTATTTCAAAGAATGATGGAGTTTGGGCTATTCATCAGCTCATTTGGAAAATTCATTAATTCCAGAAGTGGGAGAGAGCTTAAAAAGAAGTACAGCACTAAAAATGGTATGCTCTTGTTTTATGCTACATGTTGAATAACAATTCTGTGACAACTTTGATTTTGACATTAGAAAAAAGAACTTTCCAGTTAAGAGCTAGAGATAAAACAACATGTACTGGGAAAAGAACTTTCTCAAAGGCTTATTTTGGTAGAAAGGGTGTATGTTTCACTTCGAGCAATACAGCACTATAACATTCTCACCGTGTACACTGTACCATTAATCACACAGATGCCAGGCATTGGTTCTGAAAAACAATAAAAAAAATTCAGGAGTAAACTCAAATTGTGAGACTTCCTGAGAAGTCAAGATTTTATCAAGGCTTGTTAGTAACACAGAGATTATGGAAAACTTGAATTCAATCCCCCCTATGTGCTTAGACCTCATATTTAGTATAGCTGGATGTTTAAGTAAAGTTTCACCTTTGAAATTAGCTATAAGAGTTGAGGAAGAATGGTTTCAAACTCGAGCTATACATGAAAAATCCCTTTTTTGCCCTTTCGATATCAGGTTCACTTCAAATTAAATTAGTTGTTTTCTCTTTGAACCCTAGAAGTCCAGTAACCTTCAAAGGTGCCTTTGTTATTGATTCCTTATGACCTCTCAGAACATGACTTGGATGGAAGATTGACTCTGAGTGGAAAAAAGGTATTCTTACTGCGGTCATATAAATAATTTGACAACATGGCAGATCCCATTCATGTCTTTCACAGAACTACTTCAAACTTGGCTGCTCCTTTGTTTTCATCTTCCTGTTTCGGGCTTAATTTAGGGCTACCTTTTTCTTTTTATTATTTTGTATAAATATATGTGTATAAAAATACATGTATATAAATAATCATACATAACTTGGATTTTTAAATTTTCATGAGCATTCAACAACAGTGTAAATATAATTATTATTTTTCATACATTGACAATTCAGTTACTGATTACAATTCGCTCTGTATTATTGCTTCATGCTACTTGTTTTTGTAGTTAACTGTTAAGCTTTCTGCTGGCTTATTCTTATATTTATGCATCGTAGTTTAGCTACAGTAGGATAATTATGTGTTCCAATGTCACATTAATAACATTAAATAAAATGCATTAATAACTTTTATGATTACAGATACAGAGATAGTTGTGCTACACAGACCACTTGAAGGTTCAAAGTATTATCCTGCTCTCCCACCCATTCCAATTCTCTCAGCAAACTTCACTGAAAATAACATTTCATTTTTAAATAAACTTCTAATGCACATTTAGCCAAAAATTGATGTGTTTTCACTGAGCCAGAATAATTTAAGGAAAGTATTGCTGGTTTTGTGATACATGAAGAACTTAACAGAAGTGCAAATGTAATTTACCGGAGTGTGTAGCCTGCTGTGTATATATGTATGTTTAATACTTACTGCATTCAAATTCAGGACAACACGGGTCTTTTGGTTTTGGTACAGACATGGGAAAAAATCCTAGGTCACAGGCTGGTGTTGGAACTGTTTGGCATAGGAGCGGCTCGCACTGTACGGTAGTAGTGAGGGGGTCACAGACACACTTCCGGCATTCACTTATCCAGTTCTCTCCAGGCTGAAAATACATAAATGATTTATTCTTAAGTGCTCTCTCACCCTAGTTGTTCTGGGTCACCTTGAGATAGACTCTCAAAATTGGTAGGGAGTTCAGATTAGAGTTTTCTTAGCATATGATTTCAAGCCTTAAAAGCAGGCAAGTTGAAAGCAATCACAGAATTTTCTTCTGTGTAGAAGGAATGAGTTTTTAAGACTTTCATAGCTGGTCTACTTATTTATATGACATTTAAATGTCTTTTATTAAAAAAAGCCTCTGCCATGGTATTAATGAGCTTTTCTGCCTCCAGATAACTTAAAAGCCTGGTAATACCAGGTTGAAGAATTGTGTGCTATCAGGTCATTTGTATCATGACCAACTTTGTTACTGAAATACATATAAGTTGATTTGAATTAGTTATTAGAGGACAGAAATTGGGCTGGTTTTGCAATGATGATATATTAGAAAATCATGAGGGGAACCACCTTTCGTGGAGGACTGACATCAGTACAGCTTATTTCTACTGAAGTTGTGAGGGATGTTGCTGGGGTTGGTGAGACAGAAGAAAATACACGTTCTGTGGATGAGGCGGCTTGTGTTGTAGTTTCTGAGGTGACTGAAGTGAAAGGAGTTGTCGAAGGACATGGCCCCTGAAATGGGTCAATTTCGCATTCGTTGCTGCAAAGTGCATAAAAATTACAGCCAGCCCTATCTGTTCTGTTGTATACCACTTCCCCTGTAGAGAAAAATTGGAGGAGAAATTAAAAGACCAATGAAAATACTTAGGGAAAAAAACCAAGAAAATTTTGTGAGAATATAAAGTGTATTTGTGTATAAAAAGTTCTATGTTTAGATAATTTTGGGTGGTTAATTTTAATTGAATAGAGTATTAAGGGTTTATATTGCTTATGAAAAATTTTATAATGATAAAATAAGACACTTACCAGGAGAAAAAAAATTACCAAACACGTAACAAAAACATGGAGTTGTTCTGCTTGATGTAACATATGTACTTGCTTCTGTTGTGACAGGTGTGCTGGGGGAAGAACTGAAGATTGCAGAAGTGCTTGTTGTAACATGACTTGATTGTGATGTACCAGTTGTAGCTACTGTTGAGCACAAGACATACTTTAGTTTGCAGCACAGGTTTTTGATCTCATAATTTTAACATATTGGAGAGGACTGTTCAACATTCCGGCAAATCAAACCAACATTTCTGTTGCATTCAACTATTTGACCTACTGCTAAGTGGAGATTGTGGAAATCTTTTACCTGTGTGCTGAATATGATCTGGGATTTGGCAAATCTTATGACATTTAGCTCCAATGTTTTCAAAAATTTCAAAGCCACCCCTGTCTCCCTTGAGCTCAGGATAAGTAATATAAGCAATGGAATTCACTCACACCCTCGTCTAACACAGATACTAGTAGCAGAGGGACAGATACGTGAAAAAGTGGTTTATGTGTTGGAAGAAATAGGGATGATAGTGGAAGAAGTCACAGAATACAAGGATACCAATGTTGTTCTACTGAAATAGCTGTTTGTAACATTTCCAGGGGTAGACAGTGACATACCTGGGCTACTTGTGGTAGTGAAATTTGTGGGAAAAACAGTGGTGGCAGTACTTTGTCCAGTAGAAGAAACAGACGTTGGAAGAATATCTGTACCACCTATGGTGATTGTAATTCCTGGCTGGGGGAGGGTGGAGGCAGTAGTGGGTGATGCTGGAGTCTGGGTTGCCACAGTGGAAGTTTGTGCTGGAGCAGATGTAGCTGTGGATGTTGTGGTGCTTCCTGTGGTGGTCCTGGAGGTGCTGGCAGTGGTACTGGCTGAGGTGGGCACTGTTGGTGTGGGTGTGATGATAGTCGTGCCTTGTGTTGGCGGGGCAGTGGTACTGAGGAGAACAGTGGTGCCAGCAGTGGTCGTCATTGTTGACTGGGTGTGGGTGGAGGCAGTAGTGGGCGATGTTGGAGTCCAGGTTGCTACAGTGGAGGTTTCTGTAGGAGAAGCTGTGGTGGAGGAGCCTGCAGTGGTGCCTGGGGGTGGTGATGTCTGGCAGTGTTTATGGTCACAGCACAGCACCTTGACCTCGTAGTCGAAGCACATTTGGTACTTTGTGATCTGATCCTCATTTCTGCACACAAGCCCAGTGTCAAGGCTGCACTCAAATTTCTGTCCCAGTTTGTCCAGACTCCTAGAAGGGTAAAGTATAGCACGGCACTTGATGTCTTGTGGCTTGTCGCAGAGTGGATACCCAGCGGCTCGGATTTTTGCAAATGTCTCTACGTCTCCATTTTGGATACCTGGGCTAGGGGTATCCAAGTCAAACCACTGTGTCCAGGCACAGTACTGCTGGCAGCTGCTTGTATTCTTGGAGGTGCTGCCAGGGGTGGTGGATGCTGAGGTGGGCACTGTTGGAGTTGGTGTGATGGTGGTTGTGCCTTGTGTTGGAGGGGGAGAGGTCTTGGTGGTGCTGGCCCTGCTAATGGTTGTGATGATGGTCGTGCCTTCTGTTGGAGGGGTAATGGTACTGGGGAGAACCGTGGTGCCAGCAGTGGTTGTCATTCCTCGCTGGGGGAGGGTGGAGGGAGTAGTGGGTGATGTTGGAGT
>NW_008825156.1:396205-404045 GCF_000699105.1 Pygoscelis adeliae | reverse complement strand
GGGGGGGCGGTGGTGCTGGGGAGAACCGTGGTGCCAGCAGTGGTTGTCGTTCCTCGCTGGGGGAGGGTGGAGGGAGTAGTGGGTGATGTTGGAGTCTGGGTTGTCACAGCGGAGGTCTCTGCTGGAGAAGACGTGGTGCCTTGTGTTGGAGGGGGAGAGGTCTTGGTGGTGCTGGCCCTGCTAGTGGTTGTGATGATGGTCGTGCCTTCTGTTGGAGGGGCAGTGGTACTGGGGAGAACCGTGGTGCCAGCAGTGGTTGTCATTCCTCGCTGGGGGAGGGTGGAGGGAGTAGTGGGTGATGTTGGCGACTGGGTTGCCGCAGTGGAGGTCTCTGCTGAAGTAGACGTAGCTGTGGAAGTTGTGGTGCTTCCTGTGGTGGTCCTGGAGGTCCTGGTAGTGCTACTGGCTGAGGTGGGCACTGCTGGTGTTGGTGTGATGGTGGTTGTGCCTGGTGTTGGAGGGGGAGAGGTCTTGGTGGTGCTGGCTCTGCTAGTGGTTGTGATGATGGTCGTGCCTTCTGTTGGAGGGGCAGTGGTACTGGGGAGAACAGTGGTGCCAGCAGTGGTTGTCGTTGCTGGCTGGGGGAGGGGGGAGGGAGTAGTGGGTGATGTTGGCGACTGGGTTGCCGCAGTGGAGGTCTCTGCTGAAGTAGACGTAGCTGTGGAAGTTGTGGTGCTTCCTGTGGTGGTCCTGGAGGTGCTGGCAGTGCTACTGGCTGAGGTGGGCACTGTTGCTGTTGGTGTGATGGTGGTTGTGCCTTGTGTTGGAGGGGCAGTGGTACTGGGGAGAACAGTGGTGCCAGCAGTGGTTGTCGTTGCTGGCTGGGGGAGGGGGGAGGGAGTAGTGGGTGATGTTGGCGACTGGGTTGCCGCAGTGGAGGTCTCTGCTGAAGTAGACGTAGCTGTGGAAGTTGTGGTGCTTCCTGTGGTGGTCCTGGAGGTGCTGGCAGTGCTACTGGCTGAGGTGGGCACTGTTGCTGTTGGTGTGATGGTGGTTGTGCCTTGTGTTGAAGGGGGGGGGGTGTTGGTGGTGCTGGCCCTGCTAATGGTTGTGATGATGGTCGTGCCTTCTGTTGGAGGGGCAGTGGTACTGGGGAGAACCGTGGTGCCAGCAGTGGTTGTCGTTGCTGGCTGGGGGAGGGGGGAGGGAGTAGTGGGTGATGTTGGCGACTGGGTTGCCGCAGTGGAGGTCTCTGCTGAAGTAGACGTAGCTGTGGAAGTTGTGGTGCTTCCTGTGGTGGTCCTGGAGGTGCTGGCAGTGCTACTGGCTGAGGTGGGCACTGTTGCTGTTGGTGTGATGGTGGTTGTGCCTTGTGTTGAAGGGGGGGGGGTGTTGGTGGTGCTGGCCCTGCTAATGGTTGTGATGATGGTCGTGCCTTCTGTTGGAGGGGCAGTGGTACTGGGGAGAACAGTGGTGCCAGCAGTGGTTGTCGTTGCTGGCTGGGGGAGGGTGGAGGGAGTAGTGGGTGATGTTGGCGACTGGGTTGCCGCAGTGGAGGTCTCTGCTGGAGTAGACGTGGCTGTGGATGTTGTGGTGCTTCCTGTGGTGGTCCTGGAGGTGCTGGCAGTGCTACTGGCTGAGGTGGGCACTGTTGCTGTTGGTGTGATGGTGGTTGTGCCTTGTGTTGGAGGGGCAGTGGTACTGGGGAGAACCGTGGTGCCAGCAGTGGTTGTCGTTGCTGGCTGGGGGAGGGTGGAGGGAGTAGTGGGTGATGTTGGAGCCTGGGTTGCCGCAGTGGAGGTTTCTGCTGGAGTTGATGTGGTCTGGTAACCTGTTGTTGAGATAAGTGATGTCTTTGCTCTAGGTGAAGTTTCAGTCAGAGGAGTCGTGCTTTCTCTGTCTTTTGGTGACATTGTAGGAACTGTGGTTTCTTGCGCTTCAGTTCCTTGTTTTTGTTTTGTTGGTTTTATGGTTGTCTGTAATGTAAATGGTGTTGATTTTACAGCAGTAGTTGTTGTGAATTCTTCTGTGGTTCTTGGTGTTGTAGTTCGTATTTCTGAACATGGTATGTATCTGCAGCATGATATTCTGATTTCATAATTATAGCAGTGCCTAGATTGTTGGTCTTTGTTATTGCATATTAATCCTATGCTTTGATTACATTGTACGGTTTGGTTAAGATTGTTTATTTCTATATCTGGGTGTTCTTTGGCTCTGCATTCAACACCCTTTGGGTTTTCACACACATTGTATCCTTTATCTCTGAGATTTTCAAATGTTTCATAATCTCCACTGTCCTCTTTGTTTTCAGGCTGTGTGCAGTCATACCATTCTGACCATGCACATATGTTCTTCACACATACAGTTGTCACTGGAGTTGTGGTTGTCATTTCTGTAATTAAAAGGAGGAAATGTAAGTCTTGTCTGTTCTTATTAAAGAAGGTGCCAGGAAAAAATTATTCATCTTCCATACATTTTAATGTTGTATGTAATATTATATATGTTAATGTAGTATTTTAATTTCAGTGAACTTGCTTTGACAGTCTTGAATTTCATTTCTAAGGTAGGTTTTGATCTCAAGTCTGTATTATTTTTCTAGTGGTACTTTATGTGACATTTATGAAAAAAATGTATTTAAATATAGCTAATATGACACCCTTTGGGTGGAAAGTCAATGCATAGGATAACGTGATCTCATGATTGCTATTGGTATAAGTAAGAGGAGGTTTTATTCTTCTTGGTATTATCTCTGTACTTATTTACATTTAACTGCATAACCACACAGGCTTTAAAATATTTCTACAGGTTAATGACTTTTCTACTTATTTTAATATTATAACAAGTAATATATTTATAAATATAAAGTATAAAATATATATTTTACATGTGTATTTTATATATAATACATTATAATATAGAATACACATATACAATATATATGAAATATATAGTAAGTATTTTCTGCTTATTTTAATAAGATTTCTTTTCATATTCTTAGCATTATGAAGATATGTGGAATACATACCACTTTCTTCATATGAATGTTACTTAATAGAAGACCTGAAGTTGAATATTTAGTTCTTGCTGTAGTATTGTATAATTTTGTTGAAATATTTCTCACAATTTCTCAGAATTACATGGTCCCTATAATGAGTTAACTGCAGGAATAATGTAGAGGTGTACTGCAGGACTAGAAGGAAACTGTTGATTTGGTTATTAAATACAATTAGGAAAGGTTCCAAAGAATGGTTTTAAATAATTTAAGCATTCCCTCAAACTAGATTTCTTATCTTTAGTTTGCGCTAATGTAGTCAGTAATTTAAAAAATGGCAGTAATTGTCTTTTGTGTTTTCAGAAGTTGGTCTAGAACTGCTGGTTTTTGTTTGCAAGGAAGTGAGGAGATTCTCCAGGGTGCAATGACTAATAAGCTCTGTTTTTTTTTTTTCCCTGGAAAAACCATGATGAAACAGTGGATACTGAGTTTGTAAAAAATGCTGTGCTCATTTCTTGATTATGGTCTTCTTTAGCAACTGAAGCTGCCAGTGAATTGGTGGCTCCAGCAGAAGTCTACAGTTTCAAGTGAAATTATATGCCATTATCTGATGAAAAGGCCCTCCCTTTCAGGGAATTTTCAGTCCCTTCCAGAGATTTTTCAGTTATTTTAAAGAGTATTCATACGTACCTGAAGTTGTGGGCTGACTTGTAGAAAATGGAAATGTGATAACTGTAGGTATGTCACATTTATAGATATTTCTGTTTATTGTTCCATTGACATCACATGTTGCATTGAAACACCATCCAACTCCATCTGTGATGTTGTAGATGAGTTCACCATATTTATATCTCTTCTCTTCATAAATGCAGTGACACGCTGTAATGCAGAAGTTTATTGTCAGGCATCTATGAAAAGATAATATCCAGTATTTCATTTTCTTAATAATTCTTCCTAGCTTTCTTACCTTTATCATCAAATTTGCACTGTAAACCTTCTGATGTGCATTCACTGAAATAAAAAAAAACATAAAAACCCACATACTTTTTGATTATGAGGTAATTTTATTAGTCATCTTTCTGCCAGATACTATCTTCAAAAGACAGGATACTTTGTGTTTATTCCTTGTGTGTCCAGTTCATGTTGGCTTCTTTTTTGCCCTTGTTTTCCAAAATCTTTCTTTATATTAAACCCAAACTTATAAATAGAAGTGAAGCTAAATATTATGCAAAGCTACAGGTAGAAGTCTTAAGGAAGACTTTCCTTCTTTCCTCCTTATCTCTTTCCTTGCACTTGCAATGCTTTTGTACTAAAAAGAAGGAAAGCAGTGTAAGAATGTAATAAAAGTGTAAGAATTTTATTATTACTACAATAATACTACAAGCAGTGTAAGAATGTAAGAAAATCCTTGGAAGTGGATCCCTATTAGACATCTATACTCCTGGAACAATACTTTTCCTGCCATAGGAATGGGAAATAGAGAAAGCCTCATCATAAAGAACTTACTGTTCTTGTGGTATCTTTATGCTGAGGATTTACAACATAATCAGGAACAATAAAATCACATAAGAACTTCTTACTACTAATGTAGTAAGAAAACTGGCATTAGATAGTAAGGCATTATTTTTACACAGGCAGCATAAACTAGTCCTGTCACGTAACAGGAACATGCAATTTTCCACTGCTGTTTCAATCGTTTTTCCTTGTACACAATTAGGCTGGTATGTTAAGTCTTACCATAAATGACATTCATCCCGTCTATATATCTTTCCATTTTCATTATCATAACAGTCACAGAGACTGACGCACTTCATATCATCCTCATGAAAATATGGCTTGTCTGGTGGGCAGTTAGGGTAGCAGCCTGAAGGAAGGAGAAGGGCATATAGAAGGTAGAAAAGGCGAGAATGAGATACAGACAGCATAAGTTTTATTTGTGCAGAATGTGTTTGCAGGTCTTGTTTTTAATAGTCATAATTTTTACTACTTAATTTTTTCCAATCATTCTAGGAAGTAATGCAGAGTACCAGCATGAGCAGAGCCCACCCACAAGCACTTAGTCCTAGAGACGGTTTTAACTCCAATTTCCATATTCTGCTTCCATTCCTGTGGATGCAGTGATGTTGAAGAGAATTGAATGGTGCAAATGCAGCTGATGGGGGAAATACACTCCATTAAAGACCATTAAAAATATAATAAAATGTACCCGCTTAAAGGTACTTGCAGCTCTTTTTACCTTCTAAACCTGGCAAGTTATGGAGGCATTTTCCACTTGGGTTCCTACAGGTCTTCATACAGGAGGCTCCACAAGGCTTATAGTGCCATTCACATTCCCCTTGTTGATTGTAGTAATCACAGAACAGTGCTAAGGAGAAATAGAAATTTGGACATGTTCAGAAAAAAAAAAAAAGAGCTTTTTTTGACTCATGTCTGTTCATCATATCCCTCCAATGCTGCTTGAACAGTCTTGAAAAGCGTGAATGAATAGGTGAAATTGTGTGACCGTCAAAACAGCTTAGTGTGAAAAGTCTACATAGTGAGATTATAATGCATATACGTAAGATACCCAGAGTATGTGATCAAGGACATCAGCAAGGCACTGTCCATTTAACTACACTCTCAGAAGAAGTGTTTATGACATAAAACTCACGACAAATTGATGGGGTTCTCCAGGCTATGCAGACACCAACTTCACTACATGCTTGAGCATAGGCAGCTACTGCTGTACAAAAGCAATCACAGTCTCCTCCAGTGTCACATGCACAAGCATCTGTCACACATGCTTGGTAATATTTTGCTGGTTCAACCTGTTATTAGAAAGAAATGTAATACTAGACATCCTGCCTCCTAAATTCTTTCTTAGCTTTGCTAGGGTAATTTTCTAAAAATTGTAATATCTCAGAAGAAAGGCCTACATCAGTAATTTCTTTTTCTTTTGTTTATATACACTGTTAAACACCAGAGGTGATGCCAGATGATACATCCAAATCACATAATGACAGATTTTTAGATGCCCAAACTTGTGTCCTAGTGGAAGATTAGATTCATGTTCCCAAGCAATTATAGGCAACCACACTTGAAAATGAGGGTCTCTGCCAATGGAAAGAACTAAGGTAATAGGAAGAGCACAGAGCTACCCTGCATTGTTTGGTATGTACTTAGTGTCAGATAAAGGCTATGCTGATACTTTATTACTATGTTATTTTTTCATGAAGCTTGTGTTCTGTACATGGTATATGAGAATTTTTATTCAAGTCACACTACAAGAAAATACACAGTAATTATGAAATTATTATTCTTTCATAATAGGCTGATATTTCCTATGAAGTAAATGTCCTCTCATTTCTTACAGGTAGGGACTATAAATCTGTCCTATTGAGTGGGATTCAAATTGAAGTTTTCCTGACACGTTTCAAAGTGAAACATGCTAATGAATTAGGCATGCATGTTAAAATGTATGAGGATAGCAGCTTCAATAATACACAGACCTAGTCTTCACACAGTAAACTTCTGCCCTGGGTAGTACCTGAGAGTGACAGGCAGCAAAGACGTTGCTGTTGATGATGCTACACTGCTTCTCTGACCAGGACTTTCGATAAGGGTTGGTAGAACATGGATCCTTTATGCTGTAAGCATCAGGACATGTAGAGGATACTTTCCAGCTGTTTCCAAACTCTAGGACATTCTCTACCACAGACTGACTCCTTGTAGTAAAGTCATTGATGCCGTTGCCATCGTAATTTCCACAGAGGCCACAGATCTGGCCCTGCAAAAGGAAGTAAATAATAAATGGATGTGAGGAACGTGAAATGACATCTGGGACTGAAAGAATACTTGAAATTCAGCTCTTAGAATGGTGCCATTCCATTCTAACATTCCTGAACATCTTCATCCTTTGTTTCCTCAGCAACAGAACAACCAAGGTTAAAAGGATACTGCTGTTGACTTTTCTTCTTTTAAATCTGAACACTAAAACCATCTTTGCATTGTAACCTTCTGTCTTTGAGGTGTGTCTTTAACAAACAAATGAGGACTCACAGTTAGCCGACTAAGCTTTTAATTCAAGCCTTGTTTTATACAATAGATGTACATATAAAAAACAGCCTTACAAAGCTGTCGTAAATACTACCAGTCCAGCCACGTAGTCTACTCTTTGAGTCTTTAGTGTTATGACTGCTCACAGGTATAAAAAGAAACAACATTTTCCTTGCACATCCAGAAATATCCCTCATTCTAAATTTATAGATCTGTAAAACTGTGATAGGCTACAATAGATGCTATGCTTTCTCTATGAATCTAAGGTGCATACTTTCCATATTACTACTATTTTTATAAAGTGCCAGTGGGTGAGGCAGCAAAAGAACCTATGACACTTAAATAAATTTGTATATCTAGTTCTAAATTACACTTAATTTACATACCTAATTGAAATGTCATTGTGTTATACAATAAGATAGCAAATTCCTTATTTACTAGTTTTTAGTACTTACAAGCTAGGAGAAGGAGTGTGACAAAAGGAATACATTTTCCTTATCAGCTGGGTAGATATATGCTTGAAAAATACATGGTAGCATTTTACAAGAGGCTTTCACTCATAATATTTCACTTCCTTGTTCTTGAACTATGATAATTTTATTTGTGTGTCAATGAGAACAGGAAACAGGATTACTTTCAAGATCAAGACTACTCAATTGATTTCTACACATGTAGCTATGTAATTTTAATAAGGTCTGATAACCTTTACAAAGGTTCAGTGGGTAATTTTAACAAAGCCAAGTCCAAAAAAGCAATTTGCCAACTCGAGTTCTGTCAGGCCAAATAGGCACTGAAAGCTGCCTTCAGAGCTCAGAACAGCAGCAGGATGATGACATGGCTTCTGAGGCACCAGCAGAATGAAAAACAACATTG
>NW_008825156.1:367220-396156 GCF_000699105.1 Pygoscelis adeliae | reverse complement strand
AGGAATGCTAGTGACATCATCTGTTTGGGATCTTGGCAGGGTCTCGACAAAATTCACACCCAGTCCAAATCTGGACTATAAATTGCCATTTAACTGCTAGTTCCGTACCTTAAAATCAGGGCTGAGCTTGATGAAGATGCTGGTTTTCTTGTCCCACATGAGGATCAGTCCGTTTGTGGTCTCAATTACCAAGTACATACCCATATAGCGGACTGTGTATGGTACCTCATTGTTTTGTCCTCTCTTTACGACACTGACATGCTCCTCACCAAGTATCAGTTCATAGCTCTGAAACAGGAGGAAAAGGTGATTAGAAATGAACTCAATAGCTGCAGCTGTGCTCTTACACATGTTTTTCTGCTTTTAAGAGTACTATATATAGTTTATGTAATGAAAACAAATAATCCAAATGCGATAAATCAAAACTATATAGTTCAAATCTCAGGTTCCTGGAACTGTGGTAAAAAGGTATTTTAAATGGCGTAGGTCAAAAAAGGGTGTTTTCATACTCATGGAGGAACTACCTTGCACAGAATAAAATAATCTTCTGCCATGATAGGCTAAATTTCTGCCAAAGGCAATTTTCCCGTAGATCTGTAATTTGCCCAGGAGTTGTATAAGATAGGGTGGGAAATTGAAAAGATAGAAAGCTGAGAAGCTCTACCAAATATTTCGCTTGAAACTGATTTAAGCTTAATTTACAAGTTGATTTGCTTTTTAAAATATTTTTCCAACTTCCTTGAAGCAATGGATACCTAGGCTTCTCCTAAGCCCTAAACAGATACAGAACAAAACTGGTCTATATGCAAAACCTCCTTACCTCTAAGAAAACTTTGATAGATTTTGAGCAAGTTGTCCCAGTGTTGCCACAGGGAATATTTTCAGTGATAACCCTGAAGGTCCCATTGGCTGTGCCACTCTTCCCACAGTGGTCCTGGGCAGAGAATAACATTTAAAAACATGTTAATTTTGCAGACAGGATCAAGGTTACGTCTCATTTACTATTGCTAATTATCAGTACCTGAAGTAGTGTGTATTCACAGTTTCCATTGAAGCTGAACCTTTTGTCATCAAAGGTATTATAATGACCATCTCCATAAACAGCACAAGTGCCCAGACATTGGTTTTTGGTGCATTCCCACTTCCTATTCTTGCATACACTAGGAATGAGAATAAAACATTTTAATAATAAAACAACTCACTGTTTTGTTTAGACATATCCCAACAACTCAGTATTTGTTGGGCAACTCACCCCTGTAAATGTTATATTGATTCTGGAGTTAAAATAGTCTTTTATATTTTTCATGTAAAGAACTAAAGCAAAGTTCTGTTCTGCTACTCTGAATGCATTAACTGCAAAATAGGATAATACTTAATGAAGACTGTAGTCCCAAAGATTTCCTCCCATTCTGTGCTTTGGCCATCTGCCTACATCAGAAGGAAACCTGCTCATACTGTTCAATCCAAAACTAAAAGATCCATCAGTTGATGAAATGTGCAGTCCAAATCTTTCCTCACTGCTGTACTATTTAAGATCTTTGGAAAGGCAAATTATGGAACCAGGAATGCTACTTCCAAGGAATTATTTACCAGGTGTTACAGTCAACGTTGATCTTTTCCCCAGGCTGATACATGGCTTCATTGTGAATACACGGACATTCCTCTTCAGGAATACAACCACCATCCCCATCTAACACAAGCCCAGCTGGGCACATGCAGCCAGATATACATTGCGTGCTATACTGGAAAAGTCAAGAGGAAGATATAATTTCAGAATGAAATAATCACACTAGAAAAAGGAAGATTAAATTCTAACAAAGTATCTTTATATGGTATTATTGCTACTGAGCTTAAATGGGAGAGGACTATGAAGTACTTATAGGACAATGGAACAAAAAGGAAGTTATTAGCCATTGATTTAACAGAATATAATTTTATTAAAGGTAAATGTTTTATGTATGCCAATCCTGATTGCTCTGCTGGAGTCTGTGAAATTTGAAATACATTAAACTTAAGTCTTGCTCAGTGTTAGCTGAAGAAGCCTTGCACTTTGTAGTGAATGATTTGTGATTGAATGGAGCTTTAAAAAGAAAATAGGTAATATTTTTTTCAGTTTGGTTGAGTTACATTGAAATCTGTTTATCTCATATGGTACTTACCTGCGAAATGGCATGTGGCTACCATGCACCTAGGTGGAGTAATATAATTAGACATGCAAGAAGTTCACAACTGCATCATGGTATGAGAAAGAATGATTTCTCCTAGCCAGTTTATAACCAGTAATTTTCTCCTGAAGAAGTAAAATGTGTGGCAGAGCCCTAGATATTTTCACCACTAATTAGTTACCTGCAGTAGCTGAAGAAAGGGAGATACTAGTATTATGAATTAAACTGGATGTTACTTTATTATATTTTGGTCTAAGGGTCCCATTGTTAACGCTTCATAACATGGTTTTAGGCTTTTGCTACAAGAGCAAAGTATCTGTGTTGTAGATTTGGAGTAGATCAGATAGATCAATTACTTTAGCACCAAGAGCATGGACAAAACCTGGAAGCACGATTTCGTCCAGCCATGACATACTTACACACTGCATATCCAGAGTCTGGCAACTTTTTTGACATTCTGCTCCAGTTGTTCCTGCAGTGATGTTGCTACAGTCAAAGTAGACCATGGGAGATTCACAGACTAGAGGAAGGAAAGAAGTGAGAGCAGTAAGAAATGGTGCAGGGTTTATCCCACAGCTGTAGTCATTAAAACCATCTAGAAATTCTATGGAAATTGTGTATTTCAGTTAGTAGGTATTGCTGTCCCTATTCAATCTGCTAAATAGATTCACTTCAGAGCACTGAATTCCCTGAAAAACCCCCACAGTATTTCAGAAAAAAATCTTTATGAAAAAGAGGTCTTATCATGAATCTAGGTTCACTCATGTCTTTTATGGTAACTGTTGCACTATAACTAAATGAGAAATACTTCTATTATTTAAAAACCCATTAAGAAAAATCAATACTATCAACTATTTCTGTCCAAAACCTGGCACAGAGAAAAAGATAAGTGGAATATTTTTTTTACCTGGAGCTGGATTGGGTGCTCCAATGCAATTCAGTCTTCCTTGGATGCAAGTGCTGTAAGAGAGGGAAAAATGTATTTTTTTTTTCCCTCTCAAACCATGTATTGAGACTAAGAGCTACTTCTTTCTTGTCAAGTTTCAGAATTTTCAAATGAATTCCAGAATGCTGTTTTGCAGTCTCAGGAAAGAATTTCCCTCAATACCACTACCAGTGCTGCTTTCATATGATAGCCATTATTGCTTAACATGAAAAATCATAGGTTGAAATGAGTACATGTCTCTGCTTGTTACTTACTTTGTCATAAGATCTTTCCTTGCTGGTGGTGTCATAATTTTATGCTTGAAAAATCATGGAATTAAATAGAAAATGCACCTAAATACAATTGCTCTATCAATCTGGAAATATGATAGAATCATGTAGGTTGGAAAAGACCCTTAAGATCATTGAGTCCAACCGTAAACCTAACACTGCCAAGTCCACCACTAAACAATGTCCTTAAGTGCCACATCTACACATCTTTTAAATACCTCCAGGGATGGTGACTCAACCACTTCCCTGGGCAGCCTGTTCCAATGCTTGATAACCCTTTTGGTGGAGCAATTTTTCCTCACATCCAATCTAAACCTCCCCTGGGGCAACTTGAGGCCATTTCCTCTTGTTCTATCACTTGTTACTTGGGACAAGAGACCCAACACCCACCTCACTACAACCTCCTTTCAGGTAGTTGTAGAGATCGATAAGGTCTCCCCTGAGCTGCCTTTTCTCCAGGCTAAACAACCCCAGTTCCCTCAGCCGCTCCTCATAAGACTTGTTCTCTAGATGCTTTGCCAGCTTCGTTGACCTTCTTTGGACATGCTCAGCACCTCAAAGTCTTTCTTGTAGTGAGGGGCCCAAAACTGCACACAGTATTTGAGGTGCGGCCTCACCAGTGCCAAGTACAAAGGAATGATCACTTCCCTAGTCCTGCTGGCCACACTATTTCTGATACAAGCTAGGATGCTATTGGCCTTCTTGGCCACCTGGGCACACTGCCAGTTCATGTTCAGTCAGCTGTCGCTCAACACCCCCAGGTCCTTTTCCACCAGGCAGCTTTCCAGCCACTCTTCCCCAAGCTTGTAGCGCTGTTGTTGCGTCCCTGTCTTCCAGCTCAGGGGAATCTGTATCATTCTTAAAGGTCAAAAATAATGTTGAAAAAATATGAGAGAGCATTGTATTGAAATTCAGGCAAGGCAGGGTGAGACCAGTATAAATGTTGCAGATTTTAATGAAAAAATACATATACTATTGCTTGAGTGGTTTGCAAAAGATTCACTTACCATACAAGCCCGTTGTCATGGACAATCTCTCCAAATAGTATGGGAGATCCTCTGTAGTAGCAGGGGCATTCATTAGCAGGCACACATTTGCCACTCTCATCCATGTAGGTTCCATTTATGCAAGTGCAGCCATCAACTGGGACAAACTTAATGTTGCATGTGACATCAGGCTCACTCAGAGACCGACAAGTGGGTTGACAGGAAGAGATGGTATAGCTGTAGCTTAGGGATTTGGGACATGAGGTGGTGTATTTTGCTTAAGAGAGGAAAATAGAACAGGTTTGTTAATTCTAGATGGTAATTTGTGGTGGGAAAAAATAAACCATAGTAAAAATAACATGTAAACAATACTGTACATCTCTGCCTATGTTGCATCTTTCATGTAAACATACTTCTGAATACTTCCAGAGTTAGACCTGAAAAGCTACTGTACATGTGGAATAAGTGATGTATGCAAAGAAGAAAATATTTTTTCAAATGAAATTTCGGAAAGAAACCTCCATTTGGCACTGCCATTCATTGCCAAGACTTATAAACCTTTTGAAGTATGAGACAAGAGGTCTCCCTGAATGTCTCCTGGGATGCTGAAAACAGACCTACTGGATCAGTGAAACCCAGCATGCAGCTTCAGAGACCTTTCATTTGCAAGTGTTGTGGTTAGTATTACTAGTACTGTTATTCTAATAAGTCACATTTTCTCTACAATAACTTGTGATACATAAAGCTGTAGTGAAATTCAAAGTTGCACAGAAACAGATGGAGGCACTTCCATAACAGCAGTCTCTTTCCTAAGCAAGCTATGTCTCCTATCTATTTGTATTCACTCTTGCTAGCAATGGATTGATTGTAAGGGAACAGCAGATAATTACTTCCAGGAGTGCACTTAAAAAAATCCCTTCCTCAACACTTACTATATTTGTCTAGAAATCAGTATAAAATAACCTCTGATTAGCAGTTTTTATTGATGTGTGTTCTTAGGAAAGGGGATAGTTAAGAGTACTTACAGCAGACATCAGTCCTCCATCCACGCAGCTGGATTCCTTTTGCAGCACAAGCTCTCACATAGGAAGACAGGGCTGCACACAGACAGTCCTCACTATTTTCACAGTTACATGTGTCAAACATGCAGTTCTAAGAATGCAGAGAAAAATAAAGTCTCAGCCCTCCTAATATTGTCAATCTAAAAAAAATGAACGTTACCTTTACAGTCTTATGCACTAATCCTTCTTCACATATGCTCACTCATAGACAGCACTAACATAGCTTTATCACTTTCCAGTCTTTGTCTAAGTTTCCTGGCAGGGGAGAATGAAGGTAATGGAAATTCAGTCGATGTCTGCAGTTATTATTGGGAAATAATGGTCATAAAGTCTGTTATACATTTAACAGCTTCATGTTTCTCTGAACCATATTTATGAATATGTTGCACAACAGCATACAAAGCTCTATTGACAGTATGCAGTCTAGACATGTCATTTCATCAGTGTCCATACCTGGATGATCCATAGTGAGAAGAAAGATTGGCAACACATTGATAGCAGAATGATGATAATTAGCTAATGGGCTTTATGTGCCAAGTAGTTATTAATGAGGTACGAGGCTGATGAGGCAACAATTCACTGATATTCAAACAAGCATTTGACATGCCTTTACATACACTTCCTACTATATGTGTAGATCCATCCAGGAGTAAATAGCTGCCTTTTCATTTGCAAGCAAGTCAGGATCTTGAAGCCAAGACTGACAATTGAAATAAGGTAATGTTACAACACAAACAGAAACACATGTTGAAAAAAGGAAGTGCTGCAGTACAGAAATGAAAATACAGGCATTGCGTAAGACAAGAGACATGTCTGGAACAGTTCTTTTCTGGTAGCTAGCTGTAATGATCCTATTTCTATTGTTTCTAAAGGGAAAAACAGTCTAACAAAGTACCATGTGGTAAACAGAGGGATTCACTGCATAGTGACAATCAGCAAAAGGTCCTTTGCTGTCAGTTAGTAGTCCACACCAATGCTGAGCATATTTTTCTGTAAAGAGAACAAACAATACAAATGCACATTACTCTTTGGATTTCATTAGTCACAAAAACACACTGCCCTGTTTGTGAAGCCAGTTCTGAAATTACATCAAATCTCTCCTTCTCCTGTCTTTTTTTCACTCAGCTTGGGGGCTAAGTTTCCTAAAACCAAAGAAGAGGACTTGCTGAAGGGGATGAATAAAAGATTTCCAAAGATACTCCTGCAATCCACTCTTCTGACACCAAGTTGTCAGCTTAGACATCCTCTCTGTTTTCAGTGACCATACAGTTTCCTTCAGTTATGTTTCTATGACTCTTCCTTTACTTTGTTACTTATCCCTAGTGCTTTCATTTTGAATATTTGTTTTGATTTCAGATGTATGTTTTTACCAAGTATATAAGTCTTTATTCTCTTATTTTTGCTTTCCAACATATGTGTTTTCCTTAGGGATGAGCAAAAATAATCTAGAAAAAATTCTAAGAAACACGCACCATTATCAATGCTGAGTGCACAAGGGTTCTCAAAACTGCGCTGGATATTAGGGCATGAAGCCTGAGTTCTCCACGTATTAGCAAATGCTGTTGCTGTTCCTTCAATTATTCCATTTATGGCCTTGAAGTCATCAGTTTGGATATTATTGAAATTTCCACAGAGACCTGTTGAAAAGCAGTGAAAAGTTTATACTGCCTATACTAAACAAAAGACATTAAGCAAGATGTTCTTATATTTCATTCACTTACCACAGGTCTGGTCTTTGAAAATAGGATCCAGTCGCACAAACACTTGCATGATGGGTGTGATTTGGATTTCAAGGTGGACGCCAAAGTTTGTCTGTATGATGATGAAGAATGATGAAGGTCTGAACACAGTGGCATTAGCTACAGATGAAAAACAGAATGATCACTTTCTGAACGAGGTTGAATGCTGAAAACAGTGCATCATTATACTATTCTTCTTGAATTTCTATCGCAATTGTTGCAAATTCTGAGGTGGAATAAAGCCAATCTTTATGAAAATGAATCAGAAATATAAATCAAAATTTACAGTTCAGAATTTGCTTGTAGCTACCAAGTTGTTAACTTTATTTGCTGTCTCAACATTAAGCAGTTGGGGATTACTCTTTCCAAGAGAATAAGAAGGAAAAACTGTATGGCACTGAGCGTTAAAAAGAATACTTCTATTTTTCTTTCTAAGCTTGCACAGCATACATTGGAGCCCTCATATTGCTGGAGAGGGAAACTAAGCAGATCTGGAGGTCAGAGATATCGCATAGAATCATTAGCTACTGAGACAAGAGAGCAAAAATGAAATTTCTGTCTGAGGAAGTGTGAGCACAGGGGTGGTAAGTTAAAAAAAAAGAAGAGGTAGAAGAGGTAAACAGATGTCTTCTGTGTTCAATTTTGGCCAGTGAGAAGTAAGTAAACCTTTCAGTGATCAAATCAGGAGAGTGTAAATGCTGTTTGCTTCTGTTTGAACTCTTGCCTATGCTTGTACTGTCTTCCATTTCTTTGTGACATCAAACTTCTCACTTCTACTTAAGAAGCACTTGTGTGACTCAGGAAATATATGAAAGAGAACCGGGGTGTGAACATGCAGGTTCTGAACAACTCACACTCCTTTTATCTTCCATAAATAAATAAAATAAGCAGGTGTGGAGTCGAAGTTCTGAGCTTATTGCTCACAGACTGTTAGAGAAAAAAATACCTGCTGAGATGGGCAGTTGGGTGTAGATCGAGTTCACAAACACACCACCATCAGGTTTGACTTCAATGAGCTGATAAGGAAGAGGAACAAGAGGTAACTGTGTGAAGCATCACTGTAGTCCAAAGAGTAATAATGGTGATGAATCCAGTGATATTAATTAAAAAGATATTAAATAAAAGGGTAGTTTTTTGTGATTTCACCTCCTCCCTCTTTCCACTTTGTACACCTAATTTTCCCTGCCATAAAAGAATTACTTTTAAAGAGACTTTCTCAACTCCTTAGGGAATTAGATCATCTTGGTTTCTTTGAACACAACTTTGTGATGAATTACATCCCTTACTGTTGTACTTGTAGTTTCTAACCTAAAAACTCATGGTTTTTCCATCTAATTGGCAGAGAAAATAGCTTTTTTCTGCTTTGTGGGTACAATGTTTTTCTTAATGAACTTCCACAAAGCCAAATTTACTGCTGATCTGATTTTCGTAACAAAATCAATTTCTTTTCACTTGATTAAAAATAACATGTACTTATCACATATGTTGACCATTTGAGAGAGAAATGCAGTTCCCTGACTGATCAAGGCCTAGCTTCTTTGCTCCCCATATTTTTAATAGTAATTTCCCATGCTTATTTTGCATTCTTACAGTTTGTCCTTTATTCATGTTGAGGATCACTGTCTTTAAGCATGTCTCAGTGTCTGTTAGGCCACATTTGCGTAGTTCTACCAGGATGGTGAACGTTTCATCTTTACAGTGCTGAAAAAAAATGCCAACAGTTATTTCATGAAAGGTTAATTACAGAAGCTTTCGTTGTAAAATTTTCTCTCAACTCTGAAAAAATATTTCTGTTTCTGGAGAATATCCAGACTCTCCCAAATCCCAGGCCTTCTTTGGCCTAACACTCAGTTTTGCCTTTTGTAATGATTAGGAACAATGAGAGAATTCGAATCTGTTTTTGCATTTTATTGACGATATCCATATTTGGAGTTTTTATTCATGCCCACTTCTAATGTTTGATTCAATTCTACTGCATCTCTCATCTTTCTGTATCTGGTATCAATGCTAGACAAAAATTTCAGATAAAACATTTTTGAGGAGAACAGTAACGTACAGCTTTTTTTTTTACTGAATTGTGCAGATGGGGAAAAAGGAAAGCAAATAACAAACAGAAAAATCCCCTAAAAGATCAAAACATTTCATTTGCACATTGCTGTAATGTAATATTTTTATTATAATTAACTTTTAATTTTTCTATTTCTTTTTACTTATTTTTAAATCTGTTTAAAAATGTTCAAAACATAAATGAAATGTATCAGTTGACTTGAACTGATTTTCTGTACTTGAACTTCCCAGAAATGAAATAAAAATATTAGTCTTATAAATTAAAAATATTTTTTTTTCACAACTATTAGTGTAATTTTTCAGACTTATACCATTTGGCCCAATACCATATAATACAGTAACATGGTAAAAATTATGCAACTCAGTAAGAAAGCTGGATTAATCACACTGAAGAATGTAGACTAAGCAAGTCCTTAAAAAAGGCAATGCTCTTGAGCAATTACTATATCACAGAACTAGAAATTCCCCAGTAAACACCATATACTGTTGCATGAAACCCTAATAGTTAACTGATGATTGTCATTTGAATGGCAGCATATGTTCTAGTAAACATCTGGCTAAGTGAGAGGCAATTTAACATCTGTGTGTCGAAAGAGGTAAGTTTCAAAAGTGTTGCTTGAGATCACCTTTTCTTTCTATAAATATATGAGGCTTTATGACCTAGTAATATCTGATTCCCACCTTAGAAAGGACGTAAGTGCAGTCTCCATGGTGATTGTAGTGTTTTTTATCATATGTGGAAATGTGTGAACCTCCCTCTACTGAACATGTTCCTGGGCATGACGTGTCTTGGCAGCTCCACTGGCCTCCATTACAGGTACTGGAAGAGAGAGAATAAAGTTAGCTGAAATCAGGAACAGTGGTCCGGAGTAAAAGGAATTACAGTGATATTAGGTTCAGCTATTTTGCTACTGTTTTTCCCTTCAAGCAGTAGTCTGACACACAGTAAATCTGGGTTTAAGACTTCCCAAAACATTGTGAACATGTGTAAAAGGAATTACTCTGGTATGCATTCACTTTGCTTATTTAATTATTTTCTTTCTTTGAACAGGTGAACTCTCCAGCAACAGGTATTGGATGAGTAATTACTTGTTTTTTGCAGCTAACATAAAGTACAATGACAAATTAAAACCTCTTCTGTTTTGTTACACAAATGTATCAGAAACTAACAGAAATGTAACCCCACATCTACTCCTGATGCAGAGCATATCTGTTTTCTAAGGTGATGTGGTAGTGCACAGGTACAGAATTAATAATTGTGAAATTGAGGTTGTATTGTGTCATCCCTTGCTTTCTCCAGAGAAAATAAATATTTGCAAATACATAAATGACTGCAACTTCATTCCCCTTAGAGAAGTCCAAATGTTTGAACAAAATAAACAAAGAGGAAGCATTTTAATTGACTGGTGAGAAATCTAAACATTGTAAATCCTTGGTTTGATCACCTTGAGTTAGAGTGAAAAACTAGTTAAGGCTGTTGCTAAATGAAACAAAGAATGTTCTTTAGTGATATTTTGGAACTGTAGCAGTCAGTTAACTACACATATCAATTACCAATAATGCAATTGCATATAATAAATAATTACATATACAAGAGAAAATAGTAAGTTAGAAAAGTAACAAAGGTTACCAGGAATGGCACTGCTCTGAAAAAGAAGTTCCTGTAGCATAGGTGTTGCCATTGTAAACACAGGAGCACTGCTGACGGGGAATGCAGCCAGAATTGTTGATGTCATCAAATACAGTCCCTAGATTAAAAAAAAGACAAAACCTTGATCAATTAAAGAGGCATTTCCTATACACTGGTTTTGTTTGTTACAAATCCTAAATATCATCTTAGAGACATATCTCCAGCTGTTGTGAATGGACATACCTATGCTGAGGACAGCAGGACTATGCCAATTTGCACAGCTAAGGATTCAACCTTTGTATTCTTAAATTCCACCTGCTTTGAAAGAGGGACTTATTATAGCACAGGTGGCTTGTTGAGAGACTGGACTTGATCTGTTTGCTGTTCTGCTTTCCTGCTTTCTGAATATTGCACATGTATTGGCAATAATTCAGATATCTTTTCTCAGCTGAGACATGATAATGCTTGTCACTTGCAGCTGTGAAAAATGCAAATGCAGGAGGCTGAAATCCCATGGAACCCGCCCAAATCCTACAGGTAAGCTGTTGTTGTTCTTTGAGATCAGAGATATGAGTACATAAGAACTTGCCTGGGGGGCAGAAACAACCATCCATACAGTGTTCTTCACAAAACTGAGATCGTTCAGGATTGGTGCACGTGTCAGCACAGGGGGAGCTGCACTCCTGGTACTGCATGTTGTAAGGACACCTTTTGGCTGAAATTTTAAAGGAGGAGATTTTTTTTTTAAGTCAAAAGTATTTCTATTTCACTGTATATGAAAATATTTATATTCATTTAAGTTTTTCAGCTAGATGTAAAACCACACTAAACTGCAAGTCCACCACCTGCTCTCAAAATTTGCAAATTTAGTCACCTAGATCTATATTTTACAGTTGAGATATGCTTTCCATGACTGTCTGGTGCTGAACTGGCTCAATGATTGGATTTCTAGGGACCGCAAGGTAATGACCCCACAAAGTCAGCAAGGCCTGTGTTTCTACTGAAGGCACCCTTCCCGTGAACACCTGTATTGCTAGTGAAATGTAAGATTTAAGTTTCTAAAGCTTTAGTGTATTTGCATTTTTCAGATACCATTGGAAGGGCAAATAGTACCTCATGGAGTTTTCTTTTGTAGCAAATGCTGGTGACAGTATCAACAGCTACACCCCATAATCTAGTATGTGTTTAATTCAGTGCAAATCTCTATGAAGATTACAGTGGTGCAAACTCCTCACTACCAAGCAAGAGGACATAAATAAGTGCTTAACCAGCCAAACACCTGTGAAACCCAATCAGTTAATAATTGAGAATAAAAAATGCTGTAGCCACCATGAGAACAGGATAGAAACAGAAATACAAGCAAGCGACTATACCTCATTCTTTCTCCTTCTTTCTCCTTCATTTGCTTCCTTTACTGTCCCAGTTAATTAAACAACACTTTGACTCTCAATTAGAGTATCCATGTAAGTGTTTGATAGTGTTTAATCCAGTTTGCATTAAAACCCTTAGCTCTTTTGCTGAAGTCTTCATGCTGGAACTTGTGTATCAGAACCCTCTGGAGAATACAATCATCTTGAATGGCCTGTAATTTCTTATGCATCCTCAGCAACATTTGGGAGCTTGTTGTTTGTTAGTTACTGAGCATAAAGTAAGGCTATCTCCAGTGATACTTACGGCACAGTTTTGAGGTTCTCCAGTTCAGAGGATGCCCACCAGCATGAGCACACTGCCGGGAGTATTCAGCAAAGGTGTCACAGACACATGAGGCATTTTTAGACTCTTCAGAGCGGCACAAGTCATCTTGGCAAGCCATAATGTACTCTCTAACATCAACTAGGTCATTACACTCTGCAAATGCAGAGCTGGTCAATGTTTTCTGGCATATGTCATCCTTGGGAGAAAAAAAAATTAAACAACTTCCAGAAAATAGAAAGGAGCAATTTTTTTGGTATTGTTACTTTGTATAATTATTCTTTGATAGAAACTTATATCCCTCTTTAAGATGCTGTCACCCGAAGGCTTTTCCTGTTGACCCGTCTGAAGCTGTAGAAGGGTACAGATAAATTTGAAAGAAAAATAAAAGAATAGTCAAAAGATCCTTACAAAATTATCAGTGCAATTATCTGGCAGGGTAGAAGTGGAGTCTTCACAGTGTTCTGTTGGCCCATCCATTTTCTGCATATTACCAAACTGCAAGGCTGTCATCTTAATATCTGTACAAAAGAAGTTTAAGAATGAAGGTTGGGTATTTTTGTTCAATGCAACTGTCTGTTATCTTTTTCTCCTGTCAAGAATTCTGCTCAAGACTGGCCGAGGCAGCTAGTTCCCTTAAGTCTTTAAATTTGATCATCATCCCTTCCAAAGGAAGCACTACATCACTGTCTCAATTTACCTTGCACAGCACCCTGGAAAAAGTAAACATTAAAAAACAATTCACAGCCTGTTACATCTAGATGCAAGCTAAGATTTTTACCAGAAAAATAACAAACTGTTTTCAGATTATATTGAGCCCAGGCAGGGAAGAGAGAAAAGAATCTACACAGGAATTTGGACAATGGAGACTGCTTTGAGACAAGGTTTAGGAAAAAGCTCAAGCTGGGAATAGATAGAATGATGAAGAGGAGATCTTATAAAGATTATGTAATTCAGCAGGCAAATATGGATATACCAATTTTAAGACAGAACTGAAACAATAAATGTACTGACTAGACAATGTAATTGCCTTTTGTTTCGTTGAATATATTTCTATATTTATTTATGTTATTAGTGAAAAACTGGCTCATTTTTATGGGGTTAGCTGATTAGGTAAATAAAACCATGGCATACAAGAAATATGCAATTAGTTGTTAGCACTAGTACTATATTTATACTTAAAGTATTAAATCACATTATCTGATCTCTGTACTACATATTTTTCATCAGAGATTGAATCATATCTTCTGGGTAAATCATTTAATAGGATAGGAAAGAGGAATGCTGATGATGTTAGAGTTAAAAGAATACAAAAAGAAGCATGTTGGAGACTCCAGAAACCAATTTTTTTTTTCTTCTATTATTTATTTTATTATTTATTATTTTTAAAACTTACTGCTTGAATAGAACTCATTGTAAATTGGAAAGCCATTGAAGTCCCCACAAAGTCCACAGGTCTGATTGGCATATTTCTCATTCAATTCCAGCTAAAATGATGGACAGTAAGTTGATAGAAGTTAGTATAAGCTTTCTAAAATATATTCAAGAGCACTGAAAGTAGCTGCAACTGCTACCTCTAAGTATTTTTCATCACATCTGTGTAATTTTATTTAGCAATATCTAATTCAAACCTGGGGGATAGAATGAAGAGTTGGCTTGGATTTGATTTACAATGCAGAGTCCAAGCCATTAATGCTATTGATGCAGACTTAAGTTTTCACTGTAATATCTATATTGCTCTCAGCCTCTTTCTCTCTATTCATTCTTCAGAAAGAAAATAAAATCCACAGCAAAAATGAAGTCCTAAGAAAGTGAAATTCTGCTAGGAAATGATATATGAAGGGGTAAGGCCCTATAACAATGCTAATATGTTAATGATATAACAAAAGTGATTTTTCACCATATTTTAAGCAGACGTCTGCTATCCACTAGAAGTAAATCCATGTACTTTTCTTTAGGACTATGTGGAGGCAAACCTATCTTTATTGAGAAAGAATTGCTCAACAGTATGAGATGGGAAGGCAACAGTAACCCCCTAAACAGATAGGGACTGGCCTAATCAAAGATTAGCTCTAGTCTCTGAAGATGTAGACAGGTTCAAGAACAGTTCTTACCAGGATACTGTCATCTTCATTCCACATTAACACAACACCCATTTTGCTGGCAACTTTCACATAAATGCTGCTTTTCTCTATCGTAATTCCAGATTGACTGTATGGCAGTTGAACTCTGGGAAAAGGCAGAAAGAACGCTAGGTATTTTCTGATTCAGATGTTTGATAAAGAGAAAAAAAATGGCTTGTGGTATTCAGCATCTGTAGAGATTCTACAATAATGCAGTTGTGTGGAAAGAAAAGCAGTCGAAAAATAAGATGGTCCAATGTCATCAAATATGGATCTGAATTTAGAGCCAACCTCTCAGGATTTGTCATCCAAATTTTATTTTTGAGGTAATCTTTAAGGGAAGGATTGATTTACTGTGCAAGGAATTAATAGCAACTTATTCATTATTTATGTTGGTAAAATTGTCAGATTTATTGAGTAACACATAATTCCCCCACTCCCCCCACCCCACCCCCCCAGATATACCAAAGTACTTGGCAAGTTTGAAAAAAAGGTCTGTGGTTACCAAACAAGTGTTATGAATAAACTTACTTGTTGCTGTTGATCAGGACAACATTCTTTGTTAGTTCAGCAGCTACACCTTCAAGTTTCACGATGATACGGTTGATTGTTGGAGCGTTTTCCACCACTATGCGCCTAATCTGGATGTTGAAATCCTCATAGGGAGTGTTGCAATGGGATGCAAAAACATAATTACAGAGCCCAGGGAAGGAGAATATGTCTCCATCAAAGGTCTTGAAGTGGAAGTTGCCCCATGTGCTGCACACGCGGCCATTGTGAGCAGGATTGGAAGCTGTGAATTAAAACTAGCTGTAAAAAAATGACCTAAAATTCCCAGCCTTAACATGGTGAAAATCAACTTGTCCAAGGCTTCATCTTGCCATTGAATAGTTTTCACCTGCCTACCTTCATTTGTTATTTTCTGTCCATTATAAAACTGTGTATTTATTCTTCACTCGTCTTATATCCGTTACTCATCTTATATACCCCTATAAATGGTTATAGTTATGTTCAGCTAGAGCTTTATTAGTTGTCCACATTTCAGCTACGATAACTGTTCAATATTATGTTTCTTAACCACCTCCTTTCTCCTCTTAATATCCATGACTTCATTTACCAGTGCCTTTCCCTATTTGTATTAGATTCCTCTGTCTACATTCCGTAAAATTAAAACCTTATTGAGTACATTTCATTTCCTTTACTTACGTGTTATTACTGGATTTGTCAGCATTGGCTGGATGATGTTCACCTTAGATGAAACTGTAGCAGAAGCTAGAAAAAAGTAAGAAAGAAAAGAAAAACTAGTATAATAATGCCAAAATTTGCACCTAAAATTGACCTAGAAAGGACTAGAAAGTTAATATGCCGGATCAAATGAAACAACGTTAAGCCTGTTTTGTTTTACACAGGCCATGGATTAGGTTAAAAGTGCGTACCAAAATTCAAAATCAGGATAGTTAAATCATAAGAAATTGCTTTCAGTTGTGATGATCTGCATTTTCTACCTTTTAATTTTGAACCTTTTATGAAACTCTGTATTGTGTTAGGAGAGGCAGAAATTCACAGCTCTGCATATTGAAGTGCTTCAGACATACTGAACAATACAAAGGGTTAAGCTGTATTAAATTAGCCTGTTACTAGTACAAAAGCATAGTTGCCTTCTCATTACACCTTCTCTTCCTATGGAGGGAATAAAAACTTTAATTATCCCCTTTGCTCTCTGTTTAATATTTTTCTGTTAAGGGGCTGAAAACCCTTAGAAATGACCACAAATCTGTTGTGCAGGATGATCACAAATCATTACATGGTAAAAATCAATGAAGTTGGGTTGCCACCTTGATTTCCCAACATCAGCCACTGACTTTACAGCTTGCCAAAATGGTCTTATTTCCTTGTTTATAAGGAACCAAACATCCTGCATGTATATTCCACTTTGATTTTATATATACATATTCATGCACATATGCATACAACCTCTACAAACACACATCTGTTTTCTTAGTTACCTATTATTATACAAATATAACCATACTGTGTGTGTTTAGTAATTGGTATCCAATAAAGATGTTACTATTCTTATATAGAGAGAGGCTTATTAATACACATTGATCTTTATTTGACATTACCGGCAATATGCTAAGGAGGTTTTTTAGGCCTTTTTATTATTTAGTAGAGATATAGCAAATAAATACACATGAAATATGAATACACAGTATAAACGAACATACTGTTTTGCTTCTGCTGAACAACCTCAGTGTATTTGCTCCCTGTTCCCTGTTGGATTTCAATCTGGGCTCCTGTGAAGAAATTGTGAAAAGCATATTAAGTACAATGTCCTGTATCTGAACTTTCAAAGCAAAGCATTTAGATGATAGTATCAAAGGACCCAGATACATCTCTGTTAGACAAAGGGGAGAGTCCCTTATCACAGCAGAAAAAATGAAACAGGTCCCCAAAAAAGGTAAAATGTAACTATAGAAAGAGACTTTCTATTACAAATACACAGCGTTTGAAATCCAAATAACATTTCACGTATATCTGCTTTCTTTGTTTCCCTTAAAACTCACTACAAGGGATTCTAATGATTGGATCACAGCCCTTGTTTCACTCCTGCACTAAATGTCACCAATATGTGAAACAATTACAGGAAGAATTCACAAGATGTAACAGAGTCATTTAGTTGCTAAGTAATAATAAGAAAAGGCATAGAACTGGTTAGAAGAAACGAGACTTAGGGCTTGATCCAGCAATGGCTGCAGATATTTATATGTCAGTTTCTTTAGTGCCTAAGCATAGGGCCTTTTCTTCTGGAGCAAATCTAAAGCCTCAGTCAAGGGTCTAGATTTACTTTACAACTGGATGCAAGAAGGTACCTCTGAGTGACAATACAAGGGCCCATAGCCTGAGCAGTAACCCAGGAGAAGTAACCCAAAGAACCAGGTTTCCTGTTCTACTCCTCTTCTCACTCTGAGATGGTTCAAACTCACATCTTCTCTGCAGAAAACCTTAAGTATCACACTGTAACTCTATTTGACCAAGGGTTCTTGCTACCCCACCTGAAGCTCAGACATGGTGCCAAAAACAGTGGGACAGTGACAAAGGAAGAAAAAGTAGGCCGTGATCACGTGACCACATGGTTAGGGCACTCAGCTACATCAAAACTGTCCTATTCTTGTGCCTTGCTTCAAGGATTATTTTTGTACCTCCAGTTAAATGGTTGCTGGATCAACTACATGAACTGTCTTCCAGATGAGTTCTCCTTCTCTCTATCGTGACTCCAGAAGTTTTTAATTCCTTTCCATGCATGGCCCAGCAATACCATACCAGAGGAGGTATTGGCAGACTTTTGAGAGATGACAAATATTGACCTGAACACTGTCGTGCCTAGAAAAAGACTGACCCTGAGCTCCTAGGTTGGTGCTCTAAGCTCTTGCCTTTTATAACTAAATATGGCAGGCATTTCCTGTAAAAATAAATGGCTACAACTTTATTTTGTGAAGGACTGAATCCTGTCAGCATGTGATAACCATGCTTGGAACATGTTGACTAACATGTACCTATAACCTGCCAAGTCTAAATCCTCAAAGGATTTAGGTGATGAAATGACTAATATCTGAATCCTGATCAGGATTATGTGAATGAGCAGTCTAGGTGTCTGGAGAATTTCTCAGTCAAAGAGGAACTGTCTATGCAATTTAGTCCTAAGTTAAGCCCCCTTTTTCCTTTTACAATAGGTGGGAAGAGTTCACTAACTCAGAACTGGATCCATAACACCCATCTCACTGAACAGGGAGCCACATTGGTGGAAGAGGGGGAAACACTGAAGTCAGGGGTGTGCCATAAACCCCCATCCCCTTTGGTGCTTACATTCCTTGCTGAGCATTTCCTCCACTTAAGAACCTCAGCCCAGGTATGTCCATGAAAGCTGGACAACCACCTTTGCCTTAAAAATAACTGGATCAGGAGTACCTTTTCTTTTTTTATTATTTTTCTAATAATACTTCTGGTTGTGCCCATCATGTAAGTAGATTGAGTACTTAATCCCAGAGCTGAAGGATGCCTGTCTGAAGGGATTCAAGCCCCCACTCCCAAAGAAGTCCCCAAGAGACTGCTGCCTTTGGAGGAGAGGGTTCTGGGCGGCCTCACCATATCTAGAAGTTGCTGCAGTGTCTGCAGTTTCTTTCAGACCTAAGCTTTTAATTCTTTTCTCATTTAACTTTATGCGTGACCACTAGTGATGTACAAAGAAGTAACTTAGGACAGAGTTTAACCATTTTCCATTTCCTGTTAGTCTTTCAGTATCACATTTACCTATCATTAGGTAAATGCATTCATATCATTATAATTGATACTGATCAGGTGAGAAAAACTGATACTGATCAGGTGAGACAAATGCCTCAGTAAGTCTTAATAATAGGCCAGAATTTGCTCTCACCCAACACATCCATAATAATCTCAACAGGCGTAGAATCACAGAATGTTGTTTATTCTAGCATGAGAACCTTTGTAACAGAGCAAAATAGTATGTACGTGTATTTTGATTTGTTAATTTTTCTCAAGGAAACAGCAGGGGCTTTTGTTTACTTAGCAAATACATCACTCCCAAGGAAATTCTAGCTGCATTGGTTTATTTAGCAATTGCACAATGCCACATTATTGACCATTATAAAAATAAGTGTCTCTCAGTTGTAAGAATAGTCAAGATAATTCACTATTTGATAATTTGGGAACTGACCTAATTATTAAGAATATTTCTGGATGCACCTTGCTAAGTCTATATCCAGCTGCCAAGCCACATATGCAATTATCGTTACAATCAATTTATCAAAGTTAGTATTTGACCCAAAATATAAAGTCAGGCACAGGATGTTTGTGGAGATGGCATGGGATTGGGCCAATATTCTTTAGTCACTCAGGACATTTGAAAATATTTTCCACAGAGTGTGATTTGAATAAAGAGGAGTTTGCTGGACGCTGTCTAACCACTACTCATTTTTCAAAGCAATTCATCAGATTAGCATTGCACAGTACAAATAACTTTCTTGTTCAGTGAGCGGCTGAAGATACTTTTGACTGACATTGTGTAACTCTAAATGTAAGCTAAAATTCTAAGTGACTGTTGTATTTTGTGCTTAAATCAACTTGCCAGTATTTTAGTGTTTGTTTCACAAACTATAAAGTAGCCTAAAATTGTATTTGCACTTGTCAATGTTTTGAAAATGATATGCAAGATAAATTTACATAGGCAATCTGAAGATTTAAAAAAGTTAGCTGAAAGGGCAGTAATTACTGTACATGAATGGGACTGACTTAACAAGCTTGTACTCATGCAAGTTATTTCAATTTGAGTGGTCCCATTGACTTAATAGGGCTACTCATATTAATAAAAACTGCCAAGACCAGCCCTGATGGACACAATATCGACAGGAGAAAAAAACCCATACAAAATAATGGATTGCATGTGTCAGATAAATCTCCCGGTCCTGCTCACACTCAATATCAGTAATTTATATAAGTATTTTGCATAGGGTATTATCAATGCACAATTAGTTACTGAAAATCATTGCCACATGAATATTCCCTTCTAGTCTGTTTTGCAAAAGAAGTTGCAAGAAATCTTGAGGAACCTGGTATTAGCTCCTGGCAGGTGACAAGATACTGGAAAAGATTGACCAGTGGTCTGATCTAGCAACTGGAAAATGTAGTGGTTTAAATTTCATAAAAAACGTAACATTTGTAATCAATCCTAATACAAAATGCAACAGGAATAAAATATTTTTGTAAGGCATAAGCGATACTGAAAAACCGACATTTTAAGACATGAATAATGGTTCTTTTTGATTTGATCTTCAAGGCTACCTTCCAAATGTAGTTATATGCAGTAGTTTGAGGCAATATTAAATTAAATCAATCCAGTTAATAGACAGACATTAAATATTTAATGAAAGATATAAAGAAATCTTGTTGAAATGCAATCATCTGTTAAGTGAAACAATAAAATGAGTTTAGTTGTTTAAAATATATTACTAGATCTAAACAGACTATTTTTTCTTTTCCCAATAAAAAAGAGAACTTCTTACCTATCTGATGGATACAGCAAACTCCTAACAGGAAAGCCCATTCTGGTACCCACATCCCCCTGCCAAACCCCATCTTGAGTGGAGTCTGGCACAAGGATGTCAGGTCTAAAGTTGGTCAGGAGTAGTAGTTCACCTGTACTCTGTCAGTCTTATATAGTAGGTGACTTTGGCTTCAGTCCCAGACTGATTCAGAGAGTCTAGAAAGGTGGGGTTTGGGGGATTTTAGCAAATGAACAGGTAAACAGAGGATGCTCTTCCTTCCTTCGAAACTGGCCAATGGTATTTGCATTTTAGGAGGAGTATATACATATATATATTTTGTTAAGGTTCAGTCTAATAAAGAAACATAACATGATTGCAAATAAAACACAACTCCTCCTCCACGAATAACAGGTCCTGGAATAAATTTAATTTGGTGTTTCTTTACAGTTGTTTCTTTACAGTTATGCAGATGGCATGCAAGTAACCATTCTAAGTTTTTCAATACTGTAACTGATGCCAGGCAGCTCCTTGGCAAAAACCCTGCTGATTTCTGAAGTCTAAGGAGGTGTGGAGTATTTCATATGTGGGGCCCCAGCATTAGGAAGTCACTCCGTGCCTTTTGGGGCAGCTAATCTTCTTGTAAAAAGAACAGACCTAATACCTTGAAGGGACCTGCGCTATCACATGGTCACACTGAGTATATGCCATGGAAACCCTTCTGTGTGGCACTGACAAGCACTAGGCACCTATCTGAGGAACATTAAGCCAGCTTCACCTAGACTGTATACTACATTTATTAGAGATGTGCTTAAACCTTGAAATCTACTTCTGAATTCTCTGCATAATCTGATTTTGCCTTCTCGTAGAAAATAGCAGGAGTAATTTCAGACAGTCAGACAGCGTTACACCAGCTTTGTAAGAGAAAAAAAAATGTTAGATTGATTGTGGCCTGTGACCATGATCATATTGTTTCAGTATCGTTCCTGTGTAATTCCATTCACATCCATGGAGTTATGAGGACTACAAATTAGAGAAACAGGCAATGAATTGGGCCTATAAGGCTTGCCAGTAAATGTTTAATGTACTTTTTTTTCTGAACATTGGCTTTTTGCAGTTTTGCTGGACTACCATTTCAAAGGCAGGCATGAATGTATACTTCAATAACCACAGACAGTATTGCTACTTCATGTCACGTTATCCTTCTTTTTTAGCTTGGCATTGGAGATAGGTAGGATGAGTTGCTCTGGGCAGATTTGTGTCTCTTTCCAACAATAGACCTTACTTTAATATGGCAAAAGATGGACAAAAATGTTCAAAGTTAGTAAAACCATTCTTTTAAAACTGTGAGGTTTGGCAAAAATGATGCGCAGTTCAGCACTTGGTATACACATCACATTTGCCCTCAGTTCATCTTCATCTTCAGCCTCCTGCCAGTTTACAAGAATGAAGGTAGCTGATGGATCCAAAAATTTTCATCATAAGAAATGGAATGAGAGCTGCTGCTCAGCGGGGGATTTAGCAAGAGGCACCTGGGAGATATAATTGGGGTTGGGGAGCCATGGGAGAAGGAGCAAAAAAAAAAAAAATTTCAGTCTAGGATGACTAGACTGAAATAGATGACTGTGATACTACACATCCTAGTATCCTAGGATGTGTAGAGATGCAGAAAGGACTTCCTTTGCGTAAAATGGGACAGTATTATCTTCTGCATGTCTGGTAAGATTCAGTTCAGCAGTCTCTACTGATATTTGTAATTTCTGCTGAAGCAAGGGAAAGACAAAGTCAGGAAGGTGTCCTAATTGTAAAATGTGATCACAGCTGGATGCCTAATTCCCTTGGGTTCTTATCAAAATCCTACCCTGCAATTATAAATGTAAAAATATTTCCATAAAAGAATAAGAGAGTATAATACAATATTCCGTTCAGGTGTTACTGAACTGTCATTTTTTTATCAATTTATTTCAGTTCAGCCCTTATTTCCACTTTTGTTTAGCACTAAATATATTAGATCCTCACTCACTTGGTACTATAAAATAAACAAAAAAGAGTTCCTTTATGAAGTGTTATCTGGATTTAATTTTTGGACTGAAATAAGTGGTAGCTTACTATGGCAAGGTTGGGGTACTTAAGTCTACATATTGGCCTGCTATAGCATGAAACATGTTCCCTGTCAAAATATCCAGGATGTTTAATGAAGTTACATCTTTGTAATCATATACACACCCTAGATCTATATCTTCATGCTTCAGCAGACCAGGAGAAAAGAAAAGACTGGATTTCCTGCCCATAGAATATTGTTTTATTCTGTGCCAATACTCATAATGAATATAAATTCATCTGTACATAGAGAAGGCAAATGATATCTTGTTTACGTGACCCGTTAGCTGTATTAAATAAATATACATTAGTCTCACTTAAGCAATTAAACAAGCCACTCAACAAACTAGGCTTTCAGCAAATAATGTGCATATACCTTTTAGCAATGCCCTACATGTGATGGTCAGAAGTAGTAGAGCTTGCTTCCCTTCTCAGTTACACCCGCCTCTGCTTGAGGGGATTAATAGAATACCAGGATTTTCTTGTGTTACTTTAAAACTTTTGGAGAGAGTTTCTTGTTTCCCATTGGGTGTACTAGAGCAAGGGACTACTGATAAAGGAAGGAGTTTTCTGAGCAGGCACTTAGTGCTTTTGATACTCATCTGGTGAAAGTGAGGAGCGTGTCTGTACCTAGGATGACTAGGTGTGTCAGTGGGGTCAAGGCTGGTTTTTTCCTCTGCCCTGTCTCTCTTACTGGAGTCGTTGCTAAGCAGATTGCCAGTATCAAACACTTCTTTCTTCTTCTAAGACAGTTTTTAGTTTTCACTCATTATAACTCTTTGTGACTAGAACAATGCATGTCAAACTTGAATATGCTACTTCAGTAAGCACTTGTCAGTGCACAGTATTATATAGCTGTTGTGAAGGTTGTCCCAGTTGTATTTGAAGGTGTTCTTCAAAAGGTGTTGCTCAGATATTTTTCTCAAAACTTTACATATTCTGGAGTTGTTATGATCGCTACTGCTTAGACTGAAATTTTTGATCTCCAGGGAGTAGTGACATTCAAATGATGTTCCAGCGTTCAGCTTATCCAACCATACAGGCTCTTTCTCTTCCTCACTCTCCACCACAAGGAGTGGGTAAAATTGGTAATAACAAAACAAGTACAGAAGAAATTCAGGTCACTCTGTTAGGTGGCTTATGAAATTTTGAAAGTTACCAGGCTATGAGATTTTACTGATTGCTGGGGAATTATATCTGTAGATGAGAATATCAGAAAAACCAGAAGGGTTTAAGTAAACACGTTCATCGGTCACGTCGGTGGTTGCTCCAAGTGGTTCTTGTAGATTAAAAAAACGCAGTTGGAGGACTTTTGAGTTTCCCAGATGGTACAGTGAAAAGAGCCTACCTACGTAGGTAGGGAGGAGCAAGCTCTCCTCTTCAGTTGTATGAGGGGAAAGAAACCCCAGAAGCAAGTTTTGAAGTATTTTAATAACAGAAACTTAAGCAGCTGCTTTTATTGTTAATGTGCACCAGGAATCCACTAAGGGACCACAGTTTTGGTATTGCCTGGCACTACAACAAAGCATTTTTGTTTGCAGGAGGGATTGTTCAGGGAGGTGTTGAAAGCATTTTTCTTTCCTGCATTTTTGTCTGTTTTTCTCACTTTTAATGCTGTGTGAAACCCAGAAGCTTATCTTGACATCTCAGCGTCAAATAACATGGAAATTAATTTAGGATAGATTTATAGAGTTGATATAGGACAGCTCATTTTATAGGAAGTTATTGGAAATTAATTACAACAGCCAAGGATCTGGCTGCCAAATATTCTTCTGACTCTTATTTTGATCTTGTATCAAAAATCTATACTAATGGATTGGTCACTAAAAGTACCTCTTGTAACAGTAAATCCAATATATGTGTTGTTTGACCCATAATTCTGACAATGGATATAATCTCTCCAATTTTACCTTTTCTTCTTGGTTTCTCACATAGAAGTAGGGACAAAATTTGAGACATTGATTATACCACTTTAATGTAAAATTTCAAATGCCAGATAAAATGTGGATATCATATATACTATAAATACTATAATTACAACCTGAATGTAGATCATATAATATAAGGGCAGCAAAGGCAAGCATTCAGAAGTTAGGAAGTGGTAGTATTAAGGCTATTAATGCAACCAGAATTCATCTGCCTTCTGTGTTCAAATTACAACTCCACTAGTGTTGAGAACTTCTATCTCCTCACAAGTGTGATAAACCAGAAATAGTTGGGACCCAGGTACAGCTGCATTGTGCGTCAGACCTGTGAAGTCCTTGCTTGCCATGTGAACTGGGAAAATAAATGAATAGCTGGATTGGTCAGAGAAGAGAATATTTATTGTGATGTGGAAAGTAATGTAAAGGAATGACAGTCTGCAATTAATGTAAACCAAGTTGGCATTAACTTAAGCAGAGGATCTGGTACCCCCTTTCCACCTAGCTGTGTAGAGGTTTTGTTGCTCTCCTTGGCTTGTCCTGCTCATGCTTTTCTCACCTTTCTCTGACAGCCTCAACCGTTCTTTCCTTCCATCAGTCTACAGGTGACTCACAAGGGTTTTGCTTTCCAGCCTTACCTAGGGATTCACGTTCACTCTCCACCCTTTTTTTTCCAATGGCCTGTTAACTTCCCCCTAATAAAGACATGCACTGCTACTGTGGAAGAAAATGGTGGACACACTCCGGCCATAGGCTCCTTTCCCTGGTTCTTGGAATAGATGATGCAGTCTGTTTTCTGTTTGGTATAACGTGTCACACCACTTGAGAAATCTGAGAGATTTCTGCATGGAAAACAAAGCTGCACACAGCCTCACAGTGAAAAGCATGTGGAGAGAGTGTTAAACTCTTACAGTGAATGGCAGATGAGCTCTGTGTTGTGTATGGTTGTTACTGCTTTTTAGTTTGTTACAATAACTTTAGAACTGGTTATGCAAGGTACCACGGAATGTGGAAGAAAACTCTGGCTGTGGAGATCAGATTGTCTAAATGGAAAACAAGTGAGAGCTAAGAGTAGTGAACGTTAGAAGAAATGAAGTAACTTGTCTCATCTGTCAGTGGCATTAGTCATAGTTCCTTAATTACAGAGTGACACCTTAAGTGCACAGTTGTGCTGTCTTCCCTTTTCTTGATTCTCTTTTAACAGATTTGGAAGAGGAGCCTGTAACTGGTGTCTTGAACTGCTAGCAAGTTACCATCAGTAACTTGGTAACTGCTCTTCCTTGCCTCTCTGAAGCTCTCTCTTAGAGCTCTTGCTCTGCTCACCTTAACTAAGGGGAATGAAAGGTGCAAGAAAAATAAATGAAACTCATGTCTAATACCTTGGCAACAATGACTTCTCTGCATTTCAAATTGAATTAATGAAATGTGGTCATTCGTGTTGTGGTTTTCAAATGTAATAGCTCTTCTTAAACACACAGCTTGCTTGACTTCGATGTGGTCAGTATATAACCCAGGTGAGCTCAGCACGTTCTTTCTCTGAATTCTCTTTCTTCTTTTAATTATTTTCTAAAGTTTTGACAATTATAGGAATCAATCATTTTTTGTGGTTTATGATCTATTGTTTCTCCAAGGTCATGTACCCAAGAATTGAAAACACACCTTTTATAGATAACATATTTGTGGCTTGAAATTTTTTGGAGGGAGCTTCTAGGACTTCATACAAGCCCTCCTTGTCTTCTCATAGCACATCTAGATGTTGCAGGAGCACCTGTAAGCCTTTTCCCCTTCCTACTAATTCTGTTTCAGTCTTTCTTTTCCTTACTCATTCCTATTTCAATTTCAGAGCTCCTCTTTAATGTTTAAAAATCACCATGAGATTGTTAAATGCACTTCTGTTTGCTCAGGGACAGGGAATCAGTGTTCTAGTTTAATTCTTTTTTCTATATATAGTCATCTTTCATCAAATGCTTCCTAAAAGTAGGATTTTCTGAATCCCTAGGCATTGTCCTGTACACAAGACATCACAAGGGCTGCCATATCCATGGAGGAAGTGGGCTGTGAGCCGTGTGGCTGTGGCTATATTACCCTGTTACAATGCTTTCCATATGTTATCTGTCAAAACACTAGTAAGGACTAGACATTCAAAATACAGTCCAGCCTGGTGGTGGTGAGTACAGCACCTGCTCTCTGAGTATCTCCTGCAGCCAGAAAAAATAATAAGAGAGGCAAAGAATGGATGTGAATTTGGTGTTATTTCTCTTGCCCCAGTCTAATCAGACAAAGAAGCTAAGCAGGAATAGGGGTAAGCAAGCTTCTGCTTTCCACAGACTGCAGCATCATCCTTTATTTTAAGACCAAGCAAGAATTATGGGACAGCAAAGTGCTGCCTGCCACTGCTGGGGTAAGTTAAGCAGTTGAACTGAGTTTCAAACCACTTGCAACTCATTCAAAGTGCTTAGGAAACAAAGGCTAGGTATTTCTGCTTATGTCTGAGTATGAACGTGGATAGGACACAATTCACAGTAAGAATCTTCATGTTTCTCTGACTGCACTGTTTGACTGCTTCTAGTTGCAGCAAAAGGTTTCAGAGTAATAGAGCTGTATTAATTACCGTTATTCTTTTACTGCTGAGGTGAGTTTTAATTTTAATTTTTGTTCCTTACAAACAGAAAGAACATGCAAAGCAACTCGTACTTTGTTTAAATTAATTGCCATTCTGCATACGGTATTTAAGGGCTAGTCAGAGCAGAATGTTGATGGATCTCATGCAGTCAGGCTTTGCTCTGGGAGAGGCTGCAAGTCATCCATTCTATTTATTATTTGCACATCATAACCTTTTGGTGTATGCACGTATATGCATGCTGCTCTGCTAGTTTAACATAATGAATATACTGCAACTCCTGAAGGAAATGATCCTGACAGCTGTAAGGGGTTTGTTTCTTCACTTCTAGTTTCAAATTCCCAAAGAGAATTTGAAATGAACCAGGCTTCATTTCTTCTCATTTCTGTGGCATACATCTGTAAAGAAAAAGGGAGTCTCCACAACTTTAGCAATTTGATTTCTGCCAAACTCAACTGTATTTTAGGACCGCATTCAATAATGGTGTTATGAGCAGGATTCTGATCTCATTTACATTCTTGTATGTCATAGCCAAAGGTACTCAGGTACCCTGCTTACAGATAAGAAGCTTGAGAATCAGATTAAATGCAGATAGTGTGGTATTAAAGTGGCTTAGTGAAGACAGGAGGTTATAGAATGCTGAAGTGGTGATCTGAGATCCTGAAGGTCATAATTCAAATACCTGCCCATCACAGGCTCTTTATGAAACTCATGTCACTGCACATAGCATCTCTTAAAATTTGTGAGTTAAGGTATGAACTGTTTGTATCCTATGTAGGAAGGGTAGACATTAATATGAAAACCAATCCTTGGGAATAAAAATCTTGCTGCCATCTCATTGCTGAGCTTGTTGGTTCTCTGTCAGGAAACAGCAGCCAATGGTGTGAAGGGCTACACACTGCTGTGAATTTTCTCCACCACTCTATTTTTTTCTTTGCTAATGCGTTTCCATGCACCTCAGCTGCATACTCCACAGCAGCCCTCACTCCTGTGCCTAACTCTTCAATCTCACTGTTACCTACAGACAGCAAACAGCCTCCTCTGCAACTCCAAGCTGTTTGTACTCACTTAAATGTCCTACCAAATGGCCTTCCAACTTCCTTTTAAACTCAACCTATGCTGCCTGCAACACCACTACTTGTACTCCATTATTCACCCTGCCTATTGCTTCGTAAACCCCTCCACACAAGAGCATTTCATGCTTTCTGACCCTTCATGGAAATAAGAACCTTGGACATATGCTTGCTGTGTACTCCTGAAGCAGCTTCCCTTCTCATAGAATAGTTTGGGTTGGAAGGGACCTCTAAAGGTCATCTAGTCCACCCCCCCTTGCGTGGGCAGGGACATCTTCCACTAGATCAGGTTGCTCAGAGCCCCGTCCAACCTGACCTTGAATGTTTCCAGGGATGGGGCATCCACCACCTCTCTGGGCAACCTCTTCCAGTGTTTCACCACCCTCAGCGTCAAAAATTTCTTCCTTATATCTAGTCTAAATCTACGCCCCTTTAGTTTAAAGCCATTCCCCCTTGTCCTGTCGCAACAGGCCCTGCTAAAAAG
>NW_008825156.1:366941-367185 GCF_000699105.1 Pygoscelis adeliae | reverse complement strand
CATCCCCCCTTGTCCTGTCGCAACGGCCCCTGCTAAAAAGATCGCCGCCATCTTTTTTATAAGCCCCCTTTAAGTACTGGCAGGCTGCGATAAGGTCTCCCCGAAGCCTTCTCTTCTCTAGGCTGAACAACCCCACCTCTCTCAGCCTTTCTTCATAGGAGAGGTGTTCCATCCCCCTCATCATTTTTGTGCCCCTCCTCTGGACCCACTCCAACAGGTCCGTGTCTTTCTTATGCTGAGGGCT
>NW_008825156.1:358014-363214 GCF_000699105.1 Pygoscelis adeliae | reverse complement strand
CTCCGGCAGTTCCTTCTGAAGGGAGGCACCGGCCGCCGCTGGGGTAGGTGGTGCAGACCCCCCAGCTGGAGCCGCGGCCTTTACCCTCAGACGAGCGCCCACCATTCTGCCTCGAGGGTCAGGTAGGATGAGGGCCCTTGACCTGTGCCCAGTTGCTGGGCTATGTGTACGCTGAGTCCCCCACTCAGCCCGTGGAATGCCTCTCCTTGGAAGAGGCGCCCCCCCTCGTGAACTGCCGTGCCATGCCCCAGCTGCCGCGCCACACCCTGCTGGTTAGCGCTCCCTGGGGCTGCCTTTAGTGGGAATGGAGGGTGGCAGCCGTTACTCCTGGCCCCGCCCACGCCTCGTCAGCCGCCCTGGTGAGAGCTGCCGGCTCCCGGCGGGTCTCTGCGCTCCCCTGTGGGTTCCCCGGCTCAGGAAACCCCCCTGTACACCGCGATCCACCGCTCCGCTGTGCGACGTGCCTGCACCGGAGCTGCTTGCCTCTGCGAGTGACCTAATCACTGTTTCTGGCTGCAGAAGCGTGTCTTGCCCTTCTGAAAATGGGAAATGGAGAGGGGTATGATGTGGGTATAAAAGAAGAGGAAATATTGGGAAAGGAATTGGAGAAGCGGAAGTACAGTTGTGTTCCATAAAGACATGTCTTCCAGCTCTGATAACAGATCCTAGTTGCAGCTTATTGTAGCTCAAGTAACTACTCAAACCTTTTACTCTATGCTTTTGATAGCATCTAAGTCATGAGTAAGTATCAAAATAGCTTATTAAATAGCATTGCATATAGAAGTGCTTGAAATTTCCCATCATAATGAAAAAAGGAGGATACAGATCTTTTTATTACATGTTTCTTAGCGTATCCCATACCTATACTATCCTGAGATAGTGTAGCTCATTGTTTATGTAGAGCATAAAATTTAAATTCATATATCCACTAAGACAAAGTGTTTTAAACAACCTGTCAAGCTCTCCCAACCCCTCTGTTGTTGGGGTAGGTAAAGCAGTTGAACTGTTTCAAACCACTTGCAACTCATTCAAAGTACTTAGGAAAAAAAAAGCTGGGTATTTCTGCTTATGTTGGAGTATGAACATGGATAGGACACAATTCACAGTATGAATCTTGATGTATATTGCAAGAAATGTTATTAGAAAAGATATCAAAATAAATTGGCTCTAATTCAGAATCGAAGTAGTGGTATGTTCGTTAACAGGAATCTAGTGGGGCTATGGTCACTTACAGAAGTGGCTATGGCAGTCTGCTGAGAGTCAGGAGTCCTTGGATTTATTTTCAACTTCATGATTTCCTTGAAGAATGCCAATATGCAAAATTCCTCTACGTGTCTGATTTCCCTTTTATCTTTTGCCTGGCAAAAATAATTTTATTATAAATGTCTCAAGGAGGAACTAACAAATTCTACATTTACATACTAGTATGATAGGAACTTGATACTGGTTGCTTCTGGAGTAAAAAGCCCAAATTATTGAAAATTGTTAATTAAAAATGCTAACCCTTTTTCCCAGATTTTGGTGTGCAGAAGGTAGGAATGGGCTTTTCCACCTGCAATGACTTTGTTATGTCTTGGCACTAGGAGCAAATTAAAGTATCTTTTAGGTTGTCCTAATCTGAGCAAAGGAACTAGTCCTCTCCTGTATCACTCGTGGAAGCAGTGTTTCACCTCCCGCTTTGACTGTATTGAGTAAGGCTCAGATGAAGCCAAACATCTGCTCTTCCATACATGGAGGCATATGCGATGCCTTACGTCTATCCTTTGTGGTTCATAGGCCAGTATCAGAGCAGCCCTGAGTTTGGTATGATGGTTCCATGACATTTCAAACAATAATTTCAAAGTAACGTTTAAAGTTTCAGGCCACAAACTTGGCCAACTCAAGGACTTTCTAGGCACATTTTATACATTTGAATAAATTGAATTCTTTTCTGCTCCCTTTCAAGTCGATAAGGAGTTTTTCCATTGTATTCAGTTTGAACATAATCATGTCAACTGTGAAGCAACCTTTTGGAACTCCTGTATGTAACAAAACATTTTGTTGGATTAACATCAGACACACCTTAATTGTGAAGGCTAAGGTGGTCTGAACCAGGGAGCATGCTGTATATATACCCTGGACAATCCAGTGGGTTTTTCCATTTTGTGCTACTTTGCTCCTAACAGAAGCAACATCCTGTATATATCAAGATCAAAGACAAGTAGGGCTTTGGGAAAGAATTTCCAGTTTGACCACTCATGAAAGAACTGAATGAGCTCATTCTGTACGTCAGAGACATTAGCTGTACCCAAGAAGACACCTGGCTCTAGAATTATTTGCTAGGATATTTGTGGATCAAAACTGTATAAAAGTTCTGAACGGAGCAAAACGTTTGGTATGTTATATTTTGAAACCAAGGATAATAGAATAGAATGTCAGGAAACTCTAATGGTTGTTCTTTTGGGCGTACCTGCTAATTAGTCACTATTCTAGCTAATATTTGCTCATAAAGAGAAAGGAATGTAAGTGTATTTATGCATGTAATTTAGTCAGTTCTACACCAAAACTTATTTAACAAATCATTTTCCTCAGACCTTTTTCATTCAATGGCCCTTGAATGTTAATGTGGGAAAGTTGTTCCTGGCTTACAGGCAGGAAGATTACCTGAATTGATTTAGTGAAGAACACCTTGGGAAAAGAACCATCTTCAGATATTTTTTCTGTGGTCCAGAGATCCAGATAATGAAAGTGATGACAGAGATCTATGCAATTCATATTTTTCTTAAATTATGCTAATTTGCTAAAATGTAAGAATTTGCACTTGTATTTTAGTGATTAACCTTAGATATCCTCTATTATTCAGAGTTGGGTAAGAATTTAATGTATGTAGAACATTATTCACCTCCCACTGAAATCAGTGAAGAGACTTCTATGGAAGCTCATACAAATTTTATTAATCCCTTAATAATGTATACTTTAATAATGATTGTATCTTTTCACATGCTGGCTTACCAAGTTGGCAAAATGCTTCCTATCCCAAGGCAATGTATAATCCAGAATCGTGGAAGCTGAATGACCGCGTATCTACTGACATGAATTGTTATCCATCTATATATATATATGTATATAGATGTGAGAGATATATATATATGTAGCCACTATCCATCATATTTGAGAAGTCGTGGCAGTCTGGTCAAGTTCCCACTGACTGGAAAAGGGGAAACATAACCCCATTTTTAAAAAGGGAAAAAAGGAAGACCTGGAGAACTACAGGCCAATCAGTCTCGCATCTGTGCCTGGGAAGATGATGGAACAGATCCTCCTGGAAGCTATGCTAAGGCACATGGAGGACAGGGAGGTGATTCAAGCCAGCCAGCATGGCTTCACCAAGGGCAAGTCCTGCCTGACTAACCTAGTGGCCTTCTATGATTGGGTGACTACATCAGTGGACACGGCAGGGGCTACAGATGTTCTACAGATGTTGTCTTTCTGGACCTCTGTAAGGCCTTTGACATGGTCCCCCCCAGCATCCTTCTCTCTAAACTGGAGAGGTATGGATTTGATGAGTGGACTGTCCGGTGAGGAATTGTTCAGATGGTTGCATCCAGAGGGTAGTGGTCAACGGCTCAATGTCCAGATGGAGATTGGTGACGAGTGGTGTCCTGCGGGGGTCCATATTGGGACCGGTACTGTTTAATATCTTCATCAGTGACATAGACAGTGGGATCGAGTGCACCCTCAGCAAGTTTGCAGATGACACCAAGCTGAGTGGTGTGGTTGACACACCAGAGGGACGGGATGCCAGCCAGAGGGACCTGGACAAGCTCGAGAAGTGGGCCTGTGTGATCCTCATGAGGCTTAACAAGGCCAAGTGCAAGGTCCTGCACCTGGGTCAGGGCAACCCCCGGTATCAGTACAGGCTGGGGGGTGAAGGGGTTGAGAGCAGCCCTGCTGAGAAGGACTTGGGGGTACTGGTGGATGAAAAGCTGGACATGAGCCAGCAATGTGTGCTCGCAGCCCAGAAGGCCAATTGTATCCTGGGCTGCATAAACAGAAGCGTGGCCAGCAGGTCGAGGGAGGGGATTCTGCCCCTCTACTCTGCTGTGGTGAGACCCCACCTGGAGGACTGTATCCAGCTCTGGAGCCCTCAGCATAAGAAAGACACGGACCTGTTGGAGTGGGTCCAGAGGAGGGTCACAAAAATGATGAGGGGGATGGAACACCTCTCCTATGAAGAAAGGCTGAGAGAGTTGGGGTTGCTCAGCCTAGAGAAGAGAAGGCTTCGGGGAGACCTTATCGCAGCCTGCCAGTACTTAAAGGGGGCTTATAAAAAAGATGGCGGCGATCTTTTTAGCAGGGCCTGTTGCGACAGGACAAGGGGGAATGGCTTTAAACTAAAGGGGCGTAGATTTAGACTAGATATAAGGAAGAAATTTTTGACGCTGAGGGTGGTGAAACACTGGAAGAGGTTGCCCAGAGAGGTGGTGGATGCCCCATCCCTGGAAACATTCAAGGTCAGGTTGGACGGGGCTCTGAGAAACCTGATCTAGTGGAAGATGTCCCTGCCCACGGCAGGGGGGTTGGACTAGATGACCTTTAGAGGTCCCTTCCAACCCAAACTATTCTATGATTCTATGATTCTATGATTCTATGATTCTATGATTCTATGATTCTATGATTCTATGATTATCTTGAACCATCAGTTATACATTAGCTAGAACATGACTGACTCTAGTTTTGATTTGTTCTTGAATCTTTCTTATATGTTTACCTTATATCACTGCCAGATGTGATTATACAACATTTTCCATGCTAAGACCCTCTTTCCAATTGCTATGACTTTGTCAAGATTTAATTGTTTAGTTGACGTTTTACAGACTTTTGATCTACTTGTGCCAAGTATTTTTGGAAGGAGGAGGTGGAAATATTTCAATCAGAATGATCCGGCTGTTCAGAATGTGGCAAGAGAATGAATTTCTTGATATATCATTTAACAAATCAACATAAAGGAATTTGGGGGGATCTTGCTTCTGTTTAAAAAGCATGTCTTGACAACTACACTTGAAATGCAAAACACTGTTCCTTAGAATTTACCAGAATTCAAGTTGTTCATACAACTGCTGATGCTATCCTAGGATGTTATGTTTAGCTCAGAGAGATCCTGGTATTTCTATTGTGTGGTAAAGCCAAATGGATGCCAAATCAAACTCTTAACCTTTCT
>NW_008825156.1:341731-358002 GCF_000699105.1 Pygoscelis adeliae | reverse complement strand
ACTAGATACTGGGAAATAGAATCAAACCTTTCTGATAAATACGTGTTTGCTTTGCTAATGTGTTGGGAGTTTTTTTTCCCTCCAACACTAACGTAAAACAAGAATAGTGGGTAAGCTGGTGTTGGTTTTACCCAGATGAGAACTGCTTCCACACTGTTCATTTAGTATAAGAATGAGCACAGCAGATGAGAGGAAATGTCCATTCAACCCAATACCCTATCTATGGCAGTGGCCAACATAGCATGTCAAAGAAAGCTGAGCAAGCACAAAGTAGTAATTCTGAAGAATACCCTCCTATACTCCACAAATATGTGGCTCAGGGGATCCTGATGTGACGCCTTTGGGTTCACTATCTCTATGGCTTTGTTGTTGTTGTTGTTTTTGTTGTTGTTATTAAGTTAAAAGGGCATATGGATCATGGTTGCAGTCAGTATGGAGAAGAATCAAACTTAAAATAGAAGTTGAAAGACCTTGAAGACTGACCAATTTCATTCTCTTCATGACTTTCTGTTGCAGCTCAGCTGTTGCCAGCCAATGAGCTTCCTCTTCACTGCCCTTTTGTTTTTGCCCTTTGCTGTTGCTGCTACTGGACTTATGAGTGTGACAGCTTCCTCTTACAGAAGCCAAAGGGAGATGGGAAGTGGAGCACTGACTGGGAGAGAGGAGAGAGGAAGAAAGTGGGACTTGGGGATCATAAAGGGAGAATAACTAGAAAGAATGAGTGAGGAGACAGAATGCAGAGAGGTGTCAGAGGGAGGTGGGTATGTATGGGTGAGTGAGGAAGCTGAGAATGTGTGTGAAGTAGCAAGTGAAAAAATGAATAGGATAATATAACTATTTGTACCTCCAGATCCTGGAGGTAAACTAAATTAAACACAACTAAAGATACTGGCTGGCCTTTGTAATTGAAAGAGTTAAACAACTTGGTATAAAGAATTTGTTTCTGTACTGTTCTGGGCAAGCCATGGAAAGGACGTCATGCTTCTGAATTTTATTTGTCTTGGAGGTGGTGCGCGGACATCCTTGTATCTCAGAGTCTTCTTTAAATAACATTGCTTGCTGGAGTTTAAGAAGAGTTTATGTCCCTAGTCAGCTTTGATCCCTCCCCTCTGTTTGATGACTACTGTTCACTCCATGGACACTGTGACTACTGTCCTAATACTAGCAGAGCAGGGGCCACACTACTACAGAAATAACTAGCAAAATCCCAGTTTCAAGCAGTTGACTGTTTCCTTAAAGCTTCATAAATAGCATAGGTAACCTTAGATGCATATTACTGTTTCTCTCCTCTCTTCCGTGTCTTTATATTACCTTTTATCTCTAAGAATTCTCATGTTTCATGTTTGTACAGCACAGCAGAGAGTAATTCTATGCCATTCTACTACAAGCACCACCATGGCTTAATAAATATCTAGATAAATAATAATAGGACAATGCAGAGAGATGTAAACAAAATGAAACTCTAATCTAGTTTGGCAAAGCATGTATGTGCATATTTCAAAGAATTGATTTAGACCATAGTATATTATAGTGCCTAGCACAGGAAAATCCTGGTCCATGTGAGTGGGGTTCTTATACGTTAGGGTAACACTAATGCCAAAGCAAGCATTTAGTTTATTCTGAAATGCAAATGTTCTTAAACTACCTTTCTAAATAAGTATGTGGAATGGAATTGGGTATTAATAAAGTGGAATCTGACTTTACAGACATGAGTAATCCCAGTTGTTCCAACACAGCTATTCATGAGTTTAGCGTTTCACAATTCTCAAGAATGTTGCTGAGTTGGCAGCTCAGAAGCAGTACCCCACAGCCCCAAAATGGAAATGTTCTTAATGAAATGCAATCAGAAAACTAGAAAAAAACAACAGACAAGGGGGGGGGGGGGGGAAAAAAAAATGGGGGGGGGGGGGGGGGGGGGAGAAAAAACAGAGGGAGAGAGAGTAGACAGAGTAGGATCACCCTTTCCTTGCTACTCATTCCCTCCTATAAAGGAATGTTAGTCATGCTGTTGCATGATTTTTACATAAATATTTCAACCAAAACTCCCAGTCCTTGTTCTGTGTTCCTGTAGCCTTCACATGGCTTCCAAACAGTGTCTTGATTACTTATATTGATCTTTTCATCAGAGAGTACATTTTTAATGAGGATTTACTTTATCTTCCAGCAATTATTTTACAAGGCTCTGATCTGTCAGCATGTGCATTGTGTTGGGGTAGAGCCAAGACCACACCTCAAGAACATTTTTAGGCACAAGGCTGAAGGTAATATAACTCATCCACAATGGCAGTCTCTGTTGGTCTGTTTGCTCTGTATGGATTCAGTTTGTGTGACGCCTGTTAAATACCTAAGCCTTTGTCAAAATGAATAGGAGATTTAGTATCAGGGATAAAATGACAACTACTCTCAACCTTTGCAGAACTCAAGGGCAAAGCAGTTTTTCCAGTTAGAAGGAGGACTTTGTCAGCTACCAGCAACTAATGGTGTCCCACGCGTGGATAGAAGTGGAGGACCCTGAAACAACCTACCATGAAACCAGATTCAGTAAAACAAGCAACCACCACTGCCCCAGACACACCAATGTTAATACCAGAGGGACCAATCCTTTCTGGGAACGATCCCTTAAGGAGACTTGCTGGGATGTGTTTACAGGTAAAATACTGACTGCTTGTTTAGAATTTGTCTACATGGTTGTTGTATATTTGTCTTATATGCAGTGTAGAGACATGTAAATGTAACACTACAGCATGCTCTACTTGAAGTAAAAACCCAACATTGCACCAGTACAGCTATTGGGAGTGAGTCCTACAAGCCTCTTTTACATCTAGCAACATATATATTACAGTAGTAGTACTAATTGCTTAGAGCGTCTATAGTGGAATAGAAGTACATGGAGAAAACAAGCCTTTAAACATATCGCTAAAATAATGCAGGATATTTCTTCAAGTGTCAATGACGCAAATATTTTCCTGAAGCTGACTGTGGGCCGAATTCTGTCCTGACTGTGCAAATCCAGTCCTCCTGGCTTCAGCTGAATGGGCTAGGAGAGTAGGATTTGGCTGGATTTCACCACTTCCTTAGGCAGACTTATCTAAGAAATAACTCTCTGATGGCAAAATATTTAGTCATCTTTTTTTGAAGCTGTTTTGAAGCTGACTGGGGGGCTTCTGTGCCAAAAAGCTTGCCTAATTTTTCTAATTATGCCAGCTGAGCCAATAAAATGTTATCTCTACCTGCAAACCTTATATTACCTATGACCTTCATTTGAGAGAGAGAAGGCTGGATAGACTTCAGAGAAGTAATGGTACAAGTAGTTCCAGATCAATTACTGAAAATAAGAGGAAAAAATTTGGTTGAAATAGCAAATGACAATAGACAACAAATCTGCACTTTCCCTGTAGATCCTTTCCTTTGGGATCCTTGTGTACTAACCACAGAAAGTACTTTTAATGTGAGAGTTCATATATATATCAACACAGGTTGCCTAACAGCTGAAATATCTGAGTCACATCCCAGATGACACACAACTTTTTGGGAGAAAGGAACAAAATAACCTGTTGCCTCAAGCAGAACACTCTGTTTGCTGTTGTATTGTACAGAAGTTTGACAAGATAGACTAATGATCTTCTATGCAACTGCTGATAGGTTGATAACTTAAATGCACAGCTGTGAAACTTCCTGTGTGATTCTGAAAGCAGCTAGCTATATTTCCTAGAGACTAATAACATAATTTCTTCAGAAAAGTGAAAGCTTTTGGATTTCATTTAAAATATAAATACACATTATTATTAAAAAAATGCTTAAAATAGGTATTTTGAAACTTTAAGAAAACTTATACATGTCAGTAAACAGAATGAAACAGTAGCCTGTATCATGTAACAGAAGAATTGCAATATAATCATCAGTACAAATATGCATTAAGCTGCATGATACAATGGATATTAAGAATGAAACAAAAATAAATAACAAGACTGACATAGCCTCAAGAAATGTAAGCAAGGATAGCATTGCTCTTTTAGTAAGGTGGCAAACAGGCTGTCCTTGCATACATTCTGCTGTTTCCTTGTAAGCAACCTGTTTGATCTTGACAGTCATTACTTTTGCAGTCAGGATACCCGAATTCATTGGTATGACGCATCAGATTCTCAGCAGTGCCAGAACACAGTTTGGCACACCTTACGGAGAGGAATATGTACAGCTTTGAGCTTTTCCTACATTGTCCTGACTCAGCCCATTGTCTAAACTAACAGAATCCTCAGCCTTGCCTGAAGGCCCTGTGAACAGAGCAGAAATGTGCACCAGGCAGAGACAGGGGAGCATCTGCTAAGGCACACAGATGGCTGTAAAATGCAGTACCTATGCAACTTTGCTGTGCCAGGCAACCAGGATCAACCAGCAAAGCTTGCTGATAAAAACAGAGGTTGGAAAAAGGACAGACTTTCAAAAACCAGCTGGAGACATTTATCTCTCTCTTTTCTTTTAACCTTTAAAGAAGCTAAAACCGTACCAAATCCCAGTGACGTTAGAAACTGGACTTCATGGAGGCTGGTGGGGCAGCTTGCTTTGTTCACCTGTGTATAAATGTTGTGTATTTATATCACCTGTATAAATACTGCATGGGGTGTGCTTTGCCACAGAGGCTATAGGAGGGAGCCAGGGCATTGCCATGCCCTGGCTGCAAGGGCTGAGGGAGGCTGGCCCTGGGGCTGCAGCAGGACCAGGGCAGGCCCACTGGGGTCTGGGCGGTGTTGGGGAGCAGTTTGCCACCAGCGCTTTTCCACCCTTTACATGTAATCTCAGGTATGAGTTAACAGGTTACCTTGCTGAGGTGGATTAGCTTGTACTCCACTAAGTTGTTTTGTGGTGGAAAGCCTGTGATTTTGTTTGTGGTGTCTGCTTGCACAAGAGGATGGGGTTGTTCCGCCCCAAATGCCTGTCAGGGGGGAAAAAAAAAAAAGAAGGAATGATTAAAAGAAAGGGGAAAAAAAGTCCCAGGCCTTTCAGGCACAGTTTTGGTTGCTGTCCCAGGAGCAGAAATGCAGCAAGCTTGCCAAGTCCTCTCAGAATAGGTTTGCTGAAGAGGTAGGAGTACTGTGCTGCAGGTACATATCTCACTGCCTTTCTCCTGAAGAAGTGGTGATGATGGTGAATTGCTATCCCTGGAGCTGCAGGTACCCTGCGTGTGTGGTACAGGGCACTGCTTGGGTGGTGCCAGACACCCCTCCGTCCGGGGGGGGCTGCGCTGAGGTAAACTATGCCCAGCAGCACCTGCAAAGGGCTGCATTTTCTCTGGGAGGCAGGCAACACCTCGCATTCAGGCAGACATCATGCCTGGGGGCTTTACCCAGCCTTGATGGCAGCCAGGGAGCATGGCACACCTCAGGCTGGCCACCTTAGATGCTCAGCTGCCAGCTACCCAGGAGGAAGGCATTTCCTGCTGCTGGCACCCCATGTCCTGCAGTGGCCCTGTAGGTTTAAGATGGCGTACCTGAAGGCCACTGGGGGAAGGGGGTCCTCTCTCTATTGTATTTCTCAATATTTCTCAGGACACTCCTGGAGCTCGGTGAGTTTTGGGTTAGGCCCTGGGAAGGACACAACCTCCTTCTGCGCAGCCCCTCACAGCTCCTGTGCTGCCACCTTTTTGCAGCATTATCTTCAATGGTTTGTGACAGCTGTGGTGGTGTTTTGTGTGGGAAAAGCTCTCTGAAGGGAGTGGGTGGTTGTTCTCTTTCCTCCCTCCCAAAATGGTCTTACATCATGGATGGATAGGCTGTGGCACATTCAGATAAATTTGTTTCGTCATGTACTGTGTACTCTGAGCCCTTGTAAAAGGAGTTTTCAAAGAGCTGTGTGGGGCACAGTGTAGTTTGATTCTTTATTATTTAATGGCATTTGTGACTAAATTATGTGCAAGAAATTATTTGTAATACATTGCATTAATTCTATCTTTGATATAAGCTTTCAAAAAACACAATTGCCAGGATTGAAGCAGTTTGCTACTGGGCGGCTTTATTATGGGCAGTTTCCAAATGCTGAGCTTGGCCACGTCACCAGATCAGATTAATCTCAAATCGCTTAAAGTGAATTGACAACTTGAAAAAATAAACCTGCCTTTAGAAAGATGACCCCTTCTTTATTGCTGCTATCATAAATGCAAGAAAGATCATAATTCTCATGCTCTGCTTTGTGTTTGATTCCCAGCATATGAAGGCCTGATGCTCCTGTCACGTGTGCTAGAAAAATCATGCAATAACACCAGTGTGACCATACTGGAATGAGTGAACCAAGGTAGGAGAAAGTCTCTGTCTCTCTCTGGTAACTTTTGTCTATTTATTTATTTCTAACCCTTGTGTGTTGCTCAAATCTGCTTCCTCAATTGGGTAAGTGAGGTGTGCTTACTGAGGCATTTGAGATGTTCAGTAATTTTTTCAGCTGGGGCGGATGAACTGTAAAAAAGAATCTCCAAGCCATTTTTGTAGTTTCCTGAAAGTCTCGGAGATTAGTCACAGCGCATATTTGTATTTTCCTGTGACGTAAATTGAGATCCTGCTAACATCATATCCACTGTAGTTATGTCAGTGTAATGCTGACAGGTTTTTCTGTGTCTCTTGGAGTGCAGGCTAGCTTTGATGGCCTTGTGGCTTAGGATTGCTATTTTGTGTGAATTTCTCCTTCAGGAGTGCAAGAATGGCTTCTTTGATATTGAGGCAAAAGAGCTCATGAGCTTTATGAGGTTCGCAGGAGTTGAGCAGACTTGACCTATTCTTCGCCCTGTCCTTGCAGTGTATTCCGAGCCTGTAGAGCTGAGAAGGGGCAGATAAGAGTAGATCATGTAGTCTTTTAACCAGCTGAAGTCTTCCTCATGCCAAATAAGTGGCTGATGATTTAAATCAATTTTATAGTGCAGTTGTGTCACAGGAGAACTTGTATAGTTTAAGTATAAACAAAGGTTTGGCCCAGATTTTTGCACAAATTAATCTCCACATTTAACATACAAAGGCAATCTGTAAGATCAAGTATTCCTATGCGGTGTGCTTTTTTATTGTGTTCCCTCTGCTGCTTGCCTTTTTTGGTGATCCCACAGAAGCCTCCTCTGTTTTCCCAGGGTGTGATTCAGCAGTGACTGTGCTGGTTTTATGTAGGTACAACTGAGGCTTTGGTCACCCACTGCTATGGAAGGGCTTCCTTTCATGGGTGAGTTCTTGCACTGGTGGAAAGGCACATGTGAATCCATGTGGTCTGATGGCTGACTGAAGTTCATATGCTTTTTGGTGGCATTCCTCCTTTTCCCTCAAGCCCACTGTTCCTCTCGCAAAGATAGTGATACAGAGGAATTCTTCAGGAAAGAATTTAAGAGCAGATCTAATAAATCAAGGATAAGCTAACATGGTAAGGGGCTATTCTTTGTTTATATAAAAAGACAGATTTTGTGAATTTTCAGCTAAATGATTGTATTCTGCTGGAAAGCTTGCTTCAGAGATGCCTTTTCTTCAGGACCTCCAGCTTGCTAGGTTGAAACAAATTTGCAGGCTACTCTGTTATTTCTGGTTAATAATTGCTCTGAATTAACAGGCTCTGTGTGAAGCCTCTGGTGCTAACCATTTCAGACTGAAGATAAAAGATAAATGGGAGGTAGGATTGTTGATGAGTTTGTCCTATATATACCTTTGCTGGTCTTTAGACACATACATATGTATATATAAATAAATATAGAATCTATAGCAACGTAATATACATTTACAGTAACTAACAAGCTTTATTTCTTTTTGTCCTGGTTTTGGCTGGGATAGAGTTTATTTTCTTCGTAGTAGCTGGTATGGTGCTGTGTTTTGGATTTAATATGAGAATAATGTTGATAACACACCAATGTTTTAGTTGTTGCTATGCAGTGCTTACACTAGCGAGGAGCTTTTCAGCTTCCCATGCTCTGCTGACTAAGAAGGCTGGAGATGCACAAGAAGCTGGGAGGGGACACAGCCAGGACAGCTGACCCAAACTGGCCAAAGGGATATTCCACACCATATGACGTCATGCTCAGTATATGAACTGGGGGAAAGCTGGCTGGGGGGCTGCTGCTCAGGGACTGGCTGGGCATCAGTCGGCAGGTGGTGAGCAATTGCATCGTGAATCACTTGCTTTGTATATTCTATTATTATTATTACTACTACTACTACTATTTTATTTTATTTCAACTATTAAACTGTTCTTATCTCAACCCATGAGTTTTCTCACTTTTACTCTTCTGATTCTCTCCCCCATCCCACCAGGGGAGGGGAGAGTGAGCAAGTGGCTGTGTGGTGCTCAGTTGCCAACTGGGGTTAAACCACAACACTTTTATAAAAGCCCAGAGTATATTGGAAATCTGGGAATAGTTTAGGTTGAAAAATTACTTCTGATGGAATCTCAGCTGAGATTGAAAGACTGTTTGTTGAAATACTGCTCATTAAAATCCTGTCTAGGATTACTGAGGGATGGATTATATTGATCCCATAGCTTCCCTGCTAAAGGTAAAGGTTTTTTACATGTCTCTGTTAGATCAAGTGTACTGCGACAACTTCTCTATTATGAATGCTATGCAACTGCACCTTGCCATGAGGTATGTGATTCAGTATTGTTTTGCATTATCTTCTGTCAACACAAATTTAGTGCAATTATAATGCTCATTTCCTGTAAAACAGCAGATATCTGAATAATGAACCTGGATTTCCATTAGAATGAGGTCATAAAGCACAAAAGCATTAATAACAGAGCAAGTGATAGAACTGTATCAGGTCGAATAATCTCATTCTCCAGAATACAGAGCAACCACCAACTAATGTGAATAAGAAAGTTAGTTCTGCTGTGGCAGGAGGTCATTCCATGATGGTGTTTATTATGCCTTTTCCACAGATTCTGTATCAGACAAAATATATTTTGTCTGCCAGTTCTTATATTGTGCCTGTGTTGCAGTTGGCAGTCATGTGCCTCAATAGATGTGACATTGACCAATGCGATAAAAGTCAGTTTTGGCTCCAAACCTCCCTAGAGATCAGCTGAAGTGGAATGAGAGGTTTTGACTGGCTCCTTGCTGAGTGAGGGAACAGCTACAGAGTCCACATATGATATTCTCTAAAACTTAGGCTAGTTCCAAATTTACCTTGGAATCAGGCTCCCCTCAAATATTTCTGGCATTTATTTTTTTTTAAGTCAGTGAAAACCAGTTAACAGCCATGGGGATATCCTTGTGATTAGATTTGGTGCATGTGTAGAAGTAATGATTCAATTTCAGGATTGGCTACTAGACTCATGCAGTTGTCTACAGCATTTTGTGAGGCTTAGTGCATGAGATGTCTATAATTGCTCATGTTTAATGGCTCCATTTTTGGCTGCCTGGACAGCCTTTGCTTCTTAAAACAGAGGGAGGCAAAAGTGGGATTTTATTTGCATGCATGGCTGTAACAGCAGGAGAGGTGTTAGGAGTCAGAGTAAGTTTCTGTCTATTTAAAAGATTTTAACTATGTGAATAATTGTTAGTAACAATTATTGTAACCGTGCAAACATTTGCTGGTTCCTTATAATCAAATTGTAGTTATAAATAAGAGTTATAATGAATGCTGAAAGAAATCTGAGACTCAAGAAGGAAGATAATTTTTGAAACAGTAATGAGCAAAAGAAAATGTGACAGTCATGAGCACTGCATCATTTGCAAAAATGTACTTTCTGTGCATTTATAATTGTTTTATTATTACATTAATAATGTTCAAATAGAACTAGTCTCCTGTTCTATTATAAAACTCTGTTTTAATTTGGCTGCTTGCAACAGACCTGCTCTTTTCTGCAATGGTAGAACAAAACCTTTTGAAGAGGAAGAAAGCTCCCTCCTTTGAGTTGGGTTTTGCTATTATCAAGTGTGGTTTCCATTCTTAAGTTGTCTTTTATCAGCCCTGCTTCTGGATTGTGCCACAAACAATCCTAAGTCTTTCCACAGCTGTTTTCAGAACGTGATGTGGATTAAAAGCTGGCTGTCATGCTTTAACAGTCAAATGAATTACTTGAAGTGGACTCTTAGGCTGAATAGACATGTAATTTCAGGTTATATTTTATATGTTACTGATAATTACAAAGCATAGTTGAAAAGTGATTATTACTGATTTGTTATTTACACTGCAGAGTTTTAAAATGCTGTGTGGAAAAGGGGAAAAAATAAGCTGGTCATGCAGTAGTTAGGCTCTGTAACAGGAGTCCTGAGTGGGGAGCAAGTGTATGAATGCCCAAGGAAGGACTGCTGACAGCCAATATTGAAATGAGACCCGAAACCTTTGAATGTTTTTTGTGCAGTTGGAATAAGTTCTGTCCTAAGTGAATGATTTCTCTGCTGCAATTTATTTGTGTTCAAAGATGATCAGACAAGAAAAAAAAAAATATTAAGTGACATATAAACAAGCCTTGGTATGTTATGTGGAATGGATGCCTGTAGATTCAAGAGTAAGTTGAGAGCAAAATTTATCTTAATGATTTGAAAGTAAGGCAATAGTTATTATGTGGCTCACTTTGAAGTGCCTTGAAAGAAACCTTTTTGACAGAAAACCTTTTCATATAGGCTTGTAAACTGTGAGCCTAGAGCCCTCTAGTGTTAATGCTGGTGTAATACACACTAATTACACTAGTATAGTTCAGTGTGACCTGCACAGTATTCTGACCTGTGTCAATAAAGAGCTACCAAGCCAATCACTTTCTTCCACCTAAATGTTTATTGACTTAATTATTTATCTACGGTTTAAAAAATTGGTGATTTATTTTTGAGAGATATAACTGATCTCATTCATCCCAATTTTTAGAAAGGTTTACTTTGGAGCTATTACCCAGTCTGTGTCGACAATAACTCAGAGCAAAGACAGGACCTATGTAAAGGAAAATTTAGGAAGCCTGTAAGGCTGGCTACTGTGGCTACTACATCCACTGCAACTCTGTTTTTCACTTACTCCATGTCTTGTTTCAGTGAGTCCCTGCAAGTCCTTCCACTTGCTCTTTCACGCCCAAAGCATGTTGTCCCTGTTCTCCTTCTCTTGAATTGAGGGTTCCCATTTGCTCTTTCCCAGCATCATCACTGTATCTATGATACAAATCCTTCCTACTCCAAGGCAGCATCTCCAGTACGTCCTCAGCCACAGGTTCTGCGTGCCTCCATGGTTTGCCCTGGCTTATGTTTCCCTTCATTGTTTCCTTGCCTCCTTGTCTTTCCATGCCAGGATTAAAGTCTGTCCATTCCTTTGCTTCTCTTTCTTTCTTTTTTTTTTCTTATGCCACCAAACTCTAGGTTGGTTTTGGCCTCTGCTGTCCCTGTCATTATCACCTCTCAGTCTTTCTATGTGCCACATACTGTGTCTCTCATTCCCTTCTTCCTCGTCATATTAGTTTTTTCCTCTTTCAGTGAGTTCTATGAAGTGGCTGGTGTCACAGACTTAACATACACAGAGTTTTCCAGGGAAGAGGGTAGCTGCTGGGATGCTGAGATACAGGCTTTGCATGGAAAAACAACTAATAATCTTGAAACAACATGCAGGGAATCTGTTATTTCAGTGGGTTAACTGTGGACAAGGAGCTGTTGTGGACCAAAGAAGTGCATAATAATTGATTTTATATTATAGACAATCTCTTTTCCTTTCTGCAGAATGAGTGGGAGAAGAAGGGAAGGCCAGAGAATCTGTCACTCACCGAACTCGTCATGAATTCAGTAGTAGTGCTGCATCAGGAAGCCTGATGGGTTAGATGGAAAGGAGGGAACAGAGCAAGTATGCCACCTGGGGCCCCACAAGAGCCTAAGGACTGGAAAAAACAGACAGTGAAGTAACAACTTGTCAACAGGTAGCTGGGAGGAGGTAGGGATTTTTGCCAGCAGGAAGTATGACGTTACTAGTGATCCTCAGGGACAATTCAGTGCTCACCTCTGAGTGGGGGAGTATATGGGTGGGTCGTTAGTGTTCTGTGAAAGAAAAACAGGTGAGAAAGCAGCCTAAGCTGCTGCAGTGCACCTACAGAAAGCCTATGTTGTTACCCTGTTACACCCTCTACTGAGCTGTCCAAACTGTAGGCTAGGAGAAAGGTCATCATCTTTAATTTTTTACTGTTCCCCCTACTGATCCTAGAGCAGTAATTTGTAAATTGTGTAAAACATGTTGCTTGGCCTTATACAATCTACAGTCAGATCTGTGGTGGCTGGTTCAAAGTATAGTGTCACTAAAGCTGCATAGTAACCTGTCAAAACTTGTAGATTTACAGCAGTGCAATTTCAGGTTCAAGATTTATGCGTGTTGCAGTGGGCTCTAAAATATGAGACTAACTGGTCTGGAATACTTTGGATAGTTTCTGCCTGTCAGGGAAAGAACTTTCAGAGCCACAAAATATGTACAGGCGCAAAGATGTGCTTGCTTACTGGAAGCTCACTAATTGATAGCATCTAAGTGATGTGCTTGGATCACTTTGGTTTTGAGTGCCTTTCATTCAAAGCAGTATCAAAACTCTATAGGGGGTTAGGTGCCACAGTCTAGATTGACATTTGACCTAGAGCTATTGAGAAATGGCTGTAGTAGGATGGGAAGCAAATATTTTATGGGGCCAGCAACTCTCATGTGAGGGATTCAATGAAAAGTCAAAGGAGACACGCTGTAACATGCTTAAAATTTATTAATAATCATTACTTTTTTTCATAAGGAACAAAAATAAAACAATATTCAAAAACAAAATAGAAGAAAATATACCACACCCAGATGACACGACTAAGACTAAGAAATGGGATAACATAAATTCTGAAAGAAATGACCCAATAAATCAATTTTCCAAAAACAAAATAAATAGCAATGGTTCAACTTTTAAAAGCTTCCTAGGAAAGAATTTACATTTTTTTTTATTATTATTATTATTATTATTATTAACTTTTGTTTACACAATTTTTTTTTATATGGCCTTGTTGGCAAATATATATATATTTCTGTAAACAGTTAACCACAAAACAAAAAAAATTCCATATTTTCGTACAGTTACTATGCTGACGGTGTTATGTAAACAAAGAATAGTGTGCAGCAGCTTCTCATGATAGGATTTCTTTCTTTTTCTCATGAGACTATATAGGGAAATATGCCCATCATAAATTGTTCAAAATATTGAAGTTTATAGTTTTGAGGAGGTATGGCTTTCTGCAGTCTACGTTTTCCTTAATGCAAAAAGAAAAATAAACACAGAGGTACAGTTTTCCTTGGGTTTTGTTTGTTTTCCAGACTTTAGCTTTTGATTTGTCTCAATGAACTGGAATGAAAATGTTATTAAAAAGGTCAGTCTACATCAATGGAAATATTAGATGTTGTCAAGTGTCTATATTATGCCACCACAGGCAAGCTTCAAGCCAGAAAAGAATGTTGTTCTCATAATAGACTTTGTGCAAGTGTAAATCCAGCTCTCAGTCTTATGGTACGGCACTTCTCAGAAGACAAACAAACTAACAGAAAATGTCAAAATGACCTTATGCTGTACCTCTCAAGGTGCAAAAGAAAAGACGTGAAAAACAATGGGAGATATATTGGTAATGAAAACTGAAATAATGTAGACAGACATATTGAGTTTGTATACAGAAAATATCATCTGTTCATCCAAAATTTTAGCTGCTTTTGACACTTGTGTATTTTTTCAAGGTTTTTTTTTAGTCTTATGTTCAAACCTTGTTCGACTTCTTTCCTCCAGTTCTAATTTTAGACATTCACTTGTTCCTGAGAGGCCTTTATCTGGTCTGTTGCCTGTTGGGTGCTGGCTTGGGGAATGCACTCAGTGCTCACACAGCTGCATTTCTCCACATAGGTGTATGAGTGATCACGGTAGGTTCCATCACTGCATGTCAGAGTCACCTTTCTTTGGCTGGCCTTGATTTCCTGACAACACGAGCATTTATGTTCCATCATGTTTGCCTCTGGAGAATATCTGGTTGCAAAACCAACAAAAGAGAAAGATTCAGAAATTATGTGAGAAATACCACTGCCCCTCCCACCCATTACTAAATATAACCAGAAGTTGCATGCTTGCATGTGGGACTATTCATCAATATTACCATTCTTACAATATTGTGGTGAAATATGTATGTTGTTCCTCACTGTAAAAATGGATGGATCTAGCTCTTCACTGAGGCACAGAAAAAGTAAATTAATTAATCCAGATCACATATTAAGCCAGTCCAAAATGAGAGAATAGTGAGAAACAAATAACCTCACTTTTACATGGGCAAAATCAAAACTTGGGTCTATTCACTATTATACTGAACAGGCTGTTAAAACATTGTGAGTCTTGAGGTAATTAAGCTAGTACAACATCATGTCTGTTAAAAATACTAGTTAGCATAATGGAAACAGCTGATGACTGGGTGGATGTTGGACATGTTAGAAAATCCCTTGTGATTTGCTTTATGTAACTAAAGTGACAAGTGACAAGAGACCACAGTTATCTTTTATACCACTTACCGTGAGTAAGCATCACAGCTGCCTTCACAGTATGTCATCTCAACAGGTGCAGGAGATACACATCCATGATATTTGATGACAGTAGTAGTATTGTGCTTCATACAACCTGAGGTTGTCACAAACCAAGGGAAAATAGGTTAAAATACATGTGCATATAAATAGGTATCTGTGTATGATAGACAGCCTGTAGTAAAAAATGGAGATGGAGGGAGCTGAAATAGGAAATTAGGTCACAGTGTATTTCTCTCAATTGCTAAGGGCCAAATGGTGACTCTTGCTGCTTGTGTTATCAATGAATGAAAAACTCCCTTTTGCTTATGCAACTTTGGTGCAGGATGCATAAATAAAGAGCAGTACTGTAGCAACTGCTCAACGCACACCTGCCTCCCAGGACTGGCTTCACTTTCTTCCTTGAAGAGAATGTCTGTATGGAAGTTGGGGAATAGTCATAGTCCTCTCCCTCTCACAAAAAGGCTAACTTTTAACAGTAGGGGATGGGAAAGTTCACCATATCCATGTTTTCCAGGCCCTAAAGTGCATGCTGGAAATGTTCTGTTCCTTTCTTTTTCCACCTGCTTCCTTTCTCACCCCAGTGTGAGGCAGAGGTCCCAAACTTGGTCTGTTCAACTCTTCTGTCTATGCATCTACCATGCAAGATGGACTAATATACCTAATAAGACACATATTATCATTACTTTTAACAAAATTATCATTACTTACTCTTCTGTTTTGGTTGGCACTCTTTACAGCAGCCATCGTCAGATAGCTTGACGTCATCCTTGAGTGGGAAAACAGAAATAGATAACTGAGGTTTCATATCTACATACTAAAGCAGAGACTTTCCCTGCTTCCTAAGTTTCTCGGGCACCAGAAAGTTCTTTGTATTGACATGGAACATAATTTCAAGCAAGGCTAAATATTAAGGGCACATAACTACTTCAATTCAATATTAGTATGAGTTCTTTGAAAGCTGACATTGAGGGGGACTGGAACTGCTTGCTGTAATCAGAGTTCAGTAGTAAAATTTCAGAAATAAGGCTTGTAGTACATGTGGGGTATTTTGAGTGACCCAAATCAGTATAGGTGAAGGATTATGTCAGACAGGGTAACACAATTAATGAAATAACTGACTCCCCAGATGTATGGGGCTGGTGCTAATCTACCCTGAGCTATATTAAATTGAATGATGTTGTGAACTGAAGTAGCTTATTTTTCTTCACCTTTGCTGTCAATAAGTGAATTCTAAAAAAGAATTTATAATCTTAAATAATTTAGGAATAAAAATCCCATTTTTTTCAATAAGATTCATTTTGATTTGCTATTCTGAAATAAAATTTGATGGGGACCAGATTCAGAGAGGGTAAAATGAGAGCTACATCCTGTGTGATGCTTCTGCTAGGTATTTTCCTTGAACACCATGATCCTTCTATCACTGGTGTTAGCCACTGCAACATTTTAAAACATGAGAACTGGTAGAAGTGTACTTACTGGATCACAGTCATCAGGGTTAAAGGGAGGACAGCTTTTCTGTAAGATGACTGGAATGAACTGGTGATCATATTTTTCACATGTGTAAGTTGTACAGTTATCACCAGGTAGGTTCCAGAATTCTCCAACCTGAAAGTAGTTAAAATTAAGGTGAATAAAAATCTTACATAAAAATGAAACAAAAAACTCCACAGTGTCTTATCATTGCTGCCTACTGCAGTTTGATTATTCCGAACATTTTCCTTGAATTTCAGCTGATAGTTGTCTAACATGAGAAAAGATGCAGCAAATAAATATGACAAAGAC
>NW_008825156.1:314701-341679 GCF_000699105.1 Pygoscelis adeliae | reverse complement strand
TAGCAGAGTTCACCAAAAGTGAACTAAAACAGGGATAGTTACTTGAAGCACGCGTGTAATGTTGTCTCCCACAGTCACTATACAAGCCGCTGCCTTGCATGTGCCGCAGCACTGTCCAGGTTTCTTTGTATACTTATAACCCTGTTTTGAAAGAAATAGAGAGGAAATGACATTGAGTCAAGACACTGACCTTAACTAGTGGGTATTTGAGCTGAGTAGGGTACAAATTACTGACAGCAAAATAGCACTCACCGCTGGGCAGTATGTGTCACAGATAACAGGCTTGCACTTGACAGTAGCGTGGTGAGGGCTTGAGTAAGAGGATTCAGAGCAAGTGCATTCTTCACAGGCACCTGATGGAATGACAGCTCCAGGCTAGGGGAAGTCAGAAAAGTCATTGTTAGTCAGTAAAAGCAAGTTACTTTGTGTATGTACATCACAGACAATACAAAGCTGAACTATGTATGGGCTAAACTATCTTTAAATACAATTTTGGTTGTTTTGTTTAGGTAGAGTTTCTGTTGTTGGTAATATCCATTTTGGAATTAAATTCTGCTAATGCAGAAAGGAGAGCAGAAAATGCTTTTCCTTGTAGGGAGGGTGTTGATATGCTGACCTCAATTAAAAAATTATAATGTTTTATCTCAGGCCTTTCTGCAAAATATGGTCCATGATAGGAGTCTCAAAAACATTGCATTGTGAACCTATGTGAAGGTGTATTTTTATAGTGAGTTACTTTGTGTACTTACTGCGTAGTAGGTTTCATTGACTACACAGCCATGTCCTGTAAAGAAGGAAGAAAGATAGTGTCATAGAGGTGTAAGTTTTAAGAAGCAGAAGTAGTGAAAAAACTGCTGCTTTCTTGGCCCAATATGATAGCACAGATAATTTGCATCTTTCTCTTTTAAGATTTTTGTATTCATAAACTTAGAAAAATATAGCTGTGAGTAATACATGAAGAAGGTACATAGTACTTACTGCATTCAAAGGTAGGACAGCATTTTCCAGGCTGCATTATCGTGACTACTTCCTGTCCCTCTAAGCACTGGGGTGTGACCTCAGGGCAGAGGCTAGTGTTGCAGTCTGTTTAATGTAAGAGAATATAGAAAATAAGGAACTCAGAATTTTTAAATGAAAGTAATTTTGTTTTGCATGAACTTCAGAAGTTTTCCCATGGGGCAAATACGGTGTTGTTTACACAAGGTAGTTTAATGACTAATTCAGTATATTTGCCCAACTATTTTTAAAGTGAATAGGCTTTTCCATAACCTTTGTAAAACAAAGCATTGTCTGAGAAGAATAAAGAGGTGATTGCTGGAAAGAGATACTTCCAAAGAGAAATTTGTACCAATTGGGAAATCTGATGACTCTCAGAGGTTCAGAAACTTTCTTGAGCAATTTTTAAATGTTCAAGACTCTTTTTTTTAAGATTTTTTTTTTTATATACTGGTCTTTGAAACAGAAAATGCTTTGAATAAGTTTTGAATATTGTTTCAGGTGGTGGCAGCATTAAAGGTTTTCAGTGTTAAATTATAGGAGATTTCCAGTTACTTTTCTGTGTCTGACTATGTAAAATCTTTTAATCTTTAAATTTGTTCTCTTCAGGCATCTACTAAATGCTCTGCAAGAAGGTCCTAAAAAGTGGGATGAGGGATAAAAGCATTATGAAATCAATGCAAAGTATTAAAAAAACTGAGAAATTATTGCTGTAGTTCCCCAAAATGAATATAGTATATTCCCCATGATAAAGAACTAAGACAGTACTTACAGCATTCAGTCCTGGTACAGCATGGATCTTCTGGTATCTGTATCTGAACAGGCATGTAACCTGGTTCATCACAAAATACTTGCTGAGTCAGAGAACATTTGTGTTTTGTACAGTGCACTTTAAGAGTATTTTTGTCGCAGACACATTCCTGGCAATCTTTTGTCCATTTTTCTCCTGGCTATATAAAAAAGAAAAAAAAGGAAGAAAATAATTATATATAAATTCAAACCAAAATAATTCTGTTTGTTTCTAGTTGACTTGTTCATGGATACAGTGATACCTGATTACTTCAGCCTTTTCATAATGCTAATATTTTTAGATTTTATAAGAAACCCTCAAACTGAAGCTAATTAGGGGAAGATACTGGAGGCCACTGAAGGTTCTGAGCATGTTCACACAGCTATCACTTTCTATTTATTAGTAGTGTTAGTATGAGGGATACAAGAGGTCTAAAGGAGAAATGATTGAGCTTTGCATGCATTTTTGAGTAAGAAATTATCATACGACCTACTCATTTGCACGTTAGGTTACAGAGAGAAATTCCTATAATTTGTATGCAGATGAGAAACTAAGAATGCAGACTATCAACATTATCAGCAACAGGTAAACTTCGTTATCCATCTGCCCCTTCATCCCTAGTAACTTTAGCAAGCCAAATTTGTGGAAATGAAAGAAGCACATATGCCAAAGTTCCACTACTACCATCTATCTCTTTTTTCCTCTTTCTCTCTCTTTTTTTAAATTTTTTTTTCAGTATGTGAGGTGATGGTTATTGAAAGAATATCCCATGACTTATTGTTAAATTTCTTAGAGAGTAATGTGTTTTCTGCTCTGGCACTCATAATTATTTTTAAGACTAAAGGGGAGCGAACACTTGAAAAAAACCTAAAGTCTCTCCCAACCTAAGCAAAACTTTGTTTTTGTGAAACACTAAATATCTTTTTGCTTCACTTGTCTGTGCTTGATAAAGTACATTGATTGTGATACTCACCCATCTGGATACTCCATTTGGTTCCCTACAAGCTGGAAAGAAAAAAAAAACAAAAACCGAATGGAGTTTTACAGCACTGAAAACTGACATAAAGGAATAAATTTGTGCAGTTTCAAATAGAAATATTGTGAAGATAAAACTAACAAGAAAATGAATATGCAGACTAGTTCTTCTGAAATGTAGATTTCTACCATCTTGGTAGGTCTCATGTAAGGAAGGAAGATGGAAAAAAGGTAATATTGATTATTATTCCATTTTTAGATGGGGAGACTAAAGGAGCATAAAGAGGCTGATTTGCCCATGATCTGGCCATGTAGAAGATGGCAGTAGAACACAGGCCTCCTGAGTATCAATCCTGATCTCTATTCCCCAAACTAGCTACAGATTACTTACAGCATTCAGAGACACAGATGTTGTTGTCTCCACTTATGAGCGTCTTTCCTTCAGGACAGAAACATCCTTCAGTTACTCCATAGCCAGGAAGCTCAACAGAGCTAGAGTGGGAGGAATGTATGCATTTGAGTACAATGTTTTTGCAGTGAAGCAGGAGAGAGAGCAACATATGTAGAAGGTTGCCATGTCAGATACAAGGGAGATAAAAAAATTTTACATTTTCTGAAGTGCAACAGGAAGTGCATATTCATAGAGCTGATTGATATTTATAAATATTGAATAAATTATCCAAATTCACAAGACATTTCATTATGAAATAACTCCATTGTCTAAGGAAAGTAGATATAGGTAAAAATAGAAAAAAACAAAAATATAAGCGTTGTTTTAGGTGGGGGTTTTTGTCTTTCCATACCTTGGGTCACAGGTAGCAGGATTAATGGGGCCACACGGCTTGTATACCATGCTTGCTGGACAGTTGTATGCTGTATGGAAAAAGAAGAAAAAAGATCAAAAATTGACAGTAGATGCATTTTTGCAGCAAAACTGACTAGAGCTTTGCCTTCTTCCTCTGCAGCTTCTGTGAGTAAAGACGTTGCTGTATTTTTGTAGACAGTAGTCAAGTGTTAGAGGTAAGATGTGTTTACTGAATAAAACACTAATTACTACCATTTCTCACACACATTTTTGAGTTCTGCAATACTTACAGCATGTATTGTTGGTTTTTCCTCTCCAGTCAATGCAGACACCTCTAGCAGCACACTCTGTAGCATATATCTCCAAACTGGAACACTGCATGGATTCATCAGCTATGCGACAACCATCAAAAACACAGCCTTTGAAAAATGGTTCTGGTGGTATCACGGCATGGCATTCTGCAAAAATCCTGCAGACAGAAAAGAAACCAAACCCCTTTTATGTTAACCAGTCATTATATAAAATCCAGCACTTCCCAGCTAATGGCACGTGACTCTGCTTCAGGAAGGAATGTATTACGAGAAACAAAACCCTAAGAATGGCCAATAGTCTGGGAGATAGATTCAGGAAAGGAGAGGTTAGGAAATTTGAAGTTCCATTTTTTTTTCTAAAGAGGCTAGTGGTCATAGTGTTTCTGTATGTGTACACAACTTTTCATCAGTCTGACGCCAGAAATTTCATGAAAAAGGCAACTGCATCAGACTGAGGAAAAAGGGATGATAAAAGTAGCTAAGAGATAGAAAAATTGCACATACAATAGTTCATAACTTATTAGACATTACAGCAGGCATGTGTAAGAGGGCCTTTATAAGTGACCCAGCTGAGAAAAAGCTTTTGTCAGAGCTCACACAAGTATAGGAAATACTGCAGAAAACAAGTCTTTGTGCTTTTGGAGCTCCATGGTTTACATAAAATGTACAAAGAATGAAGGACGCTTTTTGGCTGAGATGTTTCTGTCTGCTCTGTTAACCTGGTTGGTAACCATGTTCTTTATGGTTTGTACTGAAGGCCCATTTCAGAGTGAGCATACCCTGGAAGGTAGGTAGGGAGAAAGATAACATAAATCTGTGTGATTGCAATCCAGGGAGTATGGATTTTAGTGCTTGCTGCATCCCTGATTTTATGACTTCACCTCTCCTTGCTCAGTTATCTTTGGCATGCAAGTCATTAAAGAAGAGCAGTTTCTTTTGCAAAGGCCTTTTACTGTATATATTCTGTCGTTAAGCTGACATTTTCAGCTATTATCACATGCTAGGGCTATAGTTCTTACTCTTCTTGTAAGATACTGATACTTGTCTAGGAAGAGTGAATTCATTCAGTTTTTTCTTACTTGCTCCAGATAAGCTTGCAGAGATGAGGCGGTTCACAGTTAGGCTTTGGTGGAGGTGTGGTTACAACTGGTGGTACTGGTACTCCATGGCATGACTTGTTGTTATCAACGATCCAGTGATGAGCCATTTGGGGACAGGAAGAAATGATCTTACCACTTGGTAAGCGGCATTCATCTAATTTATTATTTGTACATGTTCCTGGAAAAGACAAGCTATGTAAGTCTCATAAGCCACATCAGAGATGCACAATACATTATTGTGCTGATATCACGTTTAGACGTGATGTGCTCATGAAATATATAAGGTGTCATGCTTCGTAGGAAGTGCTTTCTTTACAGTTATCTGAACTTTAATTTAGGTTAGGGAAAAACAAACAAACCTAAAATCCCAGCCCCAAAGAAAAAAAACAGGGTGCTGAAATATTGAGCTTTTGATCCGACAGAAGTTGAAGAGCAGAACTGTTTTCATTTCCATTTTACTGCTGTTTAAAAATTTCTGTCAATCATGAGACTGTATAGCCAGAGTGGGTGAGAATAACCACGGTAGGGTGGGAAAAGTGTCCCACCTCCAATTAGTGCATCTATCTTACCACACTGTCCTTCAGTGTTGTTGCCAAATTTGCTGTATGGGAGTTTCACGGAGAAAATCAGCCCACTAAAGGTGATGGTTGCACCAATCTCTGGTATTTCAACAATCATGTTGATGCCAAGTGTGGAGAAAGAAATGCCATCTTTTTTGAAGCCTGGTTTGACAATCTTTTGGTTGAAGTACATCTGAATGCAGGGTTAAAAAAACCACAACTTCAGAATAAGCACTGCTTCTGCCTTATCGTTTTAAATAATATATTTTCTAATCTTCATAATCATGCATAACTCCATATTGTTGTGCCTCACATCCGATGCCCATTGGCATCGCAGTAACAGCATATATATGCATTAAAATCTCAGCTTGTATTGCTATATTACTACAGTGTGATAATAATCTGTGGCCTCTATGTACTGTGTTTGTGCAGATTGTGTGTTAATGCACAGTATTCTAAATCCAAGTATTTTCTTTTGATGATATTCATAATTTTGTTTATTGTAAACATTTTTCATATGAAAATGAGTGGTAGTTTTCTTTAACTGCAGAAATATTCCTCCCATTATTATGTGATAATTTTGCTGCAAAATGACACTGTCCCTATACTACATGTTGCTTGGCATCGGAAGTCTGAATTAAAAATGAAGTCAAATGTCCCTGGTGCCAGTTTTATGTAGTGGTCATATTTATTTGTTAATCTAAGCTGTTCCATTTGCAGCCTGTATCTTATATGAACTAATGAAGGTGGACATATTTGCTTAATAACTTTTTGCCAGGAATTATTCTGCAACTTTCTTCTCATTGAATTGGGATAAAATAAGAGTTAAAACTGTCAGCTACTGTTTTCTTCCACAGGAAATCACTGAACTAATTGTTTCAGCATGCCCTTCTGTAGGGCATGGAGAACTGTAGGTAAGGAGAACTTGGCATGGCTCTGTAGGGGGAGAGTGCATATTGAGACAAACTTTTCCTTCCACCACTTTGTGTTCTCTAATCAACTAATAAATTTCCCAGTGTAGCAGTGGGACTGACTTTTCATTTTCACTGGCTTGCCAGCACTAGTTTAGGATCATAGAGGTGAAGTGACACCCCCAGTCACCCCTTTTCTTCAGCTATACCTCTCTCCCCAGCAGGGAATTGGAGGGGGGATCATGTCATGGCTCTGTTTGGTGCCTGAAGTTCCCTATGCAGAGGAAGCAGTCCCTAGTCTTCCAGCTGATAAGGGATACATACCCATCTTCACCATGAGAGAAGAATCATGCTTGTGATTTGCATTCGTGTTTCTTCATAATGTCTTTGTTTACATAAGTGAATGGCACAATGTACTAGTTTTCATGAAACATGAATCAAGAACCAGTGTAAGCATTCTTCATCATCTCTATCAGCTGTATTAGTCTGTTTCCTAGTGTTATTAATATATACAGATACATGCACATAATATATTCATATCTGCATAGTGCTAAGCTGTTTCTGACATTTTGTTCTTAGAAACTGGTGTAACATTTTTTTTCCTAATGATACCTTCTGCCCTCATCAGCTCTGTGATGTGATATTCTAACAGAGACTATTTCAAACGAGAATCAGTAAGGCCTATAGACCTTATTGCTTTTTTGCAAAAATAGACAAATAAAAAATGTGCATTTTACCACATTGGTCATCACACCATCTAGGAGTTCACGGGTCAGCACCACTTCTGCAGATTTGTAGAAAATAATAATGGATTTAGGGCAGGAAAGTCCATCTTTTGAATCGCAGTAATAATTGTCAATGTAAACACGGAAGTTGTCATATTTAGGTACTATCTGTTTCACCAGGACATAAGTGCAGTTTTCAAGGAAAGTATAGTAGGTTCCATCAAAAGTAATATAATGAGGATCACCCCATCCACTGCACACACCTGGTAGAAAGAAAATATTTAGAAGATTAACATGAAAATTAATATAGAAGAAAGAATTTAGAAACTGAAGTGAATATACTACAATTTATAGAGCAACCCTAAGAAAACAAAATGCCCATATAATCTATGCAAAGTTTTGCTTTTTTCAAAAAAGCTTATTCCTTAATCCACTGGTGCTTACATTGACATTCATATTGGTAACAGCAGCCATTTTCATCAGGTACCAGTATTGCCGGATATTTGTTCGCACAGGTAATTTCCTTTACAGGTGGGCAGTACGTTGGAATTACTTCTACCTTGTTGTCTCCCTTACAGATGAGTTCTGTACAGTTGGATAATTTGTATATCTGTCCAGGCTGGAAAATGAACAAAAATTGCTATCACAGGAGTTTGCAAACAGATATGAACTTTACTCATATTTTTAGTTTAATGTTATATTGTTTCCAGTAATGGTGGTATTGGAAAGGAAATTAATATGTGTTACTTCTCTTCAATTTGTGGTACTAATAATTTGTAATGTTGACCAGAGTTATTCATAATTCTGACCGTGATATGGAGGATGAAAAACTGTTTTGTTTTCCAAATCTGAAGCAAAGACTAAAATTAAAATCTTCACCGATAGTACAACATTGCCAATATTGTACACAATTTTTTTTTTTTTGCTAAAAGGAGGTGGGAAACTTAATTCCAGCTACTTCTTCTGCATGAGGAGCTCTTCTGAGGTTTGGGGGATAGGTCTTAGGTTAAGTGAACTGATGTCCTTTGTACTAGCTATGTATACTGTACTTCACTATCAACACAGACTATCACTATCAAAAAAAAAAAAGAAAGAAAAAGAAAAAGAATGTGTACAGAAGTACAGCTAAGAGGGCAGGAGAACAGAAACAGATAAAAGCTTCCACAGTAGCTTAAATTTTTCGGTTTAGTGAAGAAACAAAATGCACAAGAAAACTTCCTATATTATTTCAGTAAGAAAGTTTGTTATTTATGAAATGCAGTGCATCAGAAAGTGTTTTACTAGCACTAAAGTCACTAGAAAAGATTATTGAAGCTTGCATTCTCAGTATGAAAAAAAAATATGAAGAAGGCACATACAAATATTATGTCATGTATATTACCCATCACTAGCAACACTTATTCTAGAAATCTGCACATATAAGATTTAAAGACTGCAAACTCTTCCGTTCTAGTATCAACCTAACATTGATGTTATTTCAACAATCATAAGATAACACAGAAACTACATACCTGTAGTGGAGGGTAAGTAGCAGAAACACAACCATGAACACTGCTTCCAGAAGTGGTAGGCAGAGGAACTGTTGTTGTTACGGGAGACCATTCAGAGGAACCAGTGGTAAGAGGAGTAGTAAAATTACAATCTACAGTGTGGTGTTCAACTGTACATATTGGACTACAGGTGGCGTAAAGTCTACATCCATCACTATCCACTCTGTTGTAAATCAAATCACCTGAAGAAAAAAAAGAAAATACAGTAAGAAACAAAGAAAAACAAAAACTTAACAGCAGTTCAAAAATTAAACAAGGCACTACAAAATACCCAAGTAAAATTTGTGAATATATTAAAAAAAAATCAGGAAAGAATTGATAAAAAATAAACAGAAATCATTAATTATGAGATATATAGACCGACAAAAAAAGTAGACTAACCAGGTGAAAAAATAGCATCCCCAACTTTACAGAAACATGTTCTTGATACAGGGGTAGAAGAAGTGCTGGGGCAGCATGGTTCAGATGTGGTAGTAACGGTAGTAAGTTTGGTTGTGGGCAGGGTGGTGCCGATGGTTTGGCACTTGTCGTTAGGGCTGCAGCAGAGGACGCGGATCTTGTAGTTGAGGCACATCTTCAGTTTGCCAGTCTGGTCTTCGTTCTTGCACACCAGTCCAAAGTGGACGTCGCACTGCACGACCTGTCCGACGTACTGGATGGAGACCTCGGGGTAGTCCTCCGCCCGGCAGTCGATTTCCTTTGGCTGTTGACAGACTTCCTTCCCGGCGGCCCGGATGTGCTGGTAGGTTTCGAAGTCTCCCTGGCTGGGCCCCGAGGAGGGGAAGTCGACGTCGAACCATTCGCTCCAGGAGCACACTTCGGGTTCACAGGTGGTCGTGGACGTGGTGGTGGTGGAGGTCCCGGTGTGAGGGGAGGTGGTAGGTGTCGGCGTGGGGCCGGTGGTGGTGGTGGAGGTTTGCGGTGTGGTTTCTGAGGAGGTGGGCGTCGTGGTGGAGGAGTAGGACGTGGAGGTGGCGGTCGTGACCGTGGTGGAGGTTGGGGCGGTGCTGGTTGGTCTGCGGGTGGTGATGGTGGTGGGGCTGGTGGTGGGCAGGGTGGTGCCGATGGTTTGGCACTTGTCGTTAGGGCTGCAGCAGAGGACGCGGATCTTGTAGTTGAGGCACATCTTCAGTTTGCCAGTCTGGTCTTCGTTCTTGCACACCAGTCCAAAGTGGACGTCGCACTGCACGACCTGTCCGACGTACTGGATGGAGACCTCGGGGTAGTCCTCCGCCCGGCAGTCGATTTCCTTTGGCTGTTGACAGACTTCCTTCCCGGCGGCCCGGATGTGCTGGTAGGTTTCGAAGTCTCCCTGGCTGGGCCCCGAGGAGGGGAAGTCGACGTCGAACCATTCGCTCCAGGAGCACACTTCGGGTTCACAGGTGGTCGTGGACGTGGTGGTGGTGGAGGTCCCGGTGTGAGGGGAGGTGGTAGGTGTCGGCGTGGGGCCGGTGGTGGTGGTGGAGGTTTGCGGTGTGGTTTCTGAGGAGGTGGGCGTCGTGGTGGAGGAGTAGGACGTGGAGGTGGCGGTCGTGACCGTGGTGGAGGTTGGGGCGGTGCTGGTTGGTCTGCGGGTGGTGATGGTGGTGGGGCTGGTGGTGGGCAGGGTGGTGCCGATGGTTTGGCACTTGTCGTTAGGGCTGCAGCAGAGGACGCGGATCTTGTAGTTGAGGCACATCTTCAGTTTGCCAGTCTGGTCTTCGTTCTTGCACACCAGTCCAAAGTGGACGTCGCACTGCACGACCTGTCCGACGTACTGGATGGAGACCTCGGGGTAGTCCTCCGCCCGGCAGTCGATTTCCTTTGGCTGTTGACAGACTTCCTTCCCGGCGGCCCGGATGTGCTGGTAGGTTTCGAAGTCTCCCTGGCTGGGCCCCGAGGAGGGGAAGTCGACGTCGAACCATTCGCTCCAGGAGCACACTTCGGGTTCACAGGTGGTCGTGGACGTGGTGGTGGTGGAGGTCCCGGTGTGAGGGGAGGTGGTAGGTGTCGGCGTGGGGCCGGTGGTGGTGGTGGAGGTTTGCGGTGTGGTTTCTGAGGAGGTGGGCGTCGTGGTGGAGGAGTAGGACGTGGAGGTGGCGGTCGTGACCGTGGTGGAGGTTGGGGCGGTGCTGGTTGGTCTGCGGGTGGTGATGGTGGTGGGGCTGGTGGTGGGCAGGGTGGTGCCGATGGTTTGGCACTTGTCGTTAGGGCTGCAGCAGAGGACGCGGATCTTGTAGTTGAGGCACATCTTCAGTTTGCCAGTCTGGTCTTCGTTCTTGCACACCAGTCCAAAGTGGACGTCGCACTGCACGACCTGTCCGACGTACTGGATGGAGACCTCGGGGTAGTCCTCCGCCCGGCAGTCGATTTCCTTTGGCTGTTGACAGACTTCCTTCCCGGCGGCCCGGATGTGCTGGTAGGTTTCGAAGTCTCCCTGGCTGGGCCCCGAGGAGGGGAAGTCGACGTCGAACCATTCGCTCCAGGAGCACACTTCGGGTTCACAGGTGGTCGTGGACGTGGTGGTGGTGGAGGTCCCGGTGTGAGGGGAGGTGGTAGGTGTCGGCGTGGGGCCGGTGGTGGTGGTGGAGGTTTGCGGTGTGGTTTCTGAGGAGGTGGGCGTCGTGGTGGAGGAGTAGGACGTGGAGGTGGCGGTCGTGACCGTGGTGGAGGTTGGGGCGGTGCTGGTTGGTCTGCGGGTGGTGATGGTGGTGGGGCTGGTGGTGGGCAGGGTGGTGCCGATGGTTTGGCACTTGTCGTTAGGGCTGCAGCAGAGGACGCGGATCTTGTAGTTGAGGCACATCTTCAGTTTGCCAGTCTGGTCTTCGTTCTTGCACACCAGTCCAAAGTGGACGTCGCACTGCACGACCTGTCCGACGTACTGGATGGAGACCTCGGGGTAGTCCTCCGCCCGGCAGTCGATTTCCTTTGGCTGTTGACAGACTTCCTTCCCGGCGGCCCGGATGTGCTGGTAGGTTTCGAAGTCTCCCTGGCTGGGCCCCGAGGAGGGGAAGTCGACGTCGAACCATTCGCTCCAGGAGCACACTTCGGGTTCACAGGTGGTCGTGGACGTGGTGGTGGTGGAGGTCCCGGTGTGAGGGGAGGTGGTAGGTGTCGGCGTGGGGCCGGTGGTGGTGGTGGAGGTTTGCGGTGTGGTTTCTGAGGAGGTGGGCGTCGTGGTGGAGGAGTAGGACGTGGAGGTGGCGGTCGTGACCGTGGTGGAGGTTGGGGCGGTGCTGGTTGGTCTGCGGGTGGTGATGGTGGTGGGGCTGGTGGTGGGCAGGGTGGTGCCGATGGTTTGGCACTTGTCGTTAGGGCTGCAGCAGAGGACGCGGATCTTGTAGTTGAGGCACATCTTCAGTTTGCCAGTCTGGTCTTCGTTCTTGCACACCAGTCCAAAGTGGACGTCGCACTGCACGACCTGTCCGACGTACTGGATGGAGACCTCGGGGTAGTCCTCCGCCCGGCAGTCGATTTCCTTTGGCTGTTGACAGACTTCCTTCCCGGCGGCCCGGATGTGCTGGTAGGTTTCGAAGTCTCCCTGGCTGGGCCCCGAGGAGGGGAAGTCGACGTCGAACCATTCGCTCCAGGAGCACACTTCGGGTTCACAGGTGGTCGTGGACGTGGTGGTGGTGGAGGTCCCGGTGTGAGGGGAGGTGGTAGGTGTCGGCGTGGGGCCGGTGGTGGTGGTGGAGGTTTGCGGTGTGGTTTCTGAGGAGGTGGGCGTCGTGGTGGAGGAGTAGGACGTGGAGGTGGCGGTCGTGACCGTGGTGGAGGTTGGGGCGGTGCTGGTTGGTCTGCGGGTGGTGATGGTGGTGGGGCTGGTGGTGGGCAGGGTGGTGCCGATGGTTTGGCACTTGTCGTTAGGGCTGCAGCAGAGGACGCGGATCTTGTAGTTGAGGCACATCTTCAGTTTGCCAGTCTGGTCTTCGTTCTTGCACACCAGTCCAAAGTGGACGTCGCACTGCACGACCTGTCCGACGTACTGGATGGAGACCTCGGGGTAGTCCTCCGCCCGGCAGTCGATTTCCTTTGGCTGTTGACAGACTTCCTTCCCGGCGGCCCGGATGTGCTGGTAGGTTTCGAAGTCTCCCTGGCTGGGCCCCGAGGAGGGGAAGTCGACGTCGAACCATTCGCTCCAGGAGCACACTTCGGGTTCACAGGTGGTCGTGGACGTGGTGGTGGTGGAGGTCCCGGTGTGAGGGGAGGTGGTAGGTGTCGGCGTGGGGCCGGTGGTGGTGGTGGAGGTTTGCGGTGTGGTTTCTGAGGAGGTGGGCGTCGTGGTGGAGGAGTAGGACGTGGAGGTGGCGGTCGTGACCGTGGTGGAGGTTGGGGCGGTGCTGGTTGGTCTGCGGGTGGTGATGGTGGTGGGGCTGGTGGTGGGCAGGGTGGTGCCGATGGTTTGGCACTTGTCGTTAGGGCTGCAGCAGAGGACGCGGATCTTGTAGTTGAGGCACATCTTCAGTTTGCCAGTCTGGTCTTCGTTCTTGCACACCAGTCCAAAGTGGACGTCGCACTGCACGACCTGTCCGACGTACTGGATGGAGACCTCGGGGTAGTCCTCCGCCCGGCAGTCGATTTCCTTTGGCTGTTGACAGACTTCCTTCCCGGCGGCCCGGATGTGCTGGTAGGTTTCGAAGTCTCCCTGGCTGGGCCCCGAGGAGGGGAAGTCGACGTCGAACCATTCGCTCCAGGAGCACACTTCGGGTTCACAGGTGGTCGTGGACGTGGTGGTGGTGGAGGTCCCGGTGTGAGGGGAGGTGGTAGGTGTCGGCGTGGGGCCGGTGGTGGTGGTGGAGGTTTGCGGTGTGGTTTCTGAGGAGGTGGGCGTCGTGGTGGAGGAGTAGGACGTGGAGGTGGCGGTCGTGACCGTGGTGGAGGTTGGGGCGGTGCTGGTTGGTCTGCGGGTGGTGATGGTGGTGGGGCTGGTGGTGGGCAGGGTGGTGCCGATGGTTTGGCACTTGTCGTTAGGGCTGCAGCAGAGGACGCGGATCTTGTAGTTGAGGCACATCTTCAGTTTGCCAGTCTGGTCTTCGTTCTTGCACACCAGTCCAAAGTGGACGTCGCACTGCACGACCTGTCCGACGTACTGGATGGAGACCTCGGGGTAGTCCTCCGCCCGGCAGTCGATTTCCTTTGGCTGTTGACAGACTTCCTTCCCGGCGGCCCGGATGTGCTGGTAGGTTTCGAAGTCTCCCTGGCTGGGCCCCGAGGAGGGGAAGTCGACGTCGAACCATTCGCTCCAGGAGCACACTTCGGGTTCACAGGTGGTCGTGGACGTGGTGGTGGTGGAGGTCCCGGTGTGAGGGGAGGTGGTAGGTGTCGGCGTGGGGCCGGTGGTGGTGGTGGAGGTTTGCGGTGTGGTTTCTGAGGAGGTGGGCGTCGTGGTGGAGGAGTAGGACGTGGAGGTGGCGGTCGTGACCGTGGTGGAGGTTGGGGCGGTGCTGGTTGGTCTGCGGGTGGTGATGGTGGTGGGGCTGGTGGTGGGCAGGGTGGTGCCGATGGTTTGGCACTTGTCGTTAGGGCTGCAGCAGAGGACGCGGATCTTGTAGTTGAGGCACATCTTCAGTTTGCCAGTCTGGTCTTCGTTCTTGCACACCAGTCCAAAGTGGACGTCGCACTGCACGACCTGTCCGACGTACTGGATGGAGACCTCGGGGTAGTCCTCCGCCCGGCAGTCGATTTCCTTTGGCTGTTGACAGACTTCCTTCCCGGCGGCCCGGATGTGCTGGTAGGTTTCGAAGTCTCCCTGGCTGGGCCCCGAGGAGGGGAAGTCGACGTCGAACCATTCGCTCCAGGAGCACACTTCGGGTTCACAGGTGGTCGTGGACGTGGTGGTGGTGGAGGTCCCGGTGTGAGGGGAGGTGGTAGGTGTCGGCGTGGGGCCGGTGGTGGTGGTGGAGGTTTGCGGTGTGGTTTCTGAGGAGGTGGGCGTCGTGGTGGAGGAGTAGGACGTGGAGGTGGCGGTCGTGACCGTGGTGGAGGTTGGGGCGGTGCTGGTTGGTCTGCGGGTGGTGATGGTGGTGGGGCTGGTGGTGGGCAGGGTGGTGCCGATGGTTTGGCACTTGTCGTTAGGGCTGCAGCAGAGGACGCGGATCTTGTAGTTGAGGCACATCTTCAGTTTGCCAGTCTGGTCTTCGTTCTTGCACACCAGTCCAAAGTGGACGTCGCACTGCACGACCTGTCCGACGTACTGGATGGAGACCTCGGGGTAGTCCTCCGCCCGGCAGTCGATTTCCTTTGGCTGTTGACAGACTTCCTTCCCGGCGGCCCGGATGTGCTGGTAGGTTTCGAAGTCTCCCTGGCTGGGCCCCGAGGAGGGGAAGTCGACGTCGAACCATTCGCTCCAGGAGCACACTTCGGGTTCACAGGTGGTCGTGGACGTGGTGGTGGTGGAGGTCCCGGTGTGAGGGGAGGTGGTAGGTGTCGGCGTGGGGCCGGTGGTGGTGGTGGAGGTTTGCGGTGTGGTTTCTGAGGAGGTGGGCGTCGTGGTGGAGGAGTAGGACGTGGAGGTGGCGGTCGTGACCGTGGTGGAGGTTGGGGCGGTGCTGGTTGGTCTGCGGGTGGTGATGGTGGTGGGGCTGGTGGTGGGCAGGGTGGTGCCGATGGTTTGGCACTTGTCGTTAGGGCTGCAGCAGAGGACGCGGATCTTGTAGTTGAGGCACATCTTCAGTTTGCCAGTCTGGTCTTCGTTCTTGCACACCAGTCCAAAGTGGACGTCGCACTGCACGACCTGTCCGACGTACTGGATGGAGACCTCGGGGTAGTCCTCCGCCCGGCAGTCGATTTCCTTTGGCTGTTGACAGACTTCCTTCCCGGCGGCCCGGATGTGCTGGTAGGTTTCGAAGTCTCCCTGGCTGGGCCCCGAGGAGGGGAAGTCGACGTCGAACCATTCGCTCCAGGAGCACACTTCGGGTTCACAGGTGGTCGTGGACGTGGTGGTGGTGGAGGTCCCGGTGTGAGGGGAGGTGGTAGGTGTCGGCGTGGGGCCGGTGGTGGTGGTGGAGGTTTGCGGTGTGGTTTCTGAGGAGGTGGGCGTCGTGGTGGAGGAGTAGGACGTGGAGGTGGCGGTCGTGACCGTGGTGGAGGTTGGGGCGGTGCTGGTTGGTCTGCGGGTGGTGATGGTGGTGGGGCTGGTGGTGGGCAGGGTGGTGCCGATGGTTTGGCACTTGTCGTTAGGGCTGCAGCAGAGGACGCGGATCTTGTAGTTGAGGCACATCTTCAGTTTGCCAGTCTGGTCTTCGTTCTTGCACACCAGTCCAAAGTGGACGTCGCACTGCACGACCTGTCCGACGTACTGGATGGAGACCTCGGGGTAGTCCTCCGCCCGGCAGTCGATTTCCTTTGGCTGTTGACAGACTTCCTTCCCGGCGGCCCGGATGTGCTGGTAGGTTTCGAAGTCTCCCTGGCTGGGCCCCGAGGAGGGGAAGTCGACGTCGAACCATTCGCTCCAGGAGCACACTTCGGGTTCACAGGTGGTCGTGGACGTGGTGGTGGTGGAGGTCCCGGTGTGAGGGGAGGTGGTAGGTGTCGGCGTGGGGCCGGTGGTGGTGGTGGAGGTTTGCGGTGTGGTTTCTGAGGAGGTGGGCGTCGTGGTGGAGGAGTAGGACGTGGAGGTGGCGGTCGTGACCGTGGTGGAGGTTGGGGCGGTGCTGGTTGGTCTGCGGGTGGTGATGGTGGTGGGGCTGGTGGTGGGCAGGGTGGTGCCGATGGTTTGGCACTTGTCGTTAGGGCTGCAGCAGAGGACGCGGATCTTGTAGTTGAGGCACATCTTCAGTTTGCCAGTCTGGTCTTCGTTCTTGCACACCAGTCCAAAGTGGACGTCGCACTGCACGACCTGTCCGACGTACTGGATGGAGACCTCGGGGTAGTCCTCCGCCCGGCAGTCGATTTCCTTTGGCTGTTGACAGACTTCCTTCCCGGCGGCCCGGATGTGCTGGTAGGTTTCGAAGTCTCCCTGGCTGGGCCCCGAGGAGGGGAAGTCGACGTCGAACCATTCGCTCCAGGAGCACACTTCGGGTTCACAGGTGGTCGTGGACGTGGTGGTGGTGGAGGTCCCGGTGTGAGGGGAGGTGGTAGGTGTCGGCGTGGGGCCGGTGGTGGTGGTGGAGGTTTGCGGTGTGGTTTCTGAGGAGGTGGGCGTCGTGGTGGAGGAGTAGGACGTGGAGGTGGCGGTCGTGACCGTGGTGGAGGTTGGGGCGGTGCTGGTTGGTCTGCGGGTGGTGATGGTGGTGGGGCTGGTGGTGGGCAGGGTGGTGCCGATGGTTTGGCACTTGTCGTTAGGGCTGCAGCAGAGGACGCGGATCTTGTAGTTGAGGCACATCTTCAGTTTGCCAGTCTGGTCTTCGTTCTTGCACACCAGTCCAAAGTGGACGTCGCACTGCACGACCTGTCCGACGTACTGGATGGAGACCTCGGGGTAGTCCTCCGCCCGGCAGTCGATTTCCTTTGGCTGTTGACAGACTTCCTTCCCGGCGGCCCGGATGTGCTGGTAGGTTTCGAAGTCTCCCTGGCTGGGCCCCGAGGAGGGGAAGTCGACGTCGAACCATTCGCTCCAGGAGCACACTTCGGGTTCACAGGTGGTCGTGGACGTGGTGGTGGTGGAGGTCCCGGTGTGAGGGGAGGTGGTAGGTGTCGGCGTGGGGCCGGTGGTGGTGGTGGAGGTTTGCGGTGTGGTTTCTGAGGAGGTGGGCGTCGTGGTGGAGGAGTAGGACGTGGAGGTGGCGGTCGTGACCGTGGTGGAGGTTGGGGCGGTGCTGGTTGGTCTGCGGGTGGTGATGGTGGTGGGGCTGGTGGTGGGCAGGGTGGTGCCGATGGTTTGGCACTTGTCGTTAGGGCTGCAGCAGAGGACGCGGATCTTGTAGTTGAGGCACATCTTCAGTTTGCCAGTCTGGTCTTCGTTCTTGCACACCAGTCCAAAGTGGACGTCGCACTGCACGACCTGTCCGACGTACTGGATGGAGACCTCGGGGTAGTCCTCCGCCCGGCAGTCGATTTCCTTTGGCTGTTGACAGACTTCCTTCCCGGCGGCCCGGATGTGCTGGTAGGTTTCGAAGTCTCCCTGGCTGGGCCCCGAGGAGGGGAAGTCGACGTCGAACCATTCGCTCCAGGAGCACACTTCGGGTTCACAGGTGGTCGTGGACGTGGTGGTGGTGGAGGTCCCGGTGTGAGGGGAGGTGGTAGGTGTCGGCGTGGGGCCGGTGGTGGTGGTGGAGGTTTGCGGTGTGGTTTCTGAGGAGGTGGGCGTCGTGGTGGAGGAGTAGGACGTGGAGGTGGCGGTCGTGACCGTGGTGGAGGTTGGGGCGGTGCTGGTTGGTCTGCGGGTGGTGATGGTGGTGGGGCTGGTGGTGGGCAGGGTGGTGCCGATGGTTTGGCACTTGTCGTTAGGGCTGCAGCAGAGGACGCGGATCTTGTAGTTGAGGCACATCTTCAGTTTGCCAGTCTGGTCTTCGTTCTTGCACACCAGTCCAAAGTGGACGTCGCACTGCACGACCTGTCCGACGTACTGGATGGAGACCTCGGGGTAGTCCTCCGCCCGGCAGTCGATTTCCTTTGGCTGTTGACAGACTTCCTTCCCGGCGGCCCGGATGTGCTGGTAGGTTTCGAAGTCTCCCTGGCTGGGCCCCGAGGAGGGGAAGTCGACGTCGAACCATTCGCTCCAGGAGCACACTTCGGGTTCACAGGTGGTCGTGGACGTGGTGGTGGTGGAGGTCCCGGTGTGAGGGGAGGTGGTAGGTGTCGGCGTGGGGCCGGTGGTGGTGGTGGAGGTTTGCGGTGTGGTTTCTGAGGAGGTGGGCGTCGTGGTGGAGGAGTAGGACGTGGAGGTGGCGGTCGTGACCGTGGTGGAGGTTGGGGCGGTGCTGGTTGGTCTGCGGGTGGTGATGGTGGTGGGGCTGGTGGTGGGCAGGGTGGTGCCGATGGTTTGGCACTTGTCGTTAGGGCTGCAGCAGAGGACGCGGATCTTGTAGTTGAGGCACATCTTCAGTTTGCCAGTCTGGTCTTCGTTCTTGCACACCAGTCCAAAGTGGACGTCGCACTGCACGACCTGTCCGACGTACTGGATGGAGACCTCGGGGTAGTCCTCCGCCCGGCAGTCGATTTCCTTTGGCTGTTGACAGACTTCCTTCCCGGCGGCCCGGATGTGCTGGTAGGTTTCGAAGTCTCCCTGGCTGGGCCCCGAGGAGGGGAAGTCGACGTCGAACCATTCGCTCCAGGAGCACACTTCGGGTTCACAGGTGGTCGTGGACGTGGTGGTGGTGGAGGTCCCGGTGTGAGGGGAGGTGGTAGGTGTCGGCGTGGGGCCGGTGGTGGTGGTGGAGGTTTGCGGTGTGGTTTCTGAGGAGGTGGGCGTCGTGGTGGAGGAGTAGGACGTGGAGGTGGCGGTCGTGACCGTGGTGGAGGTTGGGGCGGTGCTGGTTGGTCTGCGGGTGGTGATGGTGGTGGGGCTGGTGGTGGGCAGGGTGGTGCCGATGGTTTGGCACTTGTCGTTAGGGCTGCAGCAGAGGACGCGGATCTTGTAGTTGAGGCACATCTTCAGTTTGCCAGTCTGGTCTTCGTTCTTGCACACCAGTCCAAAGTGGACGTCGCACTGCACGACCTGTCCGACGTACTGGATGGAGACCTCGGGGTAGTCCTCCGCCCGGCAGTCGATTTCCTTTGGCTGTTGACAGACTTCCTTCCCGGCGGCCCGGATGTGCTGGTAGGTTTCGAAGTCTCCCTGGCTGGGCCCCGAGGAGGGGAAGTCGACGTCGAACCATTCGCTCCAGGAGCACACTTCGGGTTCACAGGTGGTCGTGGACGTGGTGGTGGTGGAGGTCCCGGTGTGAGGGGAGGTGGTAGGTGTCGGCGTGGGGCCGGTGGTGGTGGTGGAGGTTTGCGGTGTGGTTTCTGAGGAGGTGGGCGTCGTGGTGGAGGAGTAGGACGTGGAGGTGGCGGTCGTGACCGTGGTGGAGGTTGGGGCGGTGCTGGTTGGTCTGCGGGTGGTGATGGTGGTGGGGCTGGTGGTGGGCAGGGTGGTGCCGATGGTTTGGCACTTGTCGTTAGGGCTGCAGCAGAGGACGCGGATCTTGTAGTTGAGGCACATCTTCAGTTTGCCAGTCTGGTCTTCGTTCTTGCACACCAGTCCAAAGTGGACGTCGCACTGCACGACCTGTCCGACGTACTGGATGGAGACCTCGGGGTAGTCCTCCGCCCGGCAGTCGATTTCCTTTGGCTGTTGACAGACTTCCTTCCCGGCGGCCCGGATGTGCTGGTAGGTTTCGAAGTCTCCCTGGCTGGGCCCCGAGGAGGGGAAGTCGACGTCGAACCATTCGCTCCAGGAGCACACTTCGGGTTCACAGGTGGTCGTGGACGTGGTGGTGGTGGAGGTCCCGGTGTGAGGGGAGGTGGTAGGTGTCGGCGTGGGGCCGGTGGTGGTGGTGGAGGTTTGCGGTGTGGTTTCTGAGGAGGTGGGCGTCGTGGTGGAGGAGTAGGACGTGGAGGTGGCGGTCGTGACCGTGGTGGAGGTTGGGGCGGTGCTGGTTGGTCTGCGGGTGGTGATGGTGGTGGGGCTGGTGGTGGGCAGGGTGGTGCCGATGGTTTGGCACTTGTCGTTAGGGCTGCAGCAGAGGACGCGGATCTTGTAGTTGAGGCACATCTTCAGTTTGCCAGTCTGGTCTTCGTTCTTGCACACCAGTCCAAAGTGGACGTCGCACTGCACGACCTGTCCGACGTACTGGATGGAGACCTCGGGGTAGTCCTCCGCCCGGCAGTCGATTTCCTTTGGCTGTTGACAGACTTCCTTCCCGGCGGCCCGGATGTGCTGGTAGGTTTCGAAGTCTCCCTGGCTGGGCCCCGAGGAGGGGAAGTCGACGTCGAACCATTCGCTCCAGGAGCACACTTCGGGTTCACAGGTGGTCGTGGACGTGGTGGTGGTGGAGGTCCCGGTGTGAGGGGAGGTGGTAGGTGTCGGCGTGGGGCCGGTGGTGGTGGTGGAGGTTTGCGGTGTGGTTTCTGAGGAGGTGGGCGTCGTGGTGGAGGAGTAGGACGTGGAGGTGGCGGTCGTGACCGTGGTGGAGGTTGGGGCGGTGCTGGTTGGTCTGCGGGTGGTGATGGTGGTGGGGCTGGTGGTGGGCAGGGTGGTGCCGATGGTTTGGCACTTGTCGTTAGGGCTGCAGCAGAGGACGCGGATCTTGTAGTTGAGGCACATCTTCAGTTTGCCAGTCTGGTCTTCGTTCTTGCACACCAGTCCAAAGTGGACGTCGCACTGCACGACCTGTCCGACGTACTGGATGGAGACCTCGGGGTAGTCCTCCGCCCGGCAGTCGATTTCCTTTGGCTGTTGACAGACTTCCTTCCCGGCGGCCCGGATGTGCTGGTAGGTTTCGAAGTCTCCCTGGCTGGGCCCCGAGGAGGGGAAGTCGACGTCGAACCATTCGCTCCAGGAGCACACTTCGGGTTCACAGGTGGTCGTGGACGTGGTGGTGGTGGAGGTCCCGGTGTGAGGGGAGGTGGTAGGTGTCGGCGTGGGGCCGGTGGTGGTGGTGGAGGTTTGCGGTGTGGTTTCTGAGGAGGTGGGCGTCGTGGTGGAGGAGTAGGACGTGGAGGTGGCGGTCGTGACCGTGGTGGAGGTTGGGGCGGTGCTGGTTGGTCTGCGGGTGGTGATGGTGGTGGGGCTGGTGGTGGGCAGGGTGGTGCCGATGGTTTGGCACTTGTCGTTAGGGCTGCAGCAGAGGACGCGGATCTTGTAGTTGAGGCACATCTTCAGTTTGCCAGTCTGGTCTTCGTTCTTGCACACCAGTCCAAAGTGGACGTCGCACTGCACGACCTGTCCGACGTACTGGATGGAGACCTCGGGGTAGTCCTCCGCCCGGCAGTCGATTTCCTTTGGCTGTTGACAGACTTCCTTCCCGGCGGCCCGGATGTGCTGGTAGGTTTCGAAGTCTCCCTGGCTGGGCCCCGAGGAGGGGAAGTCGACGTCGAACCATTCGCTCCAGGAGCACACTTCGGGTTCACAGGTGGTCGTGGACGTGGTGGTGGTGGAGGTCCCGGTGTGAGGGGAGGTGGTAGGTGTCGGCGTGGGGCCGGTGGGGGCTGGTGGTGGGCAGGGGGGTGCCGATGGTTTGGCACTTGTCGTTAGGGCTGCAGCAGCGGACGGGGACCTTGTAGTTGAGGCACATCTTCAGTTTGCCAGTCTGGTCTTCGTTCTTGCACACCAGTCCAAAGTGGACGTCGCACTGCACGACCTGTCCGGTGTACTGGATGGAGACCTCGGGGTAGTCCTCCGCCCGGCAGTCGATTTCCTTTGGCTGTTGAGACTTCCTTCCCGGCGGCCCGGATGTGCTGGTAGGTTTCGAAGTCTCCCTGGCTGGGCCCCGAGGAGGGGAAGTCGACGTCGAACCATTCGCTCCAGGAGCACACTTCGGGTTCACAGGTGGTCGTGGACGTGGTGGTGGTGGAGGTCCCGGTGTGAGGGGAGGTGGTAGGTGTCGGCGTGGGGCCGGTGGTGGTGGTGGAGGTTTGCGGTGTGGTTTCTGAGGAGGTGGGCGTCGTGGTGGAGGAGTAGGACGTGGAGGTGGCGGTCGTGACCGTGGTGGAGGTTGGGGCGGTGCTGGTTGGTCTGCGGGTGGTGATGGTGGTGGGGCTGGTGGTGGTGTTCATAGTCGGGTAGTGTATGGTAGTGGTCGGCGTGATGGCGCTTGAGCCTGTTGTTGTCTTTGTTTCTTTCTTGATATGTGTTGTTAGTTGTGGTGTTGTTCTGCCATGAATATATTTTGTTTCTGGTGGAGTCGTGGATATTTTTGTTGTCTGATGTTTTGTTTGTACATAGGGCGTTGTTGATATTTCTGTGGATGATGTACTTAGAGGTGTTGAAAAGAATTGGCTTTGAGTTGTATGGGTCTCTGCAGTTGGCTGGCATGGTACTGTTACATTTGTACAGCATTTAAATCTTAATTCATAGTTGTAGCAGATGGGTGGTAGTTGGTCTTTATTGTAGCATATCAAGCCTTCTTCTGTGTTACATATTATGTGTTGCTCCAGGAGGGGATACGGTGTATTAGGGAACCTTACTGCTCTGCATTCAACAGCCTTTCTGGTATTACAGACTTCGTATCCCTGCTTTTTAATATTCTGAATCGTGTCGAAATCTCCATCATCGTACCCAGACCCTGGATAACTGACATCATACCACATTGACCAGTAACAGTCTTCTTTAATGCAAAGAGGAGTTGTTGAAGGTAAAGTGGTGACAGGTTTTGTCATTTCAGTTGTGCTTGTGGTTTTTTCTTCAGTAGTTGAATGTATGAATGTTGTTCTTTCAGAAGTTGTAGTAATTGGTGATGTTGTAGTGGTTGAAAATGATGTAGTTTCTTCAGTTGAACTTGATGTTTCTATGCTCTTAGCTTCAGTTGTTATCGGTGTTGATGTGCTGAAATGTGTTGTGTAAGAGCATGGTACAAAAACACAGCATAAGATTCTGATTTCATAATTGTTGCACATTGTTGAAATCTGATCTTTGTTGTAACATATAAGCCCAGCTGTTGTACTGCATTCTACTTTTTGGTTGAGGTCTTTCAGTGGTATATTAGGGAATTTCTCTGCTCTGCATTGAACAGCCCGTGGAGCTTTACAGACTTCATAACCTTTAGCTCTCAAATCATCAAATGTTTCAAAATCCCCACCATCGTAGCCAGGTGTTTGCAGACTCCCATCATACCATTCTGACCACTCACAGACTTCATGAACACATACTGACGTAGTTGGTGACACTGTGAAAGATAAAAAGAAGAGTCCACGAAATTTAGAATTATTTCCTGTAGATATTCTCATTTTTGTTATATTAAATGGGCTGAAAATTTTCCTAAGGTCATTTGCTTGAATTCTGAGCCTGTAGTGTATCAGTTTATTGTACTTATAATTTAATATGAAGTAGAACATAAAATCCATCACCCACCATTTTAATGTACTGATGTGCTTGCTACTGTCACTTCCTGAGAGAATGCCAATTATCTTTTACAAAGTGCTGAAATAAGTCTTGGGCATAGGAAAAAAACCCTCACTTTTTTTTGCATTTGATTCAGTGTAATTGCTTGGTTTGTATCTTGCTTGAATATTTATTAGTCTTTCTGGAATGTCAAAGCCTGGATTCAAATCCAGTTGAAAGAATAACATTTAGTCTATGCATCAAGATTCACAGGTACTTTTTTCTTCCAAATGAGTTGACTCCTCATATAATATGCTGCATTGTCTTTGCTCCTCCATTTAAAGTAACAAATGTCTAATGCAGCATTATTAGCACCCCTACACTTTGTACGTTAGCTCTGGTCTTAAGAAATTTATTGGTTGGAGAGCAGTCCATAAGCTTTTGCAGGTGAATTCTCATTGTGAAATGGCTGGAAAATAGCTAATGAATTCCAGCAATGCTTATGCATTCTGTGATTTCAAAACTTCTAAATTTTATACTGAATACTTATTTCATTAAACAACATGTGCCCATAGTAGTTAGAGATTACCAACCTGAAGAATGCTGACCAGGAATTCTAGAAATGAAAATTGCAGTATCTTAATGCCAATATCTGAGCGATCCACTTAGTACTGTAATTATAAATACCATGAACCCTACCAGGAATTTTACAGAAAGTAATAATTCTGTAATTTAATAGGAAAAATAATGAATTATTCATTCAGTAAAGATTATTCCAGGTATAGAAATAGTTACAATTACAGATAATAAATCTGATACTGTTTCTTTGTCATTCACTATGATGATAAGCAAAATAATAGTATCAAACCAGTGTGCAGTGGTTTCCATTTTGGTGTTTCAGAAGTGGTTTTATTTTCTATGTTTATTTCCTTGTATTAGTTTGGTTACCAAATATTGACTGAAACCAAATGCTAATAACAAACGAGACTTACTGTCATTTATTTTTTGGTTGTATTAGTTCATTTATGTTGTGAGTGTGGGCATGGTTTTTAGCTATATTTTACTCACTAATCAACAGAATATGCTCTTATGGGCTATAAAGAATGTACCTGTGGAAGCAGTGGCAGGTGGCGCAGTGCTGAAGTGAGACACTGTTGTGGGTGATGTTGAGGCTGGACATATATAGCCAACCCTATGAAGCGTTCCATTGGGACCACAGGTTGCAACAATACACCATCCTGTGCCATCTGTAGTATTGTATATCACATCTTTATAGTTGTATTTCTGTCCCTCATAAATGCAGACACATTCTGTAAATCAAAAGAGAGTGTTATTCCTTAGTATCTGAAACACAGAGCAGAGTACCTCAAATGCATCCTATTCAGATAAAAACAACTATGTCAACATACCATATTCATCATATTTGCATTTTTTTCCATGATTTGTGCATTCACTGGAAAAGAGAAAAAAGGAGATGATGAATGTGAATATATTGGTTCATGACATCTTTTTATTGTTTCAATCTTTTCTGTCAATCCTTTGCTTTTCATTGTGTGTTTAAGTGTAGAAAGACCCTATCTTCTCTGAGTTAGATATTCAGTTCTGCTGTACAAATTCAGGTTAGGTAGGATCACTCAGTTTTCTGGCAAGAAAGGCAACTCTTCTATGCCAGCATACTGAACATGCAGTATCCTTATCTGTGCTTTTGGAGGCTGGGCAAATATATGGGGAGGAGTGATTTGAAATGTTATCTCCCTCATAGCTACACTTATTTTTTTGAAGGGTAAGTGCAGTAAATGTATCATTTGAGAAAGGATCACTGTATCACGGATGTTGAGGTTGTCTACACAGAGAATTTCCATCAGAATTCCATGCAAGAATGCATTCTGTTTTTAAAGGGAATTTATCTATTATCTGTTAAGAACTGAATCTTGATATATTTATTTACAGTGACTAAGGGCATCTGTACACTGAATAAACTTAAGTAAATATAGCTGTGTATTTAACAGGCTAGGATTAGTGCTGTTAATGACATAGACAATGCAGGCAAATCTGTCTATGAACTGCAAAACATGCCATGAAAGTTGGGTTAGCTCAGATGGGCTTCATGCTAAGCTCTTTGCCATTATGGCTGCACTGCTTACAGTATTAAAGTGTAGCTACTTTAAAGGTATCTTAGGACAGCTGTTAACTGCTTCACAACTGGTTCTGCTAACTTTATGCTACTTGATAGAAGGCTTAGCAGCACTTGTCCCAACATGTCATCAATTCTGACAGAACGTGTAGGTGTACTTGCTGACGGTTGCAAATATACAAGTACCAGTGCAATAACAGAAACAAGCTCAAAACAATGAAGATGATTGGTTGCCTACTAATTTCTAAATAATTTCACATAATGATTTTAGGGACATCAATAAAAATTCTCAGAATATTGCCATAACTATTATTATTTTAATTTGTTTTTACTTAATTTAATAATGATAATAATAATAATAATTTAAAAGTACTTTAATAAGAATACAGAATAAGTAGTAAATTAATCTCTCTATGGTAAAATGTTTCACCATGTCATCATTTAGGTTCCTGGGAACAGAAGAAAATTAGACATTATTCAGCAGCCTATGACTGGCCTCGTTCCTGCTGGCAAACAAATAGCTTAATGCATGATGAATTATGTTCCACAACTTTAAACTCAATGTTAAAAAACCTTTAGTAATCCTACCATGATTGACAATTCTGCTTTGAAGGCATCAGCATTCCTGGTTTGTAATTTTTTCCATTTTCATAACAACCACAATTAGAAACACAAGTCATGGTCTCTTCATCAAAATAGGGCTTATTCTTTGGACAGTGTGGATAGCAGCCTGCAATAAAAAATGAGAGTTAAGTTGACACTAGGCCTTTCACAAGTAGAAGTAACTTTATACTCTGCTTGTATCTGCTTTCCCCAAATTATCCCATATGGTAAGTGGAATTTCAGACTCTGTTACTGCTATTCCTTTGATTGCACATTAAACTTTGGAGCATTTCGTCCTCATCTTCACTCCAAACAAGTTCATGATCCATTCGGGAGTAAGATACTAATTAGAAAATCTCTTATAATTTCTAATATAAACATATCATATGCTGAGTAATATAAATTTTGTTAATCATATTGCATTTTAGCTTTTTGTAAGTAGAATGAGATATGCCTAATTATGTTTACCTTCCAAACCTCTCAACTCATGAAGGCAGTTCCCGCTTGGATTATTGCAGGTCTTCATACAAGGGGCTCCACATGGCTTGTAGTGCCACTCACATTCCCCTTGTGGATTGTAGTAATCACAGAACAGAGCTAGAGGAAGGAGAAATGGCAGAAAAAGACCTTTGATCTT
>NW_008825156.1:307771-314690 GCF_000699105.1 Pygoscelis adeliae | reverse complement strand
AGTTTTGCTGGGTAAAAATCCCATATGATCAGCATAATCACATAGGTGGTGAACAGTATATTGTCTTATTTCTAATTTAATACAATTGTATTAAACAAACTTCTACCACCTTTTGACACCAATAAAGTTATAAAGCATAGAACAGAGTTACATATTAAGCATGAAAAATCAATTAATTGAGTCACTGATTTTAGCTAGTATGCACTAATTTATTTACATTGAACCTGATGTAGACAAGTGGGAGTGTAATATAGTATTATAGTACACTAGTTGTGTATCACGATTGACAAGTAAATCAGACACTAATGACACCACTGATAAAGTTACTATCAATGGTTTCATTTTAAGAAGATATATTGTCTTCCAGTGATTTACCCAACTTGCTTTGTGGTTTTTTTTTGTTGTTTTTAGAATACAGCAGTGCCTCTTACAAATACAATTTTATCCTTCTTTCTTTCTTTGTTCTACGCATTTTTCTTTTTTTCTTCTCTATTTTCTTTCCCTCTGGACCCCTTCAAAAAGCAGTAGGGTGACACTCACGACAAATGGATGGGGTTCTCCATGAAATGCAGATGTCCAGCTCATTGCACGCTTGAGCATAGGCGGCTACTGCTGTACAGAAACATTCACAGTCTCCTCCAGTGTCACAGGCACAAGCATCATCCACACATGCTTGATAATATTCATTTGGTTCAACCTGTTGAAGAAAACATTTGAGTTTTCATGCACTTGTCCTCTTTGAAAAGGCTGTCCTAAAAAAGCTGAATAAAATATCTGAAACTGACAATTCTGTATGTGTGAGAAAGATAAGAAAGGAAGAAATGATGAGAATACTTTGAAAAATCACGAGGAAAATGTAGAATAAAGCTACTATGAGTAAGTCACAATGCGAAGAACTATTTGATGTTGAAGAGACATTTGCAGAAAGAATACTGTTACATTACTACGAGCTAGCACACAGTCATATATCAGGTAGTTGATATTTATATTAGTAGAAAATGATGCCATTAGAAAATAAGCATTTCCTGAGATTAATATGTGTTTGTCCCTTCAATAAAAAAAAAAACCAAACCTATCAATTTCTTTAGTGTACTAGTTCAAGGCACAAGCTGAGAAAATGAAAGTGAAAATACTTTCTATGCAGTGTCCCTGGAACTTGGTCTGACTTCACTTTGTCAAGCATGAGAAAGTATATTTTAGTGTATTTTTCAGCTATCCCACATAAAAATTAATGTAATCTCTGGCTCAAGAGAATTTAAGACTGAAGTTCTTGTCATACCTGGGAGTGACACTTCATAAACACTTCACTGGTAATGATGCTGCATTGCTTCTGTGCCCAGGCTTTCCTGTATGGGTTTGCAGTGCATGGATCCTTGGTACGATTGGCATTTGGGCAACTAGAAGACACTTTCCAGCTATTGGCAAACTCCAGCACATTTCCTACCACAGACTGACTGCGAGTAGTGAAGTCATTATTTCCATTGCCATCATAGTTTCCGCAAAGTCCACAGACATATCCCTGCATGGGTGCAAACACAAAATGACAAAGATTAGTAAGGTACAGTTTCTCAGTATCTGCGAGTAACAGACTTCAGGATGAATCTTATTTAAGATTATCTGGGCCTCTTCCGTAACAGTCTTGGACATTGTCATAAAATACCTTTCATGAAGAGATGCCTCTAACTTGTTGTTAGGAAGGATAAGGACAGGAAGCAGAGCAGACTCATGGTTTTTGTTCTTAGTACTGAGCTAATTAGTTTTATCTAATCCTGAACATACCTCTTCAGTGAGGGCTTTTCATGAAGAAAGCTACTGATGTGGTTGCTGTTATGCCATTGCTGAATAACGTAATTTAAGGAAAATGTGTAGTACGCAATCTAGGTCAACACTACAAGGATAATAATATGCAATCGCTGCTCTTTCAGTCTTCCGGTTACAGCCTAAATTTCAATTTTTTTCTTTGAAAGGTAACATGAATATGTTTCAGAAATCATTTTATCCAGGTTTTGGATTTTAGAATGTACCTGAAAGCTGGGACTAAGTTTGATGAATATACTGGTTTTCTTGTCCCACATGATTATCAGGCCAACAGTAGTATCAACCACCAGGTAGATGCCCATGGAACGGATTTGGAATGGCATTTTTCCTCCAGGTGTCCTCTGGATGACATCAGAGTGGCCATCACTGAGTACCAGCTCATAGTTCTAGGACAGGAAAAGAAAAAGTTAGAGGCCAATTAAAAAAGTCACCTATTTGGTACAGTTTTATATATTGCCAGTAACTGTTATTGAAATAATAACTCTATTATCATCAAAATGATTCTATTCAACAACCTCATGTTAAGCAATTTCTCTTTAGAAATCCCTCCTTTGCTTTCTCTAGCAGAGAACAGACTTGTTGGCAGTGAGCAAATAAGTGTAGTAACATTTTCACTGCCTTGGAGGACACTTCCACGATGCAGTCTATCTGGGACAGCTTGTTCTGTCCTTCTGGTACATTAGGCCCGGGGTACAATTTATTTAAGAAAATACTTACCCCCAGGAAAACTTTAATAGACTTAGAGCAAGTGGTTCCTGTAGTACCACATGGAATGTTCTCAGTGATGACTCTGAAGGTTCCCTGATTCATACCTTGTTGACCACAGTAGTTCTGAAACAGGGGAATGATATTCAACGTTAACTATGCTACATGGTCATATGTAAAATGCAAGGTACTTCGATAGTGCAAAAATCTGGGAAGGATTCTGTTACCTGGACCAGAACATATTCACAGTCTCCTTCAAAATCAAAACGTTTGCCATCAAAGGTAGTGTAATGCCCATCTCCATAAACAGAACAGGTTTCCAGGCAAGGTTCCTCAGAGCAGTGCCATTTTCTGTTTCTACATGTGCTACGTAAGACGAAAAGCACTCCAAATGTAAAAACCAGACATACACATGATATAGCTATATGTACATTCCTGCATGTACATCAATCAGATATCAAAATATGTTAAGCCTATAATGAAAAAATAAGGTTTGTTTATTCTCAGAAATGCAGCATAGCTCAAGAACCTTTGGGATTTACCCAAAGACTGTGTTACTTCATTATGTCATGAATAATTTGGGTTAGAAAATACTTTAAATCTTTCACATTTCTGAATCTTGATGGATGTATTAAAATGTAGGGATTGCCTGCAAGGAAAAAGGCTTTCTTGACTCAAATGAACATGACAACATCCAGACCATATTGTTGTTCTACCACTTGCAATTTCTGTGCTGTGTGCCATCGTAAAAAATAGAGCTTGCTTTTTAGGTGCTAAGTGGATCATCTTATGTAGGATTCCTTCCTATAAATCTTGATACTGCTAGAGTAATTCACCTAGAACTTAAACTATTCACTTTCAGATGCTTGAAAATAACATTTTTTCAATATGCTCTTACCAGTTGTTACAGCCAACTCTGATTGATTCTCCTGGACTGTAGGAATTCCCATTGTGAACACATGGACAGTATTCTGGAGCGATACAGCCACCTTTGCCATCTAACACTTGGTTATGAGGACATACACAGCCAGAGACACAGTGGGTTCTGTACTGTAAGGACCATATAGAAAACATGACTTGAAACATTTGCGTGATGGGAGAGTCCAGCTGCAGCTGGTAACTGTAGAAGAAATCTAGTTTAATATGCTTTCAGCTGGGTATAAAGAGTCTGTACTTACGCATTCCATATCTAGAGTCTGACAGCTCTTCTGGCATCCCGCTCCTACCACATCTGCAGTGGCATTGCCACAGTCAATATAGATCATGGGAGGTACACAGACTGAAAGAAAGAAAAGCCATGAGAAATGTGAGATCAACCATGTATTTATATCTTTGTGTTTCCTTAATGCAGAGTGAAGGGGAAAAAAAAAAAAAAGACTCCTTTGTGAGATACATGTACCTTAACATAATGCATTTGACCAGAAAGATAAACTGAATGTTGTTTTGAAGTCATGCTAATCTGTTTTTTGTGCTTATGCTTGGACTACTCACAGAAATTAATGTTTAGTTAGCTTTGAAACACTTCCTTTCAGCAAAAAAAAACCCCAAGAAAACAAAGATCCTGGTTTACTTTGTATATTTTTAGGAATATTTTACTTTGTATATTTTGAATTGAATATTTTACTTTGTATATTTTGAATTGAATATTTTACTTTGTATATTTTTAGGAATTTTACTTTGTATATTTTTAATACACTTTTATTGTATTTAAAATGTGGGCCGTTTTCTCCTCACGTTCAGTGAGGTGACCCAGTATTCTTTTCCCCTGAGTAACCCAGGGGGGGTATAACTTATTTCAGCCATCTGAAAAGTAAGACAGTGTTTCTTTATATTTTGGGAATATCCTCTACATTACAGAAGTCGTCAGTTCATTTTCTTGTCTGATTTCAGACTTGTACAATTTGTGTCATTATGACAAAAAGAGAGAGAACTGAAAAGGGTGAAGATGGAAAGGGAGAATTAAAGGAGATCTTAAGTGATATGTTACCTGGTTCAGGTTTCTCTCCAATGCAGCTTAGCTTTCCATAGGTGCAAGTGCTATAAAAAAAAGAGACTGGATATGTTTTTGCTTTTCCTTGTTAAGTTTCAGCTTGTTTCCTAATGAATTTGAAATAATGAAAAATTTCTGTGTGACAAAACAGAGAAAATGTGTCCTTTATCAGAATAGTTTGTACGTTTGTACTATTCAAAAATGTTTTATATTAGAGCAGACCAAAATACAAGTATATTCTGTATAAAGACAGGTTTGCTCTGTCCATTTGCCTGGTTAAAAACTGTCCTTCAGAATAGTACAGATTCCATTCATAATGAGAATAATCTGTAATGGATTAGCAAGCGTCTTTCACCATGGAACAAATCTTCTACAGTCATGGATAAGAAAAGTATGTGTGATGGAGAGTGAGTGAGTGACTGGGTGGGAGTTTGGCTGTTAGCAAAGGCTAACCCACCACAGCATGGTTTGTTGAATTCCTGTAGTGGTCTAAGTACAATCTTCCAAACATGAATAGCACTAACAATTTTTAAGGTTCTGTGATTTTTTGTATTGAAATTATTAGGGAGACAAATGCATTTGATTTGAATAGATTGCATAATGTATGTATGGTTTCATGATTGCCTATATCCAATCTAATTCTTTTGTTTACAAATCTCTTACCAGACAACACCGTTATCATGAATAACTTCTCCAGAAGACAGAGGCATTCCTTTGTAGTAACAAGGACAGCTAGAAGCAGGCACACATTTGCCACTTTCATCCATGTAGGTTCCATTTATGCAGGTGCAGCCATCAACTGGGGCAAACTTGATGCTGCATGTGACATCAGGCTCACTCAGAGACCGGCAGGTGGGTTGACAGGAATCGACATTGTAAGTGTACTTCAAGGATTTCGGACACAAGGTGGTGTACTTTGCTTGAGAGTAAAAAGGTGAGTTACGTTTGTAGTTCAAGAATCAATGTAGGTATAAATGCAGTATTTGAGGTAAAGTATATATGAAAAACATGGCAATGTATGTACATGTGCTCTACTAATATCCTCGATAGTGTAATTTTTTTTTTGTACTGCTAGAGCAGAATTCTCCCTTATAGATGTGTCATGAATACAAATGTTTTGTCCAGGTTAAAAAAAGAAATAAATTCAATTATATTAATTCACAGTGTGTTTTTTCTTCATTGCTATTTTTATATTTTTTTGTCAAAATAAATTGAGAAACACCCTACTTATTTTATTCCTATTGCAAGGGTATTGAGGTCCATGTTGCTTCTGCTGGTTCTGAGCAAGTAATTTAACAAAGTCTCTCTTTTATATTTCTCCCTGCTTACTGCTTGTCTTTTATGGTATTCCCTTCCTCCTCAAATTCTTGAAAGTCAATGCTATACTTAAAACACAATTTAACACAATTTACTGTGGCAATCCCTGAGAGCTGCTGTGTGGGGCCTTCTGGATGATCATTTTCAAGAGGCAAAGGGATGTAGAACTTACTGCAGGCTTTGATCCTCCATCCAGTGAGGAGAACTCCTTTAATGGCACAGGCCCTGACATAGCTGGAAAGGGCAGCACACATGCAGTCCTCACTCTTCTCACAGTTACATGTGTCAAACATGCAGTTCTAGGACAGAGGATGACATATGGTCATCAGATTGTCATGTCAAAGTCATGGTGCTCTATACTTTTTCGAGTGTCATGTTCATTAGAGCTAAAAGTCAGTGTAATCCATATGCATAAGTAAACATATGCATGTTTTTCATTTGAAGATTTCATTGAGCACTTTCAAAAAAGATTCTTTGCAAGGAGAGATAGTAACTAGAGGTCCACAATTTTAAACTGTTTTTTCTTTTTCTTGTTCTTTTTAACTTTTTCGGGTGTTGGTAGGTTTCCCAACTACTTCCCGTTTGTAGCCACTGTGCCATATAGACTTAGAACAACTAGAGGGTATTTGATGCCACCCAACTTTTAGGGCTTAGGCTTAGGAGCTTGGGCTCTCTGCATCAGAGGAATGAAGAAAACAAGAAGTCATTTAATGTGTTGCTATGCCAGGCAAGGTCATGATAATGTTATTGTTCCAGAAGATGTTTGTTGAACATAATCTTACAGATTTCCAATAACAGGGAGACTTTGTAAAGTCCCCAGGCAGTCTGTTCCAGAGCTTCATCACCTTGAATTCCTGGAACATTTTTGTTCATGTCTTATCTAAATCTTTTTGCTGCTTCTTACACACATTTCTTGCCTTGTCCTTGGATATATGCAAAAGCCTTCTGAGAGCAGTTCAGAGCAACTAATCAAAGTGCTAGTTAAGATTCTGACTAAAGCTTTCCTTATATCTCAGGAGGGGCGGCTTTTGTCCTTTGACTTGCTAAGGAGTCCAGGGAGTCCAAGCTTCTAGCTTAGGCATTTAGGTT
>NW_008825156.1:302176-307687 GCF_000699105.1 Pygoscelis adeliae | reverse complement strand
TAGGGACATCACGAATACGCCTGTAAGTTTATCCTCCTGGGAATGGAAAGAAAGATACCTTTACAAAGGAGTAATTATTATAATGTGTAGATAAAAACGAACCCTTGGCTTGAAAAGAACTATCATGAATGCATCTCCTCCCAATTGGCAAGTTATTCTCTCAGGTGTTAGTATCAGAAATCTGAGTCTTTTTCTTTTAAATGGGAAAAAGTTAAGAGTGAAGTACCTTCTGGTAAACTTCTGGATTCACTGTTGAGTGACATTCAGCAAAAGGTCCCATGGTATCAGAGAGCAGTCCACACCAGTGCTGAGCATACTGGTCTGTGAATTGAAAACATAAGAATTTCTATTGCACTTCATTGTCTAAACTCTTGTCTCAATGTAACTACACTTCCTGCAGGGAAATTGCAGAAGCTTAACTTTACGATAGAATTCAGCTCTACATTTGCTGAAATACAACCAGTCTTTCACTTCCTTTATGCAGAAATATGAACTCTTCATAAACTGAATGCTCTTAATTCATGGTAGTTGTCATGAGGCTCACACTGTGAATTAAAAATACGCTAATTCATCTCACAAAACAGAAGAGTGGCTTGTGAATGCTCAAAAATTATGTATTTCATTGGCTGAAATGGAGCCTGAGAGCTATGAAGCTCCGAATTGTAAGTCTGGTTCTCAGTTTAACAGTGGAAGGACCACACTGAGTCCAACCTTCAGTGGGGCTATGCACAGCTTTTTTCCTATATGACTATCAGTCCTTTCCAGGTCCACTGTTATTTTGGCTAAATGCTTGGTGGTTGATCAGCTTATTCCTTCTTTCCAACTTAAAAGAGAATAGAAGAGGTTACTATATGTTGAGCTTACCATTTTGTATGCTGACAGTACAAGGATTCTCAAAGGTATTTTTGGCATCAGAACAATCAGCCCGAGTTTTCCAAGTATTGCCAAAGGCAGCTGAAGTACCCTCTATTACGCCACTGGTGGTTTTGAAATCATCTATCTGCATGTCATTGAAGTTTCCACAGAGACCTAAAAGGAAGCAGATGGGCTGTGAAAGTCTCCTAGGGAATGAAGCATACTGATGAGGCAGTTGTTACGATAAGATCACTTACCACAGGTTTGCCCTTTATGTGGTGGGTCTAAGTGTATAAAAAGTTGCATGAGAGGCACGAGCTGAACCTGTAGCTGAAGGCCAAAGTTTGTTTGCAGAATGATGAAGAAAGATGATGGTCTGAAGATGGTGACATTTGCTAGGGACATACGAACATAAGAGTTATAATTTCATATGAGATGAGCAGTTGAAATAACTGTTCGTCCTACAGAGGGATTCTACAATTTTAGATTGATTAGAATTGAATTTTAGATTGATAGAAATTTAGATTGATTAGAATTTCTAATCAATTAGATTGATTAGAATTTAGAGGGATTCTACAAATTTAGGATTCTACAATTTAGGGATTTTTACCCTAAACAACAAATGTATAAACCCCTCCCATTCCTGTCAGGTGTTTTAAAATAAGGGGAAGAACACACACGTCTTGTTGCTATTTAAAAGACCACCTTTGCTTGATGAAAATTATATAGCATGATTTAGTGGTAGACTCCAACCTGAACCTATTCTGTCCTTTCGTGGTTTGCTTTCTGTTCAGGTGCAGTAGTGTCTGAGAAGAACTGGTATGGGAGAAACTCTCCAGTGATGAATATGCGCCAAGCAAAGGCACAGAGTGAACCAGGGAACTAAACAACTTGAGATATTGGAATCCTGTGGCATATCAGAATTTTTCTTTCCTCTTTTATGACAATATTTGATCTGGAAGTGTGCAATGATACTATTTGCTTGAATTGAATCTCCATTTAATTAGATATTGCTAAATTTAGACCATAATTTTGCTAAATTTATAAAAGTTGAATAGGCAAACCCTATTACTTTAAAAATGAAAGACTATGCTCTATTGGAGTACCTTGGGATTGCTGCAGTGTAACCAAAGGTAGAATTTGGCTTTAGATTAACCAATATAATAACATTTTAAAGTAAAAAACGAGAAACATCACAGAAGTCTTCCAAAGGAACTCACCTGCAGAGAATGGCAGCTGTGTGTAGATCATATTCACAAATACACTGCCGGAAGGCTGGATCACAATGCTCTGTCCACAAGAAAAGGCAATGATTATCAAGGGCATTTTAGGAAAGGTAAGACACTTTCCAAATATTTTCTATCTAGTGTTGTTCAGGATAAAGGAAAAAAAAGTGGGGGGAGACTGTAATGATGTTCTGATTCCTATACTATTTCTTTAATCTTTATTACTGTGGTCCATTGACTGTCAAAACAAACAAGCAAAAGCCCAAAGGTAACTAAATGACAGAAAACTACTAGGATCTTGACTTCCAATGTACCCATTTTATTCTTAATTTTTCTCTGAATAATGTTTAAATGAGATAAAATAAAAAAATCAGTGTAGATTTCCTGTCTGTGTTATGTGCCATTTGCAAACTACTTGTTTATTAAGCTTTGAAAACATCCCTGCAGAATGTCAGGTGTCTACATTTGCTACTTACAGTTTGTCCTCCACTTAGGCTGATGGCTATACCCTTGAGGCACGTCTCAGTGTCAGTCAGGCCACACTTGTGGATATCTCCCAGAACAGTGAATTCATTGCTGTCACAGAGCTAGAAGAAGAAAACAAAATATATTGTTAAAAGGATTTGTTATATTATAATATTGTTATGTTAAAAAGGTTCACACTCAAATGGCATTCTTAGTAAAGTGAGTCATTTAAAATATTGTTTATTCCTTTTCTTCCTACTCCTATGTTCTTACATATATGTATACAGTCACCAGGTAAGCTGGCATTCATGCAGTCTGCACAGTGGAAGCTATCCATTACTTCTGCCATTCATGGGCAAGTTAGGCATATTAAGCTGAACATTAAAACTTCCTAATGTTTAGGTAATACTGGTTCCTAATGTTTAGTAATACTAGTTTAATACACTAGAGAAGAAGAAGGAAGTGTGCCTTTCTTGCCCATTGTTTATGGTGTTTACCTGGGAGAGGACAAAAATTGTTTCCAGTCTCTTCTGCACTGAATAGAATATCAAAGAGCATGGTGATTTGGACAGTCTTTTAACAGGTACGAAATAAGCATTTAAATATCCTCTCATAGGAGAAAATGAAGCTAAAATCACTGTTCACTAAGCTACTGAATAAAGGCAAAATTCAATTTTTCTCTTGGTTCTGATTTTCATTGGTCTGTGTTCCATGAGCTATATTCAAAGTGTGCCTAATGGCCAAGATGTTACAGGGAAACATGCAGAAGGCTGTGATTCTGAACGTGTCTTATCACTTTCTTGGCATAATGAAGATCAAATTGAGGACAGATGAGATACAGAGTTATAGCTATCTGGAAATTTAATATTAAAATTGTGGGCTTTTTGACCTTTTGTGTCCAAGTTTAGGGTTTTTCTGTACATCCAGAGCCTCTGAGAATCTAATTTTACATGTTGGTGCCAAAAGGGGAGTTGAACATGTAAGTCTGATCTATGCTCCCATTGTAGATCAAGCCCAGTGCTTGTAAATCTCATCAAAAAGTTTCATTGATTTAGTCTAATCTATTTCTAAATTACCTCATTCTAGCTCATTTCTAAGTTTTTATGGTTCTCTTTCTTGGTAACATTCAGTTTGAGCTTTTTTGAGAACATTTTATTTAATATGAAGTCTTTAAGAAAATTGTTTGCATCACTCATCCAATACAAATAAACAACAAATATACCTAGGGTTCTGAAATCTGCAAATCTGTAGTCATTATTTTAGATATATCTACTCAGAATTCAGTCCCTACTAATCTAAAAACTCCAGTAAATATTAGGTGTTTTGTAAGTCACCAATTTCTAATTCAGGTTTTAGAATACATGTATGACTTCTTAGTTTTTTGCTTTTACACTCTAGAGTCTTCTATGTTTACTGGGAAAGACTGTTTGGAAGGTTGATCATCTTAATGAAATAACTCATCTCCTATGAATTCTGTATAATAATAATTCCATTACAAATACTGTTAATCAAATAAGCCTTTGAACTATATTAACTGTGACGAAAAGGACAGTACCAATGGGCATAATAAGCACTTTGCTCAAAAAGTAGTTATAAAACACCAGACAGGCAACATTTAATTAAAAAATTAACAGGAAGCATGGAGATTGTTTCATGGAACCTAAAAACTCAGTGCAATTGTTAAACGATGATCAAAGAAGACAAAACTACTACAATACATTTATTTAGTATAACCCTAACAGAAAGCCCCCTGAAATCCATTTAAGGCTCCATGTTGACCCTCTAAGTTTCAGAAAGTTGATGTGATTGCCAGTAGTTTTAATTAAACAACATTACACATAATAAAAATATTTTCCTTTAGCATATACTGTTAGCAAGGATTGTGACTCATTTTTACCTTGGTTAGGACATAGCTACAGTCTCCAAAGAAGGAATAATATTTCTCATCAAATGTTGAAATGTGGGAGCCTCCTTCAATACTGCAAGTCCCGGGGCATGACTGGGTAACACAAGACCATTCACCTCCAGCACAGGTGCTGAAATGAAGAAGGCATTCAGTAACCTTGGGTAATGCAAGTGTAAATGAAATAAGAGACAACAAGGGCAGTTGATGCCTTAATTTTCCTCTTGAAGCACTGATCATACTGTCAAAGAAACCAACATTGCTTTGAATTCTCAGAATAAGTATGGTGTAGGCACACTTATACTAGTGATACTTTTTTATATATTGCTGTTCATTTCCAGACTTTGGACAGAATTCAGTCCTGGTGAACCTGGCATCCATTCTGCTACATATGGAGGATCACCCCTCATCTCCATTAGCATGGCTCAAGCTTCAAGCATGTTAAGTATTTATTGGAAAATAACATACATGTTTGTGGTTCTTGTATTCATAGATAGATAGGTGCATTTGCATACACTTATGCAATAATACTTCAGTAATTATAGTGATATTGAAAAAAATATACATCATATCTGTCAAACATGCCTCTCAGATGTGATCTCCCACTCTATCTAATGCAACATGTCCCTAAATGTCACGTCCTCCATAGTATTTACATGAGCATCCTAGTATTACACTGTAGTGCTGCAAAGGACGTAACACAGTAATTCATATTTTTAAACACCTCTGGTATTTGAATTTGATTGGTCTTGAAATTGGAGTACCTATGTCTAAACTCAGATTTTTGCTTCCAAGTGTGAGTAGAAAACGGAGATGTAAGTATACTCTAAAAATGTGTAATCAAGGAACTTCAGTTGATAAGTAGTTCCTCATTTCTTTTTAAAGGAAAATTAGTAATTTTTCCCTGTCTTCAAAATGTTCAGGTAATGCACCTAAAAAAAGAAGTATGAGAAAGGGAGTATGTTACCATGATCTGCATTTAGATGAGAAGGAGGCACCAGGAGCATAAGTTTCACCTTCATAGGTACAGTGGCATTCTTTACGGGGAATGCAGCCAGCCCC
>NW_008825156.1:297224-302166 GCF_000699105.1 Pygoscelis adeliae | reverse complement strand
AGAAATGGTCTGTTACTCATTCTGTGCACTGCAGAACCTGCTTTTGTACACATATCTGGCAGATGCCTGAAAGCATGTTCCATTTCTTCTGTATTACACAGAAAATGAATAGAAAGTACTTTAAAATAATAGGATGCCAGCTATGTAAGGATAGAAGGGCTGTATTTCATTGAAGCCTATCTAAAATCTTAGGGTGATCAAAAGAGACCTCTGGGGAAGTACCTTTCTGTTATGGACTTCATTAGATTGGAATTAGGATTAAAATTATTAGATAATGAAGTGGAATAGGTGAACCATTTGTAAGACTGCCCAGGGACATATTTGTACAGTAAACAGTTTTATACCCAAAGGCAGAAGATTATCTAAGAGAAGTCAATGCTATTATACAAACAAGTGATGGTGAATTCTGTGAGACATCATGGAGGATGGGCAGAAGAGCTGCAAAGAGTGAAGATCCTACCATGCAGTCACTCACAACAGCAACAATTCTCAGCCCCAGAAGTAAGCATGCACAAAGAGAACACAGTCGCATTGTTTGTCTTGTAGTGATATTCAGTTCTCATGCATAACTCTCTGAAGTGCCAGATTTTACACACTGCCTAGTGCTCTCTCAGCTCCTTCTTGTTTAGACATGCAGCACTGGACAGGAAGGGTTTGGTAATTTGGGGAACCAGACGCAGCTTTGCTAATACCAGGAGTTACCATTGTGGGCAAAATGTGATTAAACATTACATACTTTCTGTGAACTGAATATGGATGCTGAGAATAGAAGACTTCCCTGTATTGTTAGGAGCGAAGTATTTTATTCTCAGTTCAGTCATCACGTACATGTCTCAGGCACATTTGTTGTTTAAAAGGGCATTTTTAGTAATCTGAATAGAAATTGTCCATGTGTATCAAGGAGGAAATGTAGTTATTACTTTGACGTTAATAACAGCGATGACATGATGAGAATGATACAGAGTAGGAAAGTTGTTAAATGTGTACAGGTAAGTGTTCTAGCGGTTTTGGCTATGAGAAAAGGGCAGGAAATAAGCTTGCCTGGAGGACAGATGCAGCCATCTGTACAATGATCTTCACAAAGTGCAGATCGTTCCGGGTTGCTGCACGTGTCAGAGCAGGGGGACCCACACTCCTGGTATTGCATGTTGAAAGGACATAGTTTGGCTGAAAGTAGAAAGAGTATTATAATGATGACTTTTTGAAATGTTGAGAAAACAGTATTTGCAATTTAGGATGTTTTCTGTCAAGATATAATGGGGAATCCTGATCCAAGTGGAGGCTGCCACATTTTAGACTTTCTGATATCTATTGAAAAGCCTTAGTAATGCAAAATCCTCTAAACTTCCATATTTCCGAAGTCTTGAGTATTCTTAGGTTAAAACTGATTTCATTAAAATTACATGCACCTTTAAACAGCTGTCTTCTTCAGGAAAAAAAATCACATATTTGAAGTTTACTAGATATGGGTAGTAAGCACAGGTGAAAGTCCCTTCCTGAGGTACTTACGACACAGTTCTGAGGTTCTCCAGTTCAGAGGCTGTCCACCTGCATGAGCGCACTGCCGGGAGTATTCAGCAAAAGTGTTGCACATGCAGAAGTCAGCCATAGAGCTATCACAGTGGCATAGGTCTTGTATGCAAGTTTCAATGTAGTCCTGAACATTCACAAGTGCATTACAGCTTGTAAATGCTTTATTGGTTAATACTGTCTCACAGATAGAAGCCTAGGAAGAAAAATAGAGAAGGTAAAACAAGTGTTTAGAAAATATGAAACTAATTATTTAAGGCATGTAGCAGAACAAACCAAAGGTCCATCTGGTCCAGAAACCTGTCCAACAGTAGTCGTAAGCAGATATTTAGGGAAAACGATAACAATAGGGCAAATACACATGGAACTCCTCTGATTAACTCCCATATCTTCCTGTATCTTGAGTTACTTTCAGCTCAGATGACTTCCCAAGCATTATATTTTGTATTAAGACATCCTCAGTGAATTTCTCTTTCATGAAAATATCCAGTCGTCTCTTGGAATGGGAATGCAACTTTTTAGCATTCACTTTAGCAAAGAAGAAAAAATTAAATTTAGAAAAATTTTCTTTCCAGACCTAAGGTTGAGTCATGTTCATGCTATATTTTTTCAAATTCTAACAAATTTTCTCCAAAGACAGGGAGAATGTATTTCACACTGAGAAAACAAATTTTGAGAAAGAGGTTCTTACAAATTCAGCTGAGCAGTTCACCAGAACAGCAGGAGGAATAGGATCAGCACATTGCTCTGTGGGTCCATCCATCTTCTGTCTATTCCCAAACTGTATGGGAGTCAGTTTTGTCTCTAAAAAAAGCAGTCCAAATATTAGAATAATATTTACTGGTTTACTGGCTTTTGCATGGAGGTGGTTTTTTTTTTTTTGTGACACTACCCGCTATGACATGAATAGTGATTACCAAATAATATCACTATAATATGAAAGGCAAAAGGAGATGAAGATTACTTTTTATACCCAAGGTATAAAACCCACAAGGAAGTGGATCCTAACTATTGAAAACAAGTAGAAAGTTGCATGCAGCAGATCTTAAAAGAGCTAACAGTGATGGAAGCAGCCTAATACATCTCAAAGCCCTGAATCTATACATAACTGACATCATAGAAATACATAAAGAAGTATCACTAGTTTTGCAATTAATATGACCCACAACCTATGTTACAGTATACTGCCAAAAGAAAGAAAAACAAAGCCCGAATACTTAATAATGCTTTTTATTACTTACTCTCTGAAATAAATTCATTGCTAATTGGAATTCCATTGAAGTCCCCACAAAGTCCACAAGTTTGATTGGCATATTTCTTATCTAGTTCCACCTAAAAGAAATGAGGAAAGAGAGCTTAGGTTCATAGTAGCCTTGATGGTTAGGAACACAGCCTACATCAATATTGCTTATGTACTCAAAATTTGACATATGTATGCTGTACAGACTGTGTTGTGTGGTAACATGGTAGGCACCACTGGGAAGGTCAGGGTAGTGATCGCCAAGAAAAACTTGGTCTTATTCTAGCCCTGGGGCTGTGAACATCAGCACATTGCCAAGTCTGGAATCTGAGGAGTACTTCACTGTGAGGTGGGGATGTTATAATTGGGGGTCTATTGATCCTGAGCTGAGCTTGGTAGAAAAAAAAAGGGAAATTGGGAGAAGACTGGAAGACAGAACAATGCACTAAAAATGGACACAAATCCAGAAGTAACTAATGCCTGCCTGGCTGATTAAGACTGCAAAGATGTAAGCAGACTGTTTTCAAAATACAGGCTTTCTGCCATGTTTTGGATGTTTTCTTACCAGAAGGGCATCCTCTTCATTCCAAAGGCAGGTCAGTCCTAACTTGGCAGAAACTTTCAAATAGCTGTTACTTCTCTCTATCAAGACTCCCATATAGCTGTAGGGCATCTGAAGCCTGGGGAAAGATCACCGTAATTCAGCAGGGGTAGGGACAGAATACCCATTGAATATCCACACTGATATCCTTTCTCATTCTCTTTGAGAAGCTTCACCATGCATAGGTGAGGAAATTAGTCAGAGCAGTAACTAAATACAGACAACACAAGTTTGTAATATTTTGGCTGTCTCCTGTGCAGTTGTTTCTCATTGTGCAAATGGATCAGCCTTGCTTTCCCTGCTGTTATTTTTGGCTATCTCTGTTAATGGTGTTTTGCTAGATAAAATGTTGGCATGTGTCTTTGGTTGTATTGTTCAAAAAAGTACTGGGAGGTTCTGTTTTGCAGGCAGTATGCTTCAGGATATTGCTATTTACTCCTTAAAGCCCTTGATAATAAAGGGAGGGATTCTTTACGCTTTCTGCAACATGAGTGCCATTCACAAAGGTGTACCCAAGATAACCTTTAGACTAGCTCACTGTACCTAGCTGTTATAATACGCAACTCACTGTGGGATAGCTGCCCAAATATTTACCCAGCCTTTTGGACAGGTTTCACACCCTATGCCAAAGTCAGTGCTACCACTGGTACATAGATAGGAAGTTTCCAGACTAGCTCATTTTAAACGAGCGCAGGTACAAGCTGCAGTCACTGCTAAACTGCTTAGTGTTCAGTGCAACGACAAAAACCATCAAAAATTCCTCTCAGGGATCCTGTTCTGGTAAAATTAATGGAAAGTAGAAACTTCAAGGGTGTAAAAACCTATCACTTTGACTGAATCCAGCTTATAGACTCAATTGTATATATACATACTCAATTGTAGCAGTGGGGCAGTATCTGGGATATAGCTCATCTGAACAAAATGGACACAGGGATAATCTGCAGAAGTGGCACTTAGCTCACTGTCAGGCCCTCTTATTTTTGTTGATACTTCAGGAGGGACCTGAGCCCTTCAGCTGCTTGGGAGCAATGTCAGATCAGATGAGGAAAAGGGATGCTCGCTCAAAGAGCCCACTGGGAGCAAGAGCAGTGGTGGCAGTTTCAGGTTTGAACATACAATTTGCCATCAAGCAGGACAGAGCCGCGGGTCAGTTCAATCACTGCTCCTTCCAGCTTCATGATGACGTGAGTGATCATGGTAGCATTTTCCACCATTGTACGCCTAATCTGGATGTTGAAGTCCTCATAGGGAGATTTGCAGTTGGATGCAAAGATGTAATTGCAGACCCCAGGGAAGTAAAAGATGTCCCCATCAAAGGTCTTGAAGTGGAAGTTACCCCATGTGCTGCACACACGGCCATTGTGAGAGGGGTTGCCAGCTGTGGATTCAAAATAAGCAGTAAGAATTTTCTGTAATTTGTTGTAGATACCCTCCCTTTAGTTACTTTTCCCGTTTTATTTCTTTCACTAGCCTCTGTCCAAAAAGCCCATCTTCTATTTTCCTTCTTGTCAAGCTATTAATTTATTGATCTGTTATTTATTTTGTTCAGTTATCTTTTGTGTTTGATCTGT
>NW_008825156.1:276677-297179 GCF_000699105.1 Pygoscelis adeliae | reverse complement strand
ATGTCCAATGCTCTGCTTCCTCTGACAGCCATATTCTATAAATCCTTTCCTAAATGTATGAAGTTCTAAAGGTTCACCATAAAACCAGTTTAAAGTTAGTTTAAAACTAGCTGGTACTCCTACTAGGGAAGGACACTTATAGCCGCACCCTTTGAATGGCTGGAAGACTTTTGCCAGCATCTTCTAAAACGTATTCCTGTCTCATGTATGTCTGGTTGTTCTTGTGCCAGTATTACACTTCACCTTGAAGTGGAGGGTTCCAGTCAGCAGGCTCCCCTATATCCCTGATTATCCTCACAGTCCCTCTCTGTGACTCTTCCAGATTTACACTCACCCTCCGTGAACACAGCTAGTCAGAATTGTACCCTATACCCTAGATAAAGTGTCTCACCAGTGCTTTGAACACATTAATATTTCCCTCTCTTTACTGGAAATATTTGTGCATGATTTATCCCAGTATAATTTTTATAGCTATATAAAAATATAAATATTTTTAATTTTTTTTTTTTTACAGCTGCATCATATTAACAAAATGCAGGCTGGGTACCGGGGTCATATTTAGATTATCCTTGTTACCCGTTGAACTGACTACTTTCTTGTTAATTTTTTATTTTATGATGCTAAAGGATCTTAACCAATTTATTGATCTCTTCAGTCACTCCATGCTCTACCTGTGTGATCAACAAGAACACAGATGTCTGAGCCATGACATTTGTTTAACTTACCCTTTACTTGCAGTGTGTTTTGAAAAGGTGGAATGATTGTCACTTCTTGGGATTTCGAAGCTGGTGGAAAATCTAAGGGGGAAAAACCCATCAAGTTTAATCATATTAGAAGTCCTAAAAAATGGGTAGAGATTGCCTAGTCTCTTTAGTGATTAACATTTCCTACTGCTAGTTACACTCTAGGGGGAAGTTTCTACAATGTTTTATTGGTTGTTTTTACACAGTGCTTTGTGTTCTGTCTTTCTATATATTTCACTAACAGCCAAATCCCAAAGACCGTGCTCTTTGGCTGTAGTACTTTCTTCCAGTATTTGTTGAAGACTCCCATCTGATGCTGGCCCTGATGTTCTGAACTCAAAAGCAGCAATGTGATCCTTAGAGCACAGCCTTATAATAGTAATGCAGAAAAAGCAGTGCTAATTTCTATGTCTGAACCTTTGCCTCTCAGTACACTTAGAACAGAAAGTTACTGAAGAATATTAGAAGCTGAGGATGAGAAACAGGAGCTGTTTTTTTTCTGAAGCTCATATCTTTGTGCTGAGACATGCACTTCTGCACAATCAATTCTAAGCAGATTTTTTTAAAAAAGCAGTTTAAATTCTGTGAAACTTTAATCATGTGCTTTTCATGCGAAGACTTCTACTGGTAGGATCCAGCCCTAAATTTTCCATATTAAAATCCAATGTTTTCTCTTTGGATCCAGCAATGAAAGGGATATAGAATACTTAGAGAACCTGCAATGTGATTTTCTTAACATGAGAGTCTGAGGAATTGATGCAGTTTCTTCCTTGAAAGTATCAAAATTGTAGAATGTGATGACTTCCAAATTGTAGATTGTGCAATATCAGCCACTGACATCTGCATTTAGACCAAAATATATCACTGAGACAAATATGTGTTTTAGAAAGACAATCTCATTTAGTCTTGATGTAAGGATTTTAAGGGAAAACACATACTACCTTCTTTGACAATCTGTTCCAATCATTAAATGCACTCACTATTATTAAATAATTTGTAGTACACTTCCAATTTGGGTTTATCACTATTTTAATTGCCAGCTAGTGACCTCACAAATTGCATATTGCAGGGCAGGCTTAATGATTAATTTTTTCAGCCTGTCTTCACTAATTTACCTGTCAGTGTTGTATCCTTCCACCCTTATTTTGCATATGTAGAGTTATGTTGTTTGCTCTGTACAGTTATGTGTCATGCATGATCTTATAGTCCTTAATTATTCTAATGTTTAAGATAGTTAAAGTTTTCTTATTCTCTTGTGAGTAATGCAGTCATTTTGACAAAGTATAAAAAAATGTATCTTTTATTACCTACTATCAAGTACCTTGGTGATAAGTATGTATACACACACCTCTTCTGAAAATACACTTTTAAATAGAAGGCATATATCTTTCATGAAGTTAAAGATTAGATAACTGTATCATATCAGTAGACCAGATCCACTGGGCCAGATCTCAGAGGAAGTTCTCCAGTTTAGAGCAGTCAGAGACTGGCTGAGAATTGGATATATTGTACAGAGGATTTCTCTCTCCTTTTTTTTTTTTTGGGGGGGGGGGGGGGAGTGGGGGAAGGGAAAGTATGTTCTAGCTAGGAATAAGAAGATTCTGGTAATCTTATTATCTATCAATTTAATTTGGGACAATATCTTAGAAATAGATCAGCGTAAAAATACTTACTTTTTTGTCGCTGCAGGATGGATGGAGAAACATAGTTTGATTTTGTTTGTTGTTCATCATCCTGGGCTTGAACTGCATCAGGAAGAGTGGAGGAGGAAAATGTTAATGTCTAATTTTCTTGAGTTCCCTCACAATTTCTCAATTATATCTGTTTAAACATGCAAGAGTCAATATATCAAAAATCAGCAAAGCTATGTTCATGTCCAGGAGGTCAGATTTGCATCAGGATCTGTGTTACATGCAACCATGATGGCCATATGCCACTTCTTCAGGGGTTTTTTGGGGTTTTTTTTTGCTAATAAATTACTGCAGGGAAGCCATCAAAAACACGTCTGTGATAATTTGAGCAGATCCTTATTCTGTTATTGTCACAGTAACCCTGGATGCCCTTTTAAGCTTTTCAGATGAAGGACTTAATTTTCTTAGTTTTTATGATCACTGTGTGCTTTAAGCATCAGTAAAACCCTTTGTCTAGCCAGAGGGCTTTAAAAATAGGTCCGTTTTTTACAGGAAGAATTCATTTTAGAGTTAGAGGACTGATCTCTTACTGAAAGCCAAAGTTACTCTGTATTTTACAGTTTCAAGCACTTTTTGTAACAAGCAGCAGAAGGAAAATAAACATACAAGCCACACAGAAAGAAACAGGTCTTTTGAATAGATATATTTGTGACTGTTGATTTTGCCCCAGAGCAAAACTTTCTGTTTCCAGGGAAGAAACCATTTTTCATTCCATTCTACTGCAGCATCAGAATACACACAAAACCTGCGGGGGACAGGTTGGCCTTTAATGCACCGCTTAGTGAGAGTTCATCAGAGGGCAGGTTGCAGGGGAAGCTATGCTGGCCGGAGAAAACCGAAAAGGCAAGCTTACCCTCTGCTGCATCCCACAACAACGGCAGTCCGTGGGTAGCACCGCTAGAGGCGCTAAGGCTGAAATCAGAGCTGCAGGGAGTTCCCTAGGTGCCTTCCTTTTTGCACCAGCTGGGGGTCTGCAGCTGGTTGGAAGGACACATGGTGCCCGTTTTTAAGCTATGAACCATTCAGTGCTTCTGGGCTCTTCTTCACCACTGCCTAACCTCAGAGAGCTTTTTGTTTCTCTCTCCAGCTAGTCTTTTGATAGGTTATTCTTTGACACTACCACTTTTTAACATAAGTTAGTGTGGAATTACCTGGAAATAGGAAAAAATAAAATAATACAATAGGATATGCATCTGAGATCAAAATGGACTAAAAACTAACATTGTTGTTACCTTAAACTTTAAGGGAAATTAACAAGTGAAGTATACATAAAAAAGATTTCCACTCATCTGTATTAAGTGCCCTCTTAGAATATTTAAGGCAACTCCATTTGTTTTGACCCCACCAAAAACCAACCCTGTCCTCTAAGCTTTTATGCAACCTCATGTGCAAGAATAGATGAACTTTTAAAATCTGTTGTCCAATGTTTTTCAAGCAAAATCCCGCCTTTTTCCAATACTGTATCATCAGCTGATAAAACAAACAAAATCTTTAATAATGCATGCAGACAGACTCCACTGATTTGTTCCTTCCTAAAGCCACTTTTGCACCTTTTGGTTTGTGCATTTAGAAATGCTGTACCACCTTGAAGTGGACATCAAAAGCTAAATGCAAATCTTGAGGCATTTTGGTAGAAATGTGAGTTGTGAGTGAGTTCCACTGAATTCAGTAGAGCTATTCCAGATTTCGACTGGAGAAAATAGGATGAGAGCATGGACTACAATATAAATTTTCAAGACAGTTAATTTCCTCTTCTTAGGAAGGAAAGTATTTGTAACAGAAAAGAAAATCTCGCGTAAAGGTAACAGGTTCATTGGCTTCACAAAGCCAAGAAAAAAACGTTTCAAACTCCAAAGCAAGCAATAAATTCTTTAGAACAGTAAAAACACCAAGCAAGTGAATCTTCCTACCTTTGATCAGTATGAAGGCAAGTGCTAGTATTGATATCCATAGTGGTATTCGCGTCCCACCACCTGTGCCCATCTTCTGGAAGTCCAGTAGAAACTACAGAACAACCTGCCTCTGAGGAAATACCTGTCTGCTCCCGAGTCTTATATAGTAGGAGAGTAGGTTTTGGCTCAGTTCCCAGATTGTTTCACAAGGTTCTTAAAAGGTGGGGCTTCAGACATTTTAGTTTTCCTTTGCAGGTGCACTGGTAAACAGAGGATGCTCTGACTTTCCCTCAGGTATTTGCACTCTAGGAGGAGTCTTCTTTCTACAGGTCTTTTTGATGAAATGTCAAGAAGCGAGCAGGAAGAATTTTTGCTCAGGCTTAGTCTTCCCAAATTGTTATATGTTATGGGATAAATGCAATTTAAGGGACTTCTGAGTGACTTTTGAGCAGGAGCTTGGAATGAATTACATAACTTTTAAAAATTTTCCTCCTTATACTAAATGATGGCAACGCAACTTCTCAAAAAACCCAAGGAAGTTCCATCTGACACAGATTTTTTTAATGAGTTTGCACCTGTCTGTGTAGCTACTTTGCCTGTGAAAATGGAGAAATCAAATGCCATCTAAGGTCAGCATTTATCCACAGGCCAGGCACAACACAGGACTATGCAGTGAAAATCCTTCAGCATTGGAGAGTCAGTAATACAGACCTTTCCTTGAAGGATTCTTCTTCTCACATGGGCAGTTTTAGTGCTACTTCAGCTGTTTCCCTTCTGAGTAAACATAATTTCACCATAACAAATTAGACTGATTCTACCTACAATAAAAACATATAGATTTTCTTGATGATTGCTGTTCCTAGAGACACAAAAAGACTGATTAGCAAGAATGTCCTTTGGAATGTTCCTTATCTTAGGAACAATGAGAGAGTGAACAATGTTTTGTGAATATGTTAATGTACTTATTTACAGCTATATTACTTTGGTGAATTAACCTTTTATAGTGTTTTGCCGTGGGGTGTAGAGAAACACAATCTTTGAGTAGGAGAACGGATCCCATAATCCCACATGGGATCAAACAGTTCCTGCAAAGAAGAAGGTACTGGGATGGTCTCCATATTCTCTGGCAAGAGGACAAGATGTAATTAGGTTTAAAACTGGGAATGAAGTTTAGGTTAGACATTAGAGAGAAAATTTTTTTTTGCAAGGATGGTGAAGTACTCATATAGGTTGCCCAAGAAAAACGCCTACCTGAGAATGGTGTGTTGTTGATAGTGCCCTGGGGCTGGGGAATAGACTAAATGGCCATTTGAGACTCCTTCAAACACGATTTTCTATGATATTTTTCTGAAAATAATATGTATTCTCTCTGTTGGAGCAGTTATATTTGAGGAAGTAACTTCAACATTAAAAGAGAAATAAAAGGCATATTTTTTTCCCTAAGCAGTAAACTGAAGCAAGAAAAGATGCTGTCTTTCTCGAATATTTTAAAAGTACAACTGGTTATTAATATTTAAATAAAAGTGACATAATTAAATAAAATTGGAAGTGTTGAGGAAAAGAATTGGTCGATTTCAGTCATGAGTTATACCTCTGGCAACTTCATTGACCTATAAGTCTGTAGAATTTATCTTAGTATTATTTAAATGAGGAAAACAAGATGACTACAAGATACTTGTATATACAGAAATACACGCAGTGAAAATTTAAGGGAAATGTTATTGCCTCTAACAGTTATTATCAAAGTTCCAGGGTGAAGATCTAAAAATGAAAAATTTTAACGGATATAACTGATGCAAAATTAAAGTAATTATGAAATAGTATGGTAAACTCAGCTGGGTAACACACATAAGCTTATTAAGTGATTCTGTTGGTGAGAAGAAAAATATGCTTTATGAATCACTACATTGCTTACCACTGAAAAATCAACTCATATCAACAGTTGCCATGCTGTGATTTTATATACACAGGTTAACATTTCCTGCATGTTCAGAGAAGTACTATGACCTCTCAGAGCTCCCAGTTTAGTCACTACTGATGTTTCTCTTTGTATGGCCATCACAAATTAGGCTGAAACTGGTTTACAGTTAAATTTAACCCCTTTTACTGAGCTTTGATAGGCACCATCACAAGTGGTTCCCTATGTCTGTATTTTTGGCTGAAAGTTTCAAATCTCTCATATGTCATGGATCACATTATCCTTATACTCCTAAGTGGTTACTTCATTGATTAATCCTCTTGCCATGTTAACTTCCATTATCTTGTGCTGATTTTTTTCAGAAATTATTATAAAACGTGTCAAAATATGAGACTTGCAAAAATAATTTCCAAATATTTATGATAAATTAATTTAGCAGTATTACTAATTATTCAAAGAAATAATTCCTCTTCAAATTGTATTTCACCTCCATTCACTCAATAGACCTACCAGGTGACATGGGAGAGTATTTTTTAAGATTGGTTTGGAGTAACATGTCCAGATTTATGTAACTGTTTATGATCAAATCAGTGTACAGTTGACTGCATAAGCAGAAATATTAATATATTAGAAAAAATTATTGTTGTACTTATCTTTTATTTTTTTTAACAGAAAAGATAAAAAATTCTGACATTGCATTTGATCTGAAAACCCTGACACTTCTTTCTATAGCTTCTTCTTTTTCATGGGATCATATTCCTACTCTCTGCCTCTGCAATATTAAATTGAATGAAACATTTCAGTAAAAGAGTTAGAATTCTCAGATCCATTCTTTTTAATCCTACATGATCAAATGCTCCATGGTGATGATGGTATTCACACACCTTACTCATGATTTCTGAATCTGGTTCTTCATAAGAAAAAATGAGACCATCACATCTTATTTTCATACATCCTCTCTGTAGAATGCAAATAAAATGTCATAGCAAATTTGGTTAACTTTTGGGTGCAGTAGTGATTGAAATCAGTGTCTCAATTTATATTTCTAAGAGCTAGAATGATGGACTCATAGAGACATGCAGAAGGTGTCTAGTCCACCTAGTGCTATATTAGAGTAGCTTCATTTTGAGGGAAGGACCAAAACATTTGTAATTGATAGAAACTATGATACTTCCTCTGTGCCAGCGCTAAAATGCAAGTTAATAAGGATCTGTCTGCTGGGCTTTTCTCTGGCTGGTCATTTGCCCACTTCTGAGGCTGAGTTTAAGTTCCAGAATTGGTGCTGGCACATTAGGCTTTGTGTTCAGCTGAAGTACCATTCTGATTGTCCCTAATTTTTGATCTGTGCAAATTCAAACCCATGGTTTTGGTCTGAAAGTTTCTATGGAAAAGTGAGGCAACTGATCAGTTTCTACTCAAAAGTTGTTCATTAACATTACAGGTGTTCTCTTAATTATGTGAAGATGAACTACATTTCAAACAGTTGCAGTAGGTATTTTATAGTATGGTACGATATAGTCTATCTAAAGTAAAGCTATGGTTAAAGACTAAAATAGGGATACAACTCCTTTTATGTCCTTTACTAGATCTTAGTCAAACATGGTGCCATGGATCCATTCCTTTACTTCCAAATGCTTAGATAAAACTCATTGATTGAAAATCAAATCACATTAAAACCTGAGATTTGAAACCCTGTTTCATTAACATGAGTAGTTCTCCTGTTGCCTTTTAGTGTGTACATTGTAGAGGACCAAGTACATAATGCTTTGATTTCCATTGCGGCCTCTATGCTTTACTGTTAAACAGGTAATGTGTAATATGATTAGGATCTATTTCTGGTTTTATTTCTATTATCTTTTCATTTCAAAGGTTGCAGTGCTATTTAGAAGAACCCAAGCAAAGCATAACAAGTTAAATCAGGCATTGGAAGCTCTCTAGCTGCAGCATTAAGAGGCTAGTTTATACCAATATGACTAGGAAGTAAAATATATTGAGTATGGTATCTTTCATTTTATTTAACAGTTTTCCTTTGGGAAGAGATTCAGATACAGAACATCTTGGAGTCCTGTATTAAGATATGCCACCTACACAAAGTTAGTAAAGAAACCTCATTCTATAAGTATTGCATGTCAAATATACCCATTAACTAAGCTCCTTTTCCTGGGAAAGACCTGAAAAGTCCTGACTGGTGTGGACTGGGTCAAGTAGACAATAGCATTAGTATTAGCACAATAATGTGAGATTACCACAAGTTCCCAGAGTAACCCTGCACTGGTATGAGGTGTTTTCCCTGTAATAAAACATTCAGAGGTTGAACAGCATTCTTTTAGCCCATGCCTTCCTTCACACCTTTTCTGCAACTCCAGTGCCAAATTTCAGGTTGTCATTCACAGGATTTTTGCATACAGAATAACCCTTCTCATGACTGGCTGCTTCTGCCATCTATATCATTACTGTTTCTTTGCTTCAGATCTACCTGCAATCAATGCTGCTCTGCGTTCTTCTCTTCCTCTTCTTCCTCCAGTGTCCTTTATCTTCTTCTTGACATACCCACTTGAAGACAACCTGGGATCTGGGGTTTTTTTCAGAGTATTTGGTGTTACATACAATGCTATATGTTCAGAGTATGGCTCCCATTGGTTTCAGCAGTAACTGAATGCTCAGCACTTCTGCACGTTCAGTCTCAGTGTTTTAAGCTGATTGTCCAGAAAATGAAGAATGCACAGTCAAAACCTGCAATTATAATTTAATATAAATCTTTTAACTGGCACCACAAATGAACTTTGTGGCACTCAAGCAGCTTGGTGGTACTGTCCTTGCTCTTTTCAGTGTTTCCCTCATTCAGACACTTTAAGTTCTGCAACAAACATACAAATAAACAAACAAAGCAGGAAATCTTAAAGACAATTTTACCAGAAAGATCCCTGCAATGCTCTGAGTAAGAGAAGGTTCTGCAGAAAAAATGATGTGCATCCTGTACCATGAGGTGTATGAATATAGGGGCCAGAGCAAGGTTTCCATGTTGTCTGAACACGTCCAGGATATCTCTGTGTGTAAAGGGGATAAACACTTAAGCCTCTTTATAGCTTGTAAACACAGACACCATAACTGTGCATACTAATATTTGCAATGGGTATTATAGACTAAAAAATTGATGTACACACACATACTTGAGGACGTATTTACATTGTGCAGTGGTGCATGTTGCAGAGATCCCTCTGCTAGCAGCAGCCAAGGTAAATTTATAATAGGAAATGGTGTCACTACATTGATATGAAGTTACAGCTAAGAGAATTTGTCTTTCTCTGAGGCACTGACACTGCAACATTGTCTTTGGGATCTGAGCTGACATCTCTACTGTGCTATACTGTGCCATATGGTCATAGCAGCACTGCCTAACGCCAGCTGAAATCTGGACTCTGTTATGTAGTTCTGTAGTGCCACAAAATAAAAAATCAGTCTTTAGAAGCAATTGGTAAGTGTTTGCAGGCTCAGAGAAATAAATGGTACAACTAGTAAAAATGTGAGTGAAATGGAGTGCTGAGCTGAGCAGTATATCTAAATCCTCAAAGGGACCTATTAGTGATGCACAACCTCTAGAAAGTCTACATGTTAGAATGCTCTGGTGGACATAATTCTGCTGAATGACACTCAGATATGTTTGTAATAATATATACAACAGACTGTGTAAGAAGTGGATATATATATTATTACCACTAGCGAGTTTTGTCAGAAGTCCTGTTATTAGTAGAAGTCAAATGGTTCTTCCTCCACTGGACCCTTGCAAATATACCCTTAGTTTAAATCTGTAGCAGACTTTCTTTATCCAAAAAGTGCATAGAAGATATAATCAAATGCATGTAAACAAAGACAAACATGGAGAAGGAAACAAAATCCTTTAGTCCATGTATGATTCAAGACTCTGAGAAATTAATTAAATTTAGAGCTGTGGTATAGAAGTTAGCAGAGACCTCTTTAGTATTTCAATTCAAATATTGCAATTATTCCTTTTAATAATTAAAGTTTCTGTTATGTCATCCTCCTTGAGGGGAGAACATATTGCAGGGGAGTATGTGTGTTTGTGTGTCTGTGTGTTGAATCTCTATTGTAAAATAACTTTAAAAAGTTCCTTTGCTATATTTAGCATTTCAGTTTACAAACTTAGATAACAGTACAGCAGAAAGACTTAAACTAATAAAAGATGTTGGTCAAAATACAGGGAGGTACAAACTGGCCACAGATTACTTTCACTTGGAAATTTGGATAAGGTTTGTAAGCATCAAAGGATCACCACCAGTTCTGCAAGACCTTATTGCAGTAGTAGAGATCAGGACCATAAGCACTTTGAAGACAATCCTGATGTTCACTCATGTGGTTATTGGTATGCTTTATATTAACATTGTCTTCATCCATTGTTGTATTTTTAGTTTAGTAAATTTTATGCAAAGCTTCAATTTATTTTTATAAAATATTATTAAGTTTGCAAGGTTAAAACACCGGGAGATATTGGTGTTAAGACCAACAGTGCAGTTTCATGAGACAGTTTTAAATTACATGAGTGAAATATGTTTCTTAGAGGGTTCTTGCTTTTTTTAGACAGAGCTTAGCTAATTAGTATCTCTTCAGTCATTTGTTAAATTATTTTTAACTATGTGTCCTAACACTTTGTTAATGTGTTATTCAAACCTTACTCTGAATATAGACTCATCAGTTTCCTCAGTTACTTTTCTGTGGTGCCCATCACTGGAGTACCAGAGAAGTTCATCAATAGTAATGTATTGCTTTTGAAAATATGTTTGGAAATACTTGGGGTTTATTATCTTTGTTTTACATATTTCTAGATGAGGCATAGAAAAGTTATGGGTATCCAGTAATTTTGGGTGAACAGTCTAACACTCCTAGGATTGATTTTTCAAAGTACTGAGCTTTATTTTAGTAGTGTGCATGTTTAGAGTGTAGACTTCAAGTAGAACTGTGAAGGTCCCACAGTTCTGCAACTGAGATGCTGGAGTGTCCAGCACAGCATCTAGAAGAAAACAAATCACTGACTGAAAATTGCAATTTAAACAGATATGCACAGCACTGAAAGAGAACTATTCAAATTTAGGGAGAAATTGAATCCATTTCAACATAATGACATCTGTGTGCCACATTCACTCTGCAACAGCCAAATTCTCCAGGCAATGAGAGAGAGGACTGTGGACAACCATCACGCTCACAACATGCTCTCATTCAACCTTGAATCCGGGTTCACCCTCCCTACAGCAGGTGCTTGATGTGCACCCAGTGAAATAGAAACCCAGTGGAGAACAGCAGGATCCAATCATATACTTAGAGATTGTGTAATACTGCATACGCACAAAGATGGCACATTACGACTTCAGGTAGCCTGCACTCATTACTCACATAAGTAATCCTTCCTCATTGAGTCTCAGTGAGTAGAGGAGAACTTCTCATGAGAAATTCTCATTTCTCTGTGCTCTATGTTGTAAGTTATCATAGACCATGTTTTTTAGATATATTCTCTAAATACGCATCATGGAGGTGACTGGTCTGCATGGTTTGCTAAGCTGAGCTGTCAGCCTCCTTATCATTTTGGAATGCCAAAGTATGATATAAAACAAGAATGCTGTCAAACTTGAGCAGCTAGACCTGTACTGTATTGAACATTCAATATGTCAGTGGATGAATTGTCTGTTGACCTCTTTTATAGTCAGGTTTTGGCTTTATTGATCTGAAAACTATGACAGTCCTTATCTGTTTTGATCCGTTGCTGCAAGTGACTGGAAACTGATATTCATGTTTTGTACATAAGAACTGTATTGACTGAAATTTCTTCCCCTGACCTGAAATGACTGCCAGAGTTATGGATGAGTAGAAGATGATTCTGCTTCTTTCTATTGTCATAATTAAGCAAACTTTATCAATGGCAGTTCAACTGTCAGACAGTCTTCAGTAGGAGTACAATGTTGTAAGCTGGTAGCGATTGCTGTAGCCATTGTCTAATTTTGACAGAGTATGTCTAATTTTGACAGAGTACATCTTCTAACTCTGCAGCTCCTTCGAGTGCTAACAATATTTCTGACTGAATGAAGGCAGAATCTGCATTATTAGTAATAAAGTGAACAGAGAGAATCCCACATAGACTTCAGATCTGAAGCAGATGTTGGTGAGCTGCTGATTAGGAAAGTAAGACTAAATTATAAACTGTTTATAGTCACCCTAGAGATCAAAATAGTGATATTTCTAGATTCCCTGGACAGTGTCAAATTCACCTAGTTTTCATAATAAAAATGTTATTCAAGTACTTAATTTCTAGAGGATAGATTTACCTTTTCATTTGCTTCTCCAGGTTTTCAAACACTTGATCTTCTTCTGTATCTCATCTGTCTCTTGATACAGTGGACATTGTGGTAAGGTGGAATATGTGGAATTTTTTTTGTCAAATGTTATCTTCCTGATGCTTTTGTCCTACATTATGTTATCTTAAGACTTATTCTGTGTGTGGTTAGTTAGCCCATGCTTGTGGGCTGAAGCCATTATAGAGGTACAGAGTAGAAGAATTATGATTCCTTTTGTATGATACAACAAAACATATTTATCTCTTGTTTATATTGCCCCGCAACTAGCTTTAGGGAAACACCCCTCTGCCAGTTCTTCATGTGTCTTCAGTACTTTTTTTCCTTCTTTTGAGAATATGGTATGTGATAGAACAAGAGTAATTTGTGCTAGAATGTATTTAACTCATTGGCTGCAATATATTATTTCTATATGTTTCAATTTCGTGACTGAAATAGTAGTAGATCCTGCTTATTGGTGAGAGCACTAAGCCCTGTTGTTGAATAAGTTCAAGTGATTTTGTGGAGAGCAAGCTTTTGACTGTTGACTCAAACTAAGCTCAACACTGTTATCCGTTCCCCTTTTAATAAAATAAGAATGTTGTTACTGTTTCTGGAAAGTGTTTTGGACACTACAGATAGAAAATGCTGCATTAGAGCAAATAAGATATGCAATAATTAATGCATCAAATGCAGATCTGAACTGACAATCTTGCAAGCTCTGTGCAGTGGATGTCGAAGAGATCTAAAGAAAGCCTGTCCATTGTAGAATTAATTACATGTTCATGGAAATGGCTGCAAAACATCTAAAGGCTGACTTTTTTGGAAATTGAAAGTGGAGTAGGGCTTCTTATTGAAGTTTATCTCAGATTAATATTGACACAAAGGGTTGTCTTCCATTATTAGCCTTATCAATGCAGTAACATTTTTGATAGAGAAAATGTTGTCATGAAATGAGGAGACATTTTTTCTGTCTTTACAAGAAGGAACAAATGAATTAATCTACTACAATCCTTAGAAAGAAATAGAAAAATTTGACATATGTTTCATGACACGCAGTGAGCTCTTAAGCTTTCTGAAACAAGCACAATCCAGAAGGCTGTCCATCTCCATTTTCTGTTTCTGTCCAACAAGAAGAGAAACAGGAAAAGTAAGTTTGCTTTTATGGTGTGGATCCTGCTGTTTTGGAACTCCTTTGTATGCTCATTTGTTCTCTCTGAATCATTCTTGCAAACAGCTGGGGAGCACTTTCTTTTCTTACAGGTTTTGGATTGAATTCAAGACTCCAGGAAACTCAAGTTTCTTATGCTGCTGTACTTTCAAAGTAGTTCAGCATAACTTAGTTGAGCTGCACAGAAGTAAACATGCGTGTCAGTTCCGTGCTCTTTCAATGATATTCCAAACAACTTCTAGTACATTTCAAAACTCAAAGATTTAAAGCCATCAGAGATCATTGTGATCATGTTTGTTGAACCAGACCTCCTCTATAACCCAGACTACACTCTCATACACTTTTTATCCTGTACTTTTTTCATGTAACATACCAATATAGATTTGAATCAGGGCAAAATATTCAGGCAAACATCCCCTCTTGGCTCAGAGATTCCCAATGACAAAGAATTGTCTGCATCTGTTGATAAGCTGTTCTAGTTGTTATATACTCAACATTGCTAAATGACAGTCTTATTTTTCTGAGGGAAGAGTTGAGAGGAGGAAGCATACATACATCAGCAGCTGAAGCATTGCCCAGCTGAGCACTAAATCAGTTTGCCGAAAGATTGATGTTAAAATTTGTCTAAAATAGGTTTGACTGCCTTGTTTTTCATGGAGAGTTTCAGTTCCCAGGAACTCAGTCCATTTTTATCCCACACCAAGTGAAGGTGGATCAGATCAAGACAAAATACTGCCTGTAGGTGAAAAAAGTGAGAGAAGCCGTTCACCAGGTTAGGAATTGTTTGGGTTGCATGTAACCAGAATTGTTTTGACCACATTGGCCAATGTGTGCAATGTGTACAACGGTCACTTCAGCATACTTTTTTAGATTTTGTGGTGTATTTCAACTTTGCTGTAACTGCTGTGTATCTAAAGGCTTAAATGATTTTGTGTTTTGTCTCACAATTTGTATAACACTTAGTAATTACTGAGCAATTTATGCATGTTATGGCTTGAAGCTCCATCAAGCTAGACCCCCATTTGAACCAGCTTGTCATGGCTCACATGAATTCATTTTATTTACACTGATTAAGCTACCTGAGGAAATACAAGCTGTTTTCTTACTGCAATCACTTTCCCCTCTAGTGGTTCCAAGCTGAACTTATAAGTATTACTAAGAGTTCATAATGCAAATTTTGTACATTTTCTCTCATGCCACATTATAATAGCCTAGATTCTTAGGTAGTAGAAACAGGTTTCAGTGTATCTGACCTATAAAATCTTCTGATAATTCGATTAAACTTTGTCCACTGAAGGATTCCTTTGCAGATATTCACAAAACTTACTATGCTGTTCTCAAAGCCAAAAGCAAAACCTTTGCTCAGCTTGCCCTCAAGTCTACAGGAAGTAATGATTATCTCTGTGTTGTGCAATCCATTAAACTTAGTGGTCCTGGGAGATGATCCACCTTGATAAGCAATCTACTTTGACAATCTACTTTTCCACTAGAGAAGCTAGGGGAAAATTCCATGGGCTTGGAATATGAGTCTTTTTAACTTCTAAACTGTAAAAGGTGGGGTTTTTTGAGTGGTAAGTAAAAATAGATATGCACAGTTGGCTTCTAGCTTAGAAGTTTAAAAACCAGAAGCATTGAAGGGATGGTGATTTGTGCTGGTTCCCACTTTGGTAAATAAAGGGATAGGGTAGAAACGCCTGAGAAACTGGTCAGAGCCAGAATTGTAAATAAACAGGTAAATAAATGGGTCTAAGGACACTTTCCCTGTGTAAAGAGCAATGACTGTTTTACACTGTACAGTTCCAACTTATGAGATTAGCCAGGACAAATCCCATTAAAACCTTAAATACACAACAAGCCTAGCCGCTGTCTAGGGCAGTGTATAACCAAGCTCAGTATTTAATAACACAGGATGGCAGGTTAAGTTCTAAGACATGGTGGAGGCCAGAGATATGGCATTGATGATGATTTTAAGTGGTGGTGCACGAGTTCAATCACTCTTCCCTTTGCCATTCCCTGAAAACAAGGCACTTAAAACTCAGAGCCACATTTCATACTATAAAAACAGTATTTGTTGAAATACTGAAATTCTGAAACAATGCTTTTGTTGGCAGCCTTCTTGACGTACACCTATTCAAACCATGGAAGAAATGGTGTGATACACAGTATTGGAGAAACAGGTCCAGATAAAGATCTCCTCTGCATTGCTTTTTCTCTTCATTCCAATAACCACAAAGAATAAAACTACCCTTGATGGAAGTGCTGCCACAAAATGTACCCCGGCAGGTGTGCAGAGAATTTTTTTGTGTCCCTCTCATGGGAATTTTGGGACATAAAGGAGGAAAAGTGGAAGGAATGAGAGTTGTTAGTAGTATCTTGTAGAATGGTAATGTTGCATCTTAAGCTCTGGCCACAATCACGAAAGAGATTTGCTTACAGTACACTGTTTCTTGAAGGTATTGCAACACTGGTTAAGGTGAGCTAAAAGAGCACCTTCTGAAATGCAATTGAGAGGGGCTGAGCTGAACTGAAGGTGTTATGAACAGACTTCTTCCTTCATATGTCACTACCATAACCTGCAAGTAACATCTTTGAACTTAAAGAAAAGGTTTACCCTTACAATTAATAATGTATTTAGAGAGTTATGCAGCTATACAGCTTACTGGCAGTTGCTCCTCATGTCCCCAATAGTTTGGGTCTCATTAGTATATCCTTGACTTCTTTATTTGAGGATAGCCATAAGTCTGATGGTGATTCCTGATGTTCTACTATTGCTAGCAGGAAATGTAATCATTGTAAGAACCACTGGTAGTTACAGATTTAAGTCTGATTTGAGAATTTCTCTAATAAGGATGAAGCTGCAGTATAAATTCCTGGCAACTTGCATACATAAGATTGTGTGGCAGTGCTCTGGAAGCATAAAAGTTTCAAACTTACTCAACGGTAGACAGAGAATAACTGAATGGAAGTAATATGATGTTATTTTACTAACGTGCTAACTGGAAATTATAGCAAACTGTATGCCACTTCCCTGGCTGGCTTTTGGCACCTAATTCCCTCTGCAATTCCTAAATCCCTTTTGCCAACCCAAAATAAACTGCTCAAACAGTTTTTATGTTCTGGTCTTAATTTTAGATATTTTTCCAGTTTATCTGGCTAATTTTGATGCCAATTCTTTTTCCAGATTACTTGTTGCCCATCCAAGTTTGGTATCATCAAGAAATGCCATTATCCAAATCATGAATGAAACACTGAATGGAACTATGTCCAGAACAGATACCAATTTACATGTTCATACAAAGAACTAGAATGATTTGTGATATTAGTATAATATATACTAATAATTTGCTATATTATTTTAATAAAGTATTAATTTATAGAATTCCTGTCTTAGCAATTTCCCATTCTGTTAGTTATTAGTGCAAAATCTGTGCTGTTTGAATATGTCAGTATTTTCTATTGGAGTGAAGAGCGGATTCTTATCATAACAGTATTTTTAAACAAAATATTTAGCAAGTACACAGCCATAGACAATGTACAGCACTGCCAAAAAGTTGTTCTCTTTGGTGCCAAAACACTAAATGAACAACTTTGAGCCAAGCATCTGTGAAAATAAAGACTAGCCTATTCAAACCATTATCTAGGAGAACAAGAACAATAGCAAATACCATTTGTTGGTTGGTTTCCACCCAGAAATATCTGTGAGATATTTTTCACAGTGAGAATATCTCACTTTTTCTGCTTCTCACACCACCCCACCAGCGAGTAGGTTGGGGGTGCACAAGAAGTTGGGAGGGGACACAGCTGGGACAGCTGACCCCAACTGACCAAATGATCATTCCACTCCATATGATGTCATACTCAGCATATAAAGCTGGGGGAAGAAGAAGGAAGGGGGGATGTTCGGCATTATGGCATTAGTCTTCCCAAGTAACCATTATGCGCAATGGAGCCCTGCTTTCCTGGAGATGGCTGAACACCTGCCTGCCAATGGGAAGCAGTGAATGAATTCCTTGTTTTGCTTTGCTTGCGTGTGCGGCTTTTGTTTTACCTATTAAACTGTCTTTATCCCAACCCATGAGTTTTCTCACTTTCACCGTTCTGATTCTCTCCCCCATCCCACCAGGAGGGAGTGAGCGAGCATCTGTATGGTGCTTAGTTGCCGGCTGGGGTTAAACCATGACACAGGCCAAACCTCTGCTCTGCTAGATGTGTAATTACAGGGCAAAATATTTCTCTCTGCCACAAAGGTCTTGCAACCAAAGAACAAAACAATAGACAGAAAAACAGGCTGTGGATGGCACGCAAGTAATAGTGTATGGGAAAATGGACTTAGTTAAAAACAAGTGCAAAGGCTAGAAGGTGTGGACGCAGGGTATAGTGCAACTGTTCCATGCAATATGCACAGAGGACAAGTCTTTGAGTAAATATTAGCAAAGAATTACTGCAGATATTTATTCAGGTCCGATGAAAGGGATGTGTGTGTGAAATCGGCTGATCAGTTCAGCCGCTACACACTTGTTATCTTGGAGGCATTCCTTTGATTGGAAGGAGCAAGTGCGAGACTGAAATGCCAAAACATCCTGCCACAGCCCGTTCTGCCAGGCTCACAGCATTGCATAAGATGCTCATAAAAGGAGAAACTCATGAAACTGCATGCAAAATGAAAATACCCTGCAGGAAAACACGTCTGCCCCCTCTGAACATTTACCTCCAAGATGTTACAGTTAAGGCTGGGACTAGGTCAAGGAGGGAAATGAGCTGCATTTTAAACCTCTTTACCCTCCAGTTATTTGTGTTCAGTCAGTCACCCACAGCTAATGTTTCTCCTTTTTTTTCTCTCTCTGTTATGGCAGACCTGAGCTAGACATGTACCATTTGTAGAAATAGCTCTTCAGTGAATGAGGAGATCCATGAGTACCTCCTTCAAGACGTATTCACTGTATCATGGTGCTGATGGAAGAGGCTCTCAACCAGTGCTCACACCAATAGCCACTGTTTATTGCTGCTTCAACAGCCATGTCAACAAAGAGTGGAGAATGGTCTTGAAAACGACCTTCTTTTTTAAATTTTTTTTTTTTTTTGCAATAATGCTCTTAAAAGCAGATTTGACAGTGCCACACAGATCACCAGTTCCCAACAAGTTTGCTGTGCCAACAGGAAAAATGAGATTTGGAGCAAAGAACAATCTTATCATAAACACTTTTGGTCTTCTCAGTGCAGGCAGGGAGGTTGACCCCAGGCTTCCAGGCATTTCTGCTGCAGTGAGTTTGCGGAAGTCAGAGGAACAGGGATAGTGTTGGGCTGAGGGGAAGATAGCTGGGAGGTGAGAGGGAGGAAGGAAGCAGTGACTGGGTTGGAAGGAGTAAGAAGAAAGAGAACGTAGCAGCAATGAAAAAGGCTGGAAACACTTTTATACTGGGGTGGGAAAGGTGATGTCATTTAAGTGAGATAACAGAAAAGATGCTAGGGTTTTTTTAAGTGTAGTGGGATTGACTGATATGTCTTTAAACATTTACTTAGGATGTCAGATAAAAAAAAGGATTCAAAAGTTACAATGAAAATGAAATCGCAGCCTTTCCACGTAAGGTTGTTTGAAGAGTTGTGAACATGTGTTTTACTGGCGTGGTGCTTTTGATTTGTAGCAAACAGGTGAAAATCTTTTGGAGAACCTCTGAATAAATTGCTGAAAAGCTCTTGGATCTTGCTGGGTGGCAATCTGAAACAGCAACTAGAACAGAACAGAGTTCAGTTCAGGTAAAAAGGATAACAGTATGTGTTTTTTTTTTTTATTATTATTATCATTTTAAAGACCTGCAGGTTAGAATTCCATAATGCTGAACACCACACACATGTAGAGTGAAATCTAGTCCCTCCCTAGTCCAACTCACACTCTGAATAGACGTGAATACTGAGAAAGAGCAGTCATGCATCTTGTTCTTTGCCCTCACATAAGTCTGTGGTGGAATTTGGGAGGGACTGCAGATCTAGTGTGGTTACAGCCACTAGTTTGCATAATTTCCCAAATTTCCTCTCCTTATTGATATCCTACTCCATCCTTCCTATGCTATAAAGGAGGACAAGTTCTAGTGTTAGGAAGGGTTTATGATTAATTTCTAAAGTTTGGTGGATTACTAATATTTAAGCAGGTCTTACTCCAAATTATTCCTGCTCTTCACAATTACATGCCTTTAAGTATTTCAAAATCACAGATCTTTGGCTAGCAATCAACATTTCTTACTGGCTTGAGACTAGTATTCAGCTAGTTGCTTTTAGGCATAAAAGCATTTGCATTACAAACAGAGAAGGACTGGTGGGAGATGTGGTGGTCGGAGGCTGTCTTGGGCTTAGCGACCATGAAATGGTAGAATTCTCGATTCTTGGTGAAGTAAGGAGGGGAGGCAAGGCCAGCAAAACCACAACCATGGACTTCCGGAGGGCGGACTTTGGCCTGTTCAGGACGCTGGTTGAGAGAGTCCCTTGGGAGACAGTCCTGAAGGGCAAAAGGGTCCAGGAAGGCTGGACGATCTTCAAGAAGGAAGTCTTAAAGGCGCAGGAGCAGGCTGTCGTAAGAAGAACGGGTGGGGAAGACGACCGGCCTGGCTGAATGGGGAGCTTTTGCTGGGACTCAGGAAAAAAAGGAGAGTTTACCACTTGTGGAAGAAGGGGCAGGTGACTCAAAAAGAGTACAGGGATCTCGTTAGGTCATGCAGAGAGGAAATGAGAAAGGCAAAAGCCCAGCTAGAATGCAA
>NW_008825156.1:256064-275684 GCF_000699105.1 Pygoscelis adeliae | reverse complement strand
GGATCGATGGGCCGAGGCCAACTGGATGAGGTTCAACAAGGCCAAGTGCCGGGTCCTGCACTTGGGCCACAACAACCCCATGCAGCGCTACAGGCTTGGGGAAGAGTGGCTGGAAAGCTGCCTGGCGGGAAAGGACCTGGGGGTGTTGGGCGACAGCTGGCTGAATGTGAGCCGGCAGTGTGCCCAGGCGGCCAAGAAGGCCAATAGCATCCTGGCCTGTATCAGAACTAGTGTGGCCAGCAGGAGTAGGGAAGTGATCGTGCCCCTGTACTCAGCACTGGTGAGGCCGCTTTTCAGAAACAGTAAAGCATGCCGGATTTAATTAGCTCAGCCTTGCTGTCTGACGCTTTTTTTTGAGTGGTCATAATGATCACTCTGAAATAATTTACAGAATCAAATATACTGTAGTCATGTTGGGGGGGGGACGGGTGACGAATGAACCATAGGTGAAAATGGCTTGTTGCTTCTGGGTATTTTTTTATCAGAGAAAAGAATACCTCGAATACTGTGTTCAGTTTTGAACTGAACTGTCCTTCACTACAAAAAGGACATTGAGGTGCTGGAGCATGTCCAGAGAAGGGCAACGAAGCTGGTGAGGGGTCTGGAGAACAAGTCTTATGAGGAGCGGCTGAGGGAGCTGGGGTTGTTTAGCCTGGAGAAAAGGAGGCTGAGGGGAGACCTCATCGCTCTCTACAACTACCTGAAAGGAGGCTGTAGCGAGGTGGGTGTCGGTCTCTTCTCCCAAGTAACTGGCGAAAGGACGAGAGGAAATGGCCTCAAGTTGCGCCAGGGGATGTTTAGATTGGACATGAGGAAAAATTTATTTACTGAAAGAGTGGTTAAACATTGGAAGAGGCTGCCCAGGGAAGTGGTTGAGTCACCCTGAAGGTATTTAAAAGACATGTAGATGAGGCGCTTATGGACATGGTTTAGTGGGCATGGTGTTGTTGGGTTGATGGTTGGACTCGATGATCTTAGAGGTCTCTTCCAACCTTAATGATTCTATGATTCTATGAGTCTATAAGCCTTGCATATTAAATTTATGTGTTCTTTTCTGGAGCCCAGTTGCACGGCATATTTCTCATTTTAAAAAAAAAAAAAAGATTGGCTATTTCAGAACAAAGCACACAGGAAATTGTTTAGAGTTCTCAGTATGTAGTATAAATTACAAATGTAGCAGTCAAGAATTAGCACATATTTTTCCTCTCTTCCCCTGGCTTTCTTCATGGTCCCTAGATCAAATCGCAAGATATTTCCAAACATGACTTCTCATTTCCCCTCCTAGTCTAGAATTTTTGTGACAGTAACTTCTTACCTTAACAGAGCCTTAGCACAGCTAACTTTGGTTCAGCACTTGCCCTTAGCTCTTTCAGATGCAATGGCCTTGTTCACTGGGACTAGTCAGCTCTGACAATACATTTTGATGATAAAGAGTAAGTACAAGAATGGCTCATAAAGAAATAACTCATCTCCACCTGTATACAGAGATACAGTCAGAGGTCACCAATTAACTGTATGGGATAGTTGTTCTGCTCAGTGGCTTCCTGAAATAATATTTTATCAGTTCTAGGATTAAATAAGAATCCCTGCTCCATGTCAGCCCAGGTCTTTATCTTCCTATTAATCCTGTGCATATGCAGATAGGTGGTGGATCATATGCAGATCTCTGGGAGGAAGCTGAGCTTCTGCAAGTGGTTTATCCCTTTGGAATTTGCACTAATTGCCCCTTCCCAAGTAATGCTCCATGGAACAAAAAGATGCATAGACCTCAACAGATGTAACACATTCCAGTTTAACTATGTCTGAAGTCCCCGTGATTTCATAGTTGCATTTCTCAAAATTAGAGTCTGCCAGCCAGCAGCTCCTCCCAAAATTCAGATCCAAAGCCCAAAGCTATTGGATAAAACAGTTTTTACCTTCCCAGGGATGCAGGGCTGTATTTCTGTACTTGCTGTGCAGATGAGCAGAAGCAACACTTCAGCCTATTAACTGGCACAGCATCTAGTGACAGGTTCCTGCTGTCCTAGAGGTTGTGGTGCTCACCCATAACAGCTTCCCATCTGGCCTGCTGTTTGGATTTTGTGTGTGCGTCCAGGGAGGAGGGATAGCTGCACCACCAGTAGTGGGAAAGGAGAAAGCAGAAAAAATCTTGAAGCATGTAAGATTGAGGCCGCACCTCGAATACTGTGTTCAATTTTGGGCCCCTCACTACAAGAAGGATGTTGAGATGTTGGAACGTGTCCAGAGAAGGGCAACGAGGCTGGTGAGGGGTCTGGAGCACAAGTCTTATGAGGAGCGGCTGAGGGAGCTGGGGTTGTTTAGCCTGGAGAAAAGGAGGCTGAAGGGAGACCTCATCGCTCTCTACAACTACCTGAAAGGAGGCTGTAGCGAGGTGGGTGTTGGTCTCTTCTCTCAAGTAACTGGCGAAAGGACGAGAGGAAATGGCCTCAAGTTGCGCCAGGGGAGGTTTAGATTGGATGTGAGGAAAAATTTCTTTACTGAAAGAGTAGTTAAACATTGGAAGAGGCTGCCCAGGGAAGTGGTTGAGTCACCATCCCTGGAAGTATTTAAAAGACGTGTAGATGAGGCGCTTAGGGACATGGTTTAGTGGGCATGGTGGTGTTGGGTTGACGGTTGGACTCGATGATCTTGGAGGTCTCTTCCAACCTTAATGATTCTATGATTCTATGATTCTATGTAAGCCCTCCACTGAGCAACTGTTTTTGCTGATGTGCTAAAATATCTCTAAAAAGATAGAAGTTATGCTGCCTACCAGCTATGGTTGTTTCACCTGATTTTTGGGAATAAGCTGATTGTTTGGCCATTGCATGTTAGAATTGCAGCTAAAACCAGAAGAGATATGAAGCCATAGCAGCATGGACACTTCATAGATAATTATAATGGGATGCAGTATAGAGAAAAAAAGTGTCAACTTTTTTTAAGAAACAGGTAAACTATTTTTAATATCTAACAAAACAAAAGCAACCTCATTTACTCTTCCCTTTGACACACTAATGTGTCAAAGTAGAGCTCATATTCTCTATCTGGCCAATAAAATTTTTAGCGGTGTCTAGAAAAGTAGAGAGAGAAGTATTTTCCTTTAAAGAAAACACAAAAAAGATATACAGAAAGTAGAGTACACTTATATAAAATCCATAAATATTACAAAAAAGGGCTTGAGATAGGTGTATGTATAACAGAAGAAAGCAAGCCAGAAGCTCATAAAAAGAAAAAGGGACTTATAAGGAAGAGGGAAAACAATTAGTTGGCATTAGCCGAGAAAATATCAAGCAGAAAGTTGCCTGGTTTAAAATAAATTAGAAAAAGAAATCCATATTTTTTTAAAGGAAAAATATGGACACAGGAAAGAAAAAGGGTAAAAGAAGCAGAAATATAGTTTAATTTGAAATAAATTCCTTTGGGAACAAAACTAATGGAAGTGGCTTGCGAAAGATTATTTTCATATTATCAGGAAGCAGAGAAAAACTAAAAGTGAATATGTAAAAATAATGTACAGAAGTAAAGATTATAGTTATAATTATGGTTATTTTTCTTTTATAGACTTGCAAAATCTCCCATTCCTCCATCCCTTTCACCTGATTATTTCTGAAGTACATAATTTTTTCTTTTTTTTTTTTTCATATTCAATGCTATCATAATGTAGTGCAACCTTTATAGGTTCAAAAGAATAAATATTCACAGCCAAGTCCAAATAGAGTTTCCCTCTCTATCAGTGGAATATACCATTCTTGCACTAGGATATGAATGCAAATACTTATTTCCTTTGAAGTCATGAAACCCCACCATTTACTGTCTGAAAATGGAGGTGAACGCTGAACGAGGAACCTCAAAGGAACCTAAACTCTCCCATTGACTGGAAGATCCTGATTTAATGACTCAACACAATCTTGGCTTCCATGACAACTTAGTAAGGTAGGTGCTATAGGTTGTTTTCCAGGCATGACAGAAAAAAGTGTAATCATCTGTTCACCTCTGTGACACTTTCCCCTTAAAGCTCTGCTCACTTTAAAGTAGGAACCGCTGCTGTAAGAAAATTCATACAGTGAGTAGAAAGCATGGTGGGAAATCACCTTTCCACCAGATATGTAATAACGCTGTGTAAGGGGTGTCGAATTAACATCTTCAGTACATTCTCCTTCCTGACCTTTCAGATGTTTATGAAAATGAGAATGGAAAAAAAGTAATTTCTCTCAAGTTTCCTCTTTTAATTTCCTTTGGAGTTGTTTTTTTTTAAAGTGAATTCACATTTACTCAAAAAGCCATTTTTGTCTTTAAAACTGATTCTGATGAGAAATCTTTTGACTACGTTATTGTATATTATACCTAGAAAAGTAAAAGAAGTAGAATTTTTTCATGCTCTGTCATTTATTTTATGTCTTTTAATCTTCCCTCTGTCCCGGAGATGATATTACTGTGAAAAGTCTGTGGTAAATCACCAGGGTGACAAAGGAGCTTAGCTCATTGAAATGAATGTAGTCGAATTTGTGCTACTCCCTCTGTGACCTGATAACAACAAATTTAACATGCAAACCATCGCAGAGACATATACATGCAGGTAATCCACTTATTTGCAGACTTGAACAAATATTGACAGAGAAACACCATACCTGTGGGTAATGACCCACCACACTGATGACAGATCACAGCCCTAACTAGAGCTTGTTTATGAAAATACTGGATGTACAGGACTTAGCTCCATTTTTCCAGCAGTATAATGCATTTTCTTCTTCTGAGTTAAAATTGATCAAGTCAAAGGAGTGACATTGATCTTCCTGGGTCAGGTGTCAGAAGCTACTTCTGAATGCTGCTTTAATGGTGTTTGCTACAGAATGGTAACTGCAGGTGTAGCTATACTACATGTTCCAATCAGATTTTAGTTGGGCTGAATGACCTCCTGGGGGTGCCTCTCTCCACTGTTAATAGAGTAGGACCAAGAAAATAAGTGCTGGATTTAAGACACTCAGTTAAGTGCATTTCACACTCGGAGTTTTTCACCTCCTCTGACAGAGGCCTTGGGAAAGTCAGTAACAGGACTCATTCCTGTTTACTCCAAAGTAGCAAAGGCTTCACCTTTATGATGCCTTTAGGGACTCTATCCAAGCAGTCGGTAAGAATCTTTACATTGATACCCTTTGGCATGCCCACCAGCAGAAAGCCCCCATCACTCAGGGTTAACAGGGAGGTGGAAATCTTTTGGGAGACTACAGGATTCAATTCTGCATGGTTGGTGTCAGCACTCAGAGCTCATGGGGTCAGTCGGTCAGCTAGTCTGCACCCATAGCGAGTGGCAAGCCATATTCCTTTATGGTAACACCGACTATATATCAGTTCCCTGCAAAAAAACCTGGTGTCCCCAGAGGTGGGCCACTTGCATCCTGTTGGCACGGTCCACATTCATGGTTGTTCTTATTTGGCTCCGTTCCCTTGAAGAGACGAGGAACAGCTGTGCAGGAAGTAAGTGATGACCACACCATTTAATGCTTCCTTCTGTACAAACAAATGGTGAGCTACACAGCCTGGTTAAAGGCACACACGGTAGTGCTGGAATCAATTCTCCTCATGTGCATGACCACATGACACCAAATGAGGGCTGCCACAACCGGTGGGCAGGCTGGAGAAGTCCCGTAGCTGGGATCTGACCTTCACAGCTGCCAATATTGCAGAGGCTTGTGAATGACAACTTGACATATCCATCTCTTAGGCAGCAGCCCCACAGAGCAAAGAAAAAAAAAGGGGGCTGTTCTTCTTGTCTGAAAACAGAGTTAGTTCCAGTTTTCTACCAAAATACTAAAAAATTTCAGTTACTTTAATTCCATTATAAAAACTTTTTAAGCCCTTTTCCACCGATTATTCTAAAATCAATTATATGTGGGGTTGTTTCTTTATTGATTTTTCCATTTGCCACTTATCAGAACTTTCAAAAGGAAGGTGAAACTCCTTCTGTGCCACATCACTATGCCAACACTGAGCAGAAAAGTAACAGGATATAAACCCAAAAGTACAAGAGAAAATATGAAAGTAAAAGAACCTCTGCATTAGTATTATTATATTTGTCCTAAGGAGAAGAAGGGATTGGAGATGCAGAAAGGAAGGGAAAGAAGTCAAAGGAGGAAACAAAAATCTGCTCATTTGAAACATTCAAAAGAACGTTTTCTAAGTATGCTTGAAGGAATGAAAGTATGTTGGACTTCAGCATAAAACAATTTCAGACATCTAATTTTTTATAGGCTTTTATGTGTGTGTGTGTGTGCGCATGTTTAAAACTGAAGAGATTAATATATAAAAAAGTAAATGGCTTTAGAAAATCAAAAGCTAATGTAAGATGCCAAGTTTTAGCTGTGTGATTATTACAGAGGAGAGTGAAATTAGTTTGTAGACATAAACACCATACTATGCCTTCACAGCTAAAGACATCATCCAAACAATCTTGGACTGCCAAGGCCAGTTTCCTCTGGAGCAGACTGGCCACATTCATGTTGGGAGGTTCTTGACCTGAATTTCCTCTGGGTGCTATGTGGGGCTTATGTGGCACTAAAACGTAATTATTCTGTGTTTGGGTTGGGCCTTTTTCAGTCTAAAGTGCACAAATCAATGAGGGGGGAGAGGGGTGTCTTTAAAGCATGATGCCAAACACTTGAGTTGTGAACCTTGGGCATGGGACTGGGACATTTGATGATTTAAGACCTGGTTGGATAATGATAGAGGACCACGTAGGACAGAGGGAGCTGGTCCTAACATGGGCTTCTCCATTCTGCTTTGGGAGGGAAGTTCCCAAATGGAGGTATCCCTCAAATCCAGGTTTCACCCTGGGTGGAGTTAGTCCATTTCTGAAAAGAGCCTGGGAGTAAGCTGGCATATGTGCAATGTGAGTGAGCAATTGAAACCAGGAGTTAGGAATGAGTATAAGGGTGTAGAAATTTAGTTAGATTTCTTGTAAGGGAGGAACTAATGTCTGACTTCCCAGGTTCATGGCACCAGGGATGTGGAATAATTAGACTTGCCAATATATGTTCTCAACTTTTTTTTTTCTGTTGTCTGTTGAATTTTTTGGCAGACTGCCCACTTGCCAACTTTTGTTGGCAAAGGCCCTATTAGTCTTTAGGCTGAACTGTAATTAAGGGCTTTTCAAACCCATGGGTGGATTTCATCCAGGTGACAAACACACTGAACCATTAAACACAGTCTTGTTTATTGCAGTGTCTCTCTACCTGGAAATCCTTATTTCTTTTTCGTCAAAGTATGAGCAAATATTTGAAGCAATGTGAAAATGAGATCCTATAGATTCTTACAACAGCTTGTTGCTCTGAATCATTGTTAGTAAAGAAACATATGCTGCCTTACTCAAAAAAGGTTGGCTAGTTTTCATTATGAAGTGCATGAGATGTGAAGTAGCAAATAGGGAGATATTTTGTAAGATCCAGTTTGCTTTACAGTACACATACCTGTAGTTTTTTCTACTGGCTGCAGATGTGGTAAAACATACCAACTCAATAACAGCAGTTTTCAAAGGAGAGTTCTCATTCCCAGTCATTTACTGTGACTTTATTTTTCTTCTTTAGTTTCTTAGCTTGAGTTCTTTTCTTTAACTTACCTGCAAGCTGACCTGAAAACAAGAGGAAATTATTTTTTCTTTAATGAGAATATTCATTTTACTACTCCATGTTAATTTCAAGCTTGAAGTGCTTGCAATGTTCATGCCTGACAGTGGATTTCAGGCTTTATTTTAGTGACAAGAAAAGTTCGTAGTCAGATCCAGCACCCAATTGACCCAAGATGATACGTGTGAATATAGGATTTAAAGACCTCACTGAAACGTGGATAGGTTTCTAAAAGCTGAAGCTACTGCATTTTGGTGGAAAATTGCTTGGACTGATCTTTGAGAAACCATTACATTTCACGTAGAGATGGGAATCCTGTCTTTGTTTTATGTGACTGGCTTTTCTGATGATACAGTAGATTGTTTTGGTTCCAAGAGCAAGTACGTTGCCTTGTCATCACATCAGAAGGTGTTGTGACAGAGTGGTTATATGGAATTCATGACATCTTTTTCTGCTGGAGGAGCTTGATTCCCTCCACTGACTTTAGAGGGAATGTGGTCTTCCAGCTCAGGTGTCTGAGTTGCAACCCTGAAGTTGAGTTTTGTGACTATTCACTGCTGCTGCAGAGTTGGCTAGTTGGGAGAAGGCAGCAAACCTAGAACCTTGTGATGGCTACTGCTGTACAATCGAGCCAGCCACACCATTGCTGTAACCTTCATCAATGGCTCACTTCGTCTTGTAATTGTGACAATAAAAAAGATAATAAACACAGATAAGGGAAAAATAACAAGCCAGTGAAAAATAAAGTTATAGATCCATAAAATGTGACTTCCTCCTCTTTAAAATACACTTACAAGAATCAGCCTAAAAGAAAACATTGCATTTTATTCACCAACACAGAGAATTCAAAGCATTAGTGGCCAGCTGAAGGTTCCCTCTCATATCATGAAGTCAGATATGATTTGGAAAATGTTTGTAATGATAGAAAAGACAGATCTACAAGTAAGGTAGAATTCAGAAAGACATTAATTGCTAAGTTATATGGACAATGAATATGTCTTCATTTCTGTTAGGTAAGCTATACACATCATATTTCAGAACACCTGCTAATTATTAATTGACAGGAATTAGATAGAAACTTACAGTGTGGTTGAGCTATTTTTTACTTGGCTGATGTGAGATTTTTTTGCACCAGGATGCTGAATTTGTTAGACCACTGTAGCATCTCCTAGCTACCTAATGGTGTAAATTTTAATATACACCAAAGAATGGAAAAGATACTTCAATTTTGTTTATTTCCTGTAATATTAAAATGGAAACAAGAGGCTTAAAGAATGGAACACTGTGTGTTCTTACATTCTTGGTGTAAGAGAAGGGATAAGGTATTTCTTAACAGCTTGCTTTCCATGAATGATTGTTTATAATTTCATTTTGCAAGCTTTGTTGATGTAGATACAGTTTATTTATGTTTTTATGGGATAATTACAATAGACCATAGATACTATTGCAGTTCTGTCAGGGGTTACAGAAGGGGTTTTCCAGACTGTACGGGGAGTGGACTTGTAATTGTAACAAGAATTCAAGCTCAGCAGGTATAAGCCATTGACATACCTGCCCAAGTCAAAGTGGATTTCAAAGACCATGGAAACTCACTGTGCTTTTACACCTAATACCTTCCAGTGAGGTAGAATACCAAGAGCAGGATTCCTCCTCTTGCTGCACCCTCTAGTGCAGCAAGTATAGTGCCATAAAAGTATAAATATTAAGCAGCAATAATTTATATTTGGTATGCATCTTAGCAAGAATGTTGGAAGGACATCACACGTTACTAGTCTGAAAAAAAGGTAGTGCCTGTTTCATTCTTCAAGAATGCTCCCTTTTAATCTTTGACAAATGAACTAAAAAAAAATTATCTCTTGATGTATCTAATTACTCTGTACCTGTGACTGCCAATAACTTAGGCTTGGAAACTTAGGCTGTTATTGTCTATATGGCTTGAAAACAGGAGCTGGAATTTTCCATGGACTCTGTTGACAGTGGGTCAGATGAGATTGGGCTTGGATGGATGATGCACCATTTTTATGGTTATAGATAATACATCACATCATATTTTTCCTTTACATTTTTGTACATTCTTGTGCCCTCTCTCTTTTCCAAATAGGGCTGAAAGTGGAACCTGTTACCGCTCAAGAAAACTACTTGATACATTAACAAGGAGTTGTTACTTAAGAATGAGACAAATGCTTCCTCCCTCAGCACTTTGTTATATTTTTGCATCTGGGAGAACTGGGGACTCCTAGGCACAGCCTGATTTTGGACATCCTTCTTTAGACCCCAGAAGTAGGATTTAGTTGCCTAAATATTGTGCCAATGAAAAAGCCTTGAGGCCATTTAAATGGCCCAGGATACCTGAGAGGCATGAACAGGGAATTTGTGCCCTTCTACCTCTGCAACCGCAGGCAATGCCAGATACTTACGAAGGGCACCGGGTGCCTGTGTTCATGTAGCTGTATCCCACTGCTAGGGGAGAATAGCAGGATGCTAAGTTTGGTGCTGTAAATATTTCGCTGGAGGAGCTTGACTCCCTCCACTGACTTTAGGGGGAATGTGGTCTTCCAGCTCAGGTGTCTGAGTTGCAACCCTGAAGTTGAGTTTTGTGACTATTCACTGCTGCTGCAGAGTTGGCTAGTTGGGAGAAGGCAGCAAACCTAGAACCTTGTGATGGCTACTGCTGTACAATCGAGCCAGCCACACCATTGCTGTAGCCTTCAGCAATGGCTCACTTTGTCCCACTGATACTGGGAGACAAATTCAAGCCTGTGGAATGAGGAGGTGAAAGAGAGATTGAATGGGTTGTTTGCTCTTGTCTTACCTTAGTATCACCTGTATTATTTAGCACTGCAAGGGTTATTAGCACAGGCTGTGTGACTTCCAGTCAGGCAATGAGCTCAAAATCTGCCTGAAATTCTCCAAAACCGCACCTATTGCTTCCCTGCTGGTGTAAAGATGCTATCATAAAAAATCTGTGGGTTGAGTACCTCTCTCAATGTAATCTTCTGCATACAGCTTGAGCAACATACCTAAAAAGCTGAGCTGCATTCACCTCCTTGGAAACCCGGAAATTAGGTCATTCTACATGACCATATAAAGAGCTGCCTTTCTGGAAAGCTGTTAGCAATGTTGTGGTTTGATGACAGTTGTCCTAATAGGAAGCCACTGAAGTACAGCATAGGTTGAACTGTACCACATAGCAGTTGGGAGATGGTAAATCACAGCCAATAGAGCTAAGGCTTGGAGTTGCTTCAGTGTTGGTAGAAATAAGACTTTACATTTCAGTGTTAAGACTCTAAACCATTCAGTACCTGTACTTCATTATCAGGATAAGCCTGTGTAACCTGAGATTATCCAATTCTCATTTGGACAATATACTCTTTATTTATTGTCTCGTATACACCAACTAAGTGAATCAATCTTCTTTAAAATTTATTACTACACTGGTCTTTAGTATGACACAGTTATGCAGTGATACAATGAACTCCTGTGCATATACATGTCATGAAACAGTGAATCAATTTCCAGCTTTGCTGGAGTGTCTTTGTAAGGACAGTGGAGCTTTCAAATCTAAGAAACAACATTCAAATTAAACTTTCAGCTTCTTAGCTGAATGATCTCTTTTCTTTATTGCACACAATCTTTTAATCAATAATGTCAATGCTGACTTAAACAGTGCTCTACTACCTGATCTGTTGAGGGCAGTATGCACAGAATGGTTCTAATGGCAGTAAGGTGATAGTTGGGATTTATTTCTGTCTAGGAGGGTAGAAATTTGTTCAGTGTAACCTTAAGCTATTCAAAGTCAGTGTCAGGGAGAAGCTCTTTGCTTACTGTTTCTGATTCTCCTAAGACCATTCAGATTCTCTGATAATACAATTAGGGATCTGAGGCACCCATGTTAACTGTGAATGCTTCCTTTGCAGTTTGTTGGCTTTAGTAGTGTGTAAGATGGTCTTTTGCAGTTTTCACCTTACTTGAAGCTGAAGCTTCAGGTTATTTTGTAGGGTACACTGGGAGAGATTTTTCCTTGCAAATTTATAATGAACATAATTGATTTAATCTTTAAGGCTTATTAATTTCCTGTGTCAGCTGATACCTTCTGTTCTTCTGGTCATTCTTGTTGCATTGCTGCTTGGAAGCATTTCCCTGCTGCTATTGCTCCTTTTTAACAGAACGAAGTTATTTATCCATTGGACATATTGTTTAACACCATTTCTGGCATAAGACAAAACATTACACTTGATGTGGCTGACCAGACTACTGCATTTAAGTAACTAAGTGGGAAGAAAGGTGGGAGAAGTCATAGTCTCATTGTGTCTGGTAAACCAACCCCTGATGGTGTTTGTAATGAAACAGTGAAGCTGAGTCGCTGTGTACTCTACATATTAGGGATGCTGTACAATGAAACCCAGCACACTGTAACAAGTTGGGCACTTCTGCCCTGTGTGTATTTGTTAGGTTGAAATTCCTTCCTGAAAGATGAGTGTCTAACTACCATGACTGATGAATTAGACACCAATAATTTGGATTTGATGACCCTTGTGGGTCCCTTCCAACTTGAGATATTCTATGATAAGAAAAATCCCCTTTCTTTCTGCCTTTTATATTTGCACAATTCTATGTTTAAAGGCATTATTAAGGGCTTGAAAGTGAAACAAAACATTTCTAATATGTACACAAGATGTTTTAATCAACTTAAATATTTTTCATTTGGTTTAAAAATAATTTCAGAAAGAAAATTTTTTGCATGCTGATCTTGTGACTGGCTCTTGTAACACAGAGCATTGTTCTCTCTGACTTAAAGCATTAGCAGCTAGATTATGGCACTAGTATGGAAGTATTTTTTTATGAGTGGGCTTTGCTAGGATTCTCCTAAGTGTTAGCTGAATGCCTTGATTTTGTTTATGGACTCATTCTCTCTTAATTTATAAAAAAGGAAGCTAAGAATACTCTAAGGCACTGATTTTCATGCAGGAGTACAACACCAAAGAGTTAGGTATCTAAGAGTTGTAGAAAAACAAAGCCAAAGGCTTGCCCAAAGTCATACAAGAATTCAGGTATTAAACCAGGAGTCATCACAGCCAGATCTCCAAGATAAGAAGTCCAGAGCTGACTGGCAGCCATTCTGAAGATCAAATTTTGGTAAAACTGTGAAATACTTCATTCATAATGTTCATTTTTCTTTAATGTTCTTTTTTTATGAGTGAGTTGGTTGCCAATTTAACCACACAAAACTCAGTGTTCAGAGAATGCATTCAGCTTAGCTAAATCAAAATCTCACCTATGTGGCAATTGAAAATCAGTGGAACTACAGTTTTTATGAGAAATTAGGCCCTGGGTTCAAAATGTCACACAGCATTTCCAAAGCAACAATATCAAATCATGATTAGCAGAATTACTCTGAAAAGTAGACATAGCTTAAAATGAGGTTAAAACAGCTTTTGCTGAAGGTCAAAGAGGGCCACAATACTCACCAGTTGCCTTTAAGTAAACAGCACCTACAATACCTACAATATCTTTAGCCTCTGTAATGCATAGCATCGCCTTTGTGTTAGATATCCTATTGACTCTGTGTGACTCATATTTTATGACCTCACCAATGAGATAACACCCTCATTCAATAAAAGGCTATATCAATTAAGAAAAGCCCTGCTGTCTGATAACCTGATTAAGAGCTGAGTACTCAGGGTGGTGTTGTGAGACCTTTCATTTCTAATCAGTTCTGGCTTCTTGTTGAGCAGCTTTATGGAATTATCCAGCCTTTGGCAAACTTTTGTATGATGCTTATTGCACCTAAAGGTAAATTATTCTTTATTTGTTCAATTTGCTGCAAGGTGGGGCCCATCTGCTTGTAGGGATCAGTTTTCTAAAGACTTGGTATCAGAAGGTTCATTTTCCATTCAAGTGTCTTTAGAGCTTTTGTATTTTTGCCACCTTTCGAAATCAAAAAAGGAAAAGGAAAAAAAGAAGTAATGCAGAAAATTCAGTTTTAAGATCACAGTTGTACATGCTGGTTTATAAGTTCTCTGAGCAGAAATGTCAGCGATTTATACCAAATTTGAGAAAAATTCCCAAATCCAGAACTGGAAGCAAGGTTTTCCTTGTTTACATAATCCAGTAACTGTAGATCATAAAATATATTCGTTATTCCCACAACGTGGCCAAACCCTTCCCTCTGTGAAACTGTTGTCACACATCACTATCACAAAGTAATGGAAAATTTGATAAGTGTTGTGAGACATACTATTAGTACTTACGTTCCCTTTTCCAAGGGTGGAAACATCTATGGGGAAAATGCCATGTAGTTTACTTCATAGTTTGGTTCTCCTTTTGTTGCTCCCCTTTGGATGTCTAATCTTAGGATCAGTGTTGAACTTCTACTAACACGGCCCTTAACAAAGCACCTGTGTAGGAAAGAGATGTGTCTCTTTTTTTCTGTTTCAGTTTAAACAAGAAAAACTTCTGATAACACTGATGTAGGTAACAGTGAGGTTTTGCTCCTTGGTAACCAGCAGTGTTTTGTGGTGGCAGCAGGAGCTCCAGGCGGTTCTGGAAGCCATTGGTGGAGCGCTGGGGCTTGGGATAAACCTGCCTCCACCCTGCCTAACAACACGCAGGCAAACCAGAAAGCACCATGCTATTTTTTTTTTTTTTTTTAAGATTCAAGCCCATCTGTTTAAAACCTTCCTGATACTGAGCTGGCTTTTGCTGTTAGGATGACTACGATTTTACTTCATGAGCTGAGACCCAGTTTAAAGAGTGTTTCCTCTCATAGCAACCTTTCACAACTATTTCAGAAGATACTAAACAACATCCCCTCCCTTAGTCAAAGACTTGGATCAAAATTCAGTCCTTCCAGGACCTCCCTATTTCAGTGAAAGTCCTGGGTCCATTCTTAGATTAGATTAGTGTGGATTAGGCCATGTCCTTCATCTAAATCAGAGCCTTCTTTTTTACCTCTGGTCCCTTTTGTATTTTCAGGTCTCCTAAACCATGTATGTTCACTTAAATGTCACACTGCCCAAGCAATGCCTAGGTGGAATAGGTATCTGCAGACATCTGACACTAGAATCATTGTTTCTTGCACAAAACCTCCCTTAGCTGACTCAGATGATCAGAAAAGCGGTTGTTAAGACAAGTAGCAGTTATAGCATTATATACAATAAAATATACAACTATACAATAATCTTTAAATATTCTGTGTGCATTTATCAATCATGCCTCAGTAAAATGTTTGAACAGTACATAATTTTACAACAGTCTTCAGAATAATTTATGTGAGAGCCTGAAGGCAGAAAAGCTGATAGTGCCAGCAGGTCTTGAAGGAAGAGAACGCCTAGAAAAGCACTTGCAGTGTTGGAAGAGCACTATGTCAGATACAAACTACAACCTAGGTAGATCAGGCAGGGGTGGGATCAAAACAGCCACTTGCCATTGCTGGCATAAGTGCAGACCAAGGGAAGATCTGTGGGATCTCCAGAAGTGGAACAGAGACCTACACCAAGAATGTGGATGTTATGGTCCAACAAATATTCTACTGAAAATATAAGAACCTAAAAAGTGTGAATAACCGGGTGAATAGCAGATGTTTACAGAATATTGTAAGAACAGGACATGTGTAAGATATATTATTCCTCTGGGATATCTCAGCCATACCTTACAATAAGCAGTTTAGAAACTTCCTGGAACATGAAAAACAGCAAGAAAATAAGCCGTCAGATATTTATACAAAAGGTGAAGGAACCTCATGAGCCTTCTTTTCTCCAGGTTAACCAATACCAGTTCTCTCAGCCTCTCCTCACATGACAGATGCTTCAGTCCCTTAATCATCTCTCTGGCTGTTTGCTGGACTTGCTCCAATAGCTCCATATCTCTCGTATTGAGAAGCCCAGAACTGCACACAGCACTCTGGATGTGCCTCACCAGCGCTGAGTGGGGGGGGGGGGAAGGATCCCTCCTCCTCTCAACCAGCTGGCAACACTCTGCCCAGTGCAGCCCAGGAGGTTGCTAAGACATAAACTGTACTGGCAGTACGTGGATAGGTGGGGCAATGTACAATAAAAGCGTTCTGAGACAATGGGCAAATGCAGTTGAAAGCTAATGAGATAGCTCACATTGCCCCTTCTGGATGAGAGTACCACCCACTATTGGGCAGCAATACAACAGAAACTGGATTCAAACTCAGGACATCAATAGAAGACCTGAGGCATGAGTACCATAATGATGGGCCCTGCCCAGAATTGTACCAGGATGCAAGTACATATGGCAAGGAGACAGTCTGGTGAAGTTAGGACTTGGCATCTTTGAGATTATGCTAATCATATCACATCATACCATATCATATCTAATAGATACATGTAAGTATATACACATATATGTACAAGCAAAGGCATGGAGGAATGTACTGGCACTGTCTGTAAAGAAGAGGAAGACTTCCCCAATTAACAAGGTCACACTGGTAAATTTATATTCTGGTAGTGGTGAGAAATCCTTCAGGTATACCACAGGTCTGCATGGATCCCAAACTGCTTAACAGTTTGGGATTGAAAAGCAATCATTAGCCATTACTGGTAGAAGATATACTGCCTGATTTATCCTGGGCAAAATGTCCAGAGGGAGTGGTGGCACATCAGGTTAGATGACCCATCCACGGCATATCTTTCACTTGTTATCAGCTGTGGGTGACAAACCGATCCCAGAGACGTTCCAGTATAAACTGGATCAGGAACATTGCAAACAGAGAGAGTTTCTATTTTGCAAGGTAAGTAAATATCAGGGAAGAGTCAGGATAGGACCTTGTTATCAAACAAATGAGGGCCAATGTACATTTATAGCGAAAACAGCAAATGGAAATCGTAGAGAACTGAGACCATATTTATTGGCTCTGGAATTAAGCAGTAAGGAAATGCTTAATCAAGTCTAGAGGGTGGGAGTCTAGAAGTTGTGGAGATCTTTACAAGTTATACACACCCCATTCTTGTCCTGCAATTTTGTTTCTCATGCAAATGCTTCCATCTTTTTTTTTTGCCCCCTCTGGAGTAATATGCCAGCTATGCAAATGTTTGACCCTGTGAACATTCAAAAATTGATTGTGTTTTCTGGTCTTGCTGAACACAAGCCAACCTGTGACTGCAGAAACAGTCAGTGTTTTCCAGAAGCAGTGGTGGGTATGCACAGACTTGTGCTCTCTTTACTAAGGGCACTTGCCAAAGCCTTGTGAATGTGTCCAGAAAAGAGAAATATTCCTAGTCAGTCAAATCATTCCAACCTTTACCATCAGGAGTTAGTAGAGAAGATCATCTTTTTAAATAATGACCTCTTATTCATTCAATATGTGTTATACAATAATAATGTGTTCCCTGGTGTAAACATCTGTCTGTTCCCCACAATATTTTCTGGATCTTTGGCCAATTTCAATTAAATTTGGTAGATAGCTAGATGTCTCAAGTTTCTGTAAGTTTCTGTACAGCTAGAGAAATTAGTTAGCCAAGTAAAAGCAAGAAACTTTATTAGGATATCTCTGTTAAAGATCTTCCACTGCAGGAGAAGCTTCAGTATTAATTTACCCATTATTGCACAGGGAATCAACATGAGAGCTTAACATCAAAATGCTTATATGTTGGAAACAAGACTTCATTGCCCCTCACCTTAAAAAACCTCTGACCTGACGGGTGGATTTTATGATGTCTACTAAGATGTATATACTGACTGAAAGCTGGCGCATTCATAACGTTCTTAGCTTGGATGAATAATGTTAGTGTAGTTCAACTAAAATTCCATTTAATGTAACTCAAATAAAGTTTTGGTGGACCAAGAAGACAGAACCCTCTAGGAAACCAGACTTTACTAGGTCCGATGTTTGTGGAACTACCGTTCAGGAGATTTTTTGCCCTGGAACTGAATGAATCCACTGTGGTCATCCCTCATCATGCACTACTGTTCTGAGAGGAATGAATGAGCTCCCCTTTTAGCTGTAAAAAAAAGATGTACATTTTTATGCAATCACATTCTTTCCAGTCGTGAGTCACGAAGACACTTTCAGCTCTCCTACCCTTTCTTCCCCATTCTTCTTTCTCCCTGAGACTGAGAGCATCCCAGTTGTCTGAACTAGGTCTTATGCTCTGTTCTGCCATCTGTGCACACCAGGATAATGTTCTTCCTTGTCTGTGACTTCAACAGCTTTGCTTATCTTCCTACTTTCAGGTCTTTGTTCCTGGTACTTTTATTGACCTGCTATTCCTCCTTTATAAATTCAGCCTGAACTTCAAATTTTTCTCATTTGGCAAACTCTTTGCTGTTAATTCTTAAGTCTTCATTTCAAAATTTTTTCTTCAGTATTCAGTCAGCTCTGCACTTTTCTCTTTGGGTCACAAGGTTAAAACCAGTGTGCTTAGGAGGTTATTTTAAGAGATATAGAACTTGGGGAATCCCACAAAAAAAAGCAATACAGTTTCAGAGCCAGCTTCCTCCAGCTGTATTCATGAACAGGGTTAAAACCCATACAGTCCATCAGAACTTGCCACTATGGGAAATAAGGCTGCTTTCTCACTGTCTTGCTTTCCACTGTCACTCATCAGTTGTAGCTATGGAGAGAAATGCTCCTGAAATCTCTTCTTTCACCTTTATAGAGAGTCTTACCCCTCCATTTCCCAATGGGGTCACTTTCTTTTGGTTCTATTTATTTTTCACTATGCATCTTATTCGGGAAACAGTTCAGACCCAAATACAGTCAAATTCAGAGTGACTCTTGACAGCTGAATAGAAGGATCTGCCATGCCCCTTCTCAGCTTTTTTGTTTCTTAAACCATGTGTTGAAAGGTGCATTTCTCAGAAATACCATAGCAGATTCTCTGCACAGCCAGTAAGTAACATTTGCACAAAATCACAAGGATGGGTTTCAAAGTGAAATATTGAGGAGCAAAATCCAGTGCATTACCATGAGGCTGCAAACTGTAGTAAGAAGAATAATGATGGACCTAATTCAGATGTGAGGATGCTCCCTCAGGCCTGTCTGGAGGAGAGAGCAAGCACTGCTTCCTCTTACAGATGTGTATTGAGACAGGGAGCTCTCGGTAGCTGCTCTTCCTCCCAAGATAAGTGCAATGCAAACCTAGTCCAAAGTTTCTTCTCACAGACTTGGGACCTTTGGAGGTAAGCTTAGTCTTTATTTGGGCAATTTTTGATACTTCTGGTAGAGGGGGAACTGTGGGAACAGCATAGAGGTTCTGCAGCCTCTGCTGATCTCCCAGGCAGCTCTTCCCAGGTGAATCCATGAACACGTCTGCCATGACATTCACCCAAACAAAAACCTGCACAACACAGTGCTGTACACAAGGGTTCTGCATCAGCCCTCCTTGTCTCCCTGCAAACTGGGGTCTCCCTTCCTTGCTGAAGTTAGCCATAGTCATTGTCTGGACAGTATTTTGGCTTTGTCACATGCTCAAAGCCCAGTCCGGTAGGTGACTTCCTGCCAGTCTTTAGCCTTGTACAAGAAGTAGCCCCCTTTAACATGCTACTGTCTGAAAGTTAAGTCATATTGACCAACATTTTCAGGAAATAGGGACTGCTTTGTTGTCCCCATAGTGCACAGGAAATGACTTTACACTGTTTGGAATTTAGGCATGAATGCTTGTAGATGAAGAGGTACTATTTCCTCTGTCAAATGCTTGATGGAGAGTGGGCAGGATCCAGGCATTTCTGTTGGCATATCAGGCAGAAAAGGCAGCAAACAGACACACCTTCTCAAATGCACGTATAGCTCCTGCAGAAATTGGGAAAGCAGGCTGCGGAATTTTAGCTCTCCATGCAACAGTATTTGCATTTGTGTTTTTCCTGGTGTGACATCCACATTTTCCCCTTTCCTCCCCTCTCCTTAATCCACATGCAAAGGTGAAAGAAAATCTGTTCATGAATGATTTATCAAAGTGCTACACAAGGGTCAGTCTTTCTGGTGGATTTCTCAAGTAATGTGACATATTGTATTACACCACATGAGTTATTGGTCTTT
>NW_008825156.1:241097-256045 GCF_000699105.1 Pygoscelis adeliae | reverse complement strand
GCGGGGAGGTGGGGAGAGGGTGTTGGGTTGCATTACCAGCAGTGTAAATTTTACTATAGACTGTGTGTGACATGGGGATTCAGATTCTCTTCCTGGTTCTGCAAAGTTACGCATTTGTAAGGGCCACCTCAGTAAGTCCTTCAGCAGCTGAGAAGGAAGTCTCTAGTTGTATTTCAGTCACCACAAAAAGGTCTCCTGGAAAATACAATATAGGAAATAATACAATTTATTTGTTTTCATTTGCCTGGCGGACTATTTTAACTCCACAGTTTCAGCATGGGTAATATTCCGCTCCAGCTTCCTTCAGGTCACTTCTCAGTCTCCAGTTAACTTATTAAAGATATGTTCCAGGAATCATTTCCAAATCTGATGTCCTAATTTTCTTTTTAAAGCAGAGCTCCCTTGGCATTAGCACAGTAGTGGAGCATATGGTCTGACAGTCTGTGGCGTTAGAAGGTGGGAAGGGGCAAACAGGGAATGAAAAAGGGTTGTTGGCCTTTCTGCTTTTGGAGAATACAGGCAAGGAGCAAAGCATGTTGGGGATCAGGTAACTGAGGACAGATGGGAAAAATTCAGAGGCAGCTTAAAAAATGAAGAAAGCTGTTTCAAAACTGATTTGAATTGAAAGAAGAGACCAAAACCTGTAGTAAATGGATTGTGTTTCTCTTTCCCAGGGCAGCTTCAGAATCCTGAAGTCTGCAGTTTCATAGAATGAGGCACAGGTCCCTCTGCACACTCGGCTTGGATAACTCTTCTGGGTCACTCATATTTAAAGAAAACAGTAAGATGGTTAAAAAAAAACCAAACCAAAATGACCATGGCTTTGGGAGGAATAGCAATTTGTAAGAGCTGGACTTAGAATTGATCGTGTTTCCCTCCATCTTCCCTATTTTGGATTTTTTGTAAGCTATGGCCTGTGTGAGGAAGATTTTTTTCCAAAAATGGGATTGAGAAAGGTAAGCAAAAGAGTTAGAAGTCTGGTTTTCCAAAAAAGGACCTTCTGCTTATAAAAAAAATTAGGAAACTTAATAGTGAAATGAGTTTCATTTTGATATGAAATAATGTCTTTCTGTTTCTGGTAGGAGGGAGGTGGCTAATACTATTTTTCTTCTTAATGTGACGAAGCCCAAGATTGTATTTGCCTTACTGACTTATACATAGCTGATGCCTCCATTCCCCTGTATTTCATATAACTGTGACTCACTTATTAAATAATAATAACCTTATTTACATTATTCCTCTCAACCTTTTATTTTATCTATATGTTTAGCTAAGGAGGCAACACATCATACAAGTTACCAAACAGAAAACAAATTCAATGGACAAAGATTGCAAAAATTACATGAGAGAAGTAAACACAAGAAGCAAAGATATGTAAAACAGAAGTTAACCTCCAGCATGCCTAGGTGGATGCAACAACTCTTATCCAGTTTGTCCTTTGACTTTTTTTCTACCACAGTGAAATAAAATTATTTGGTACATGGGAATCCTGGAGATCGCTCCTGGCTTATACGGCCCCTCTACCTCATTTCTGTCAAAAAGGCAAGAAAAAACGGGCATGCCTTGAAGGAGGCACCTGAACAGGCTGTATCTGCAATAGTTGTCAGCGACCCCTGCTCCTTCAGTTTCACTAGGCTTACCTTGAGTTTTAGCTAGTGGAAGATCTGGTCTATTAACTCTCTAACTTTAAATGTTTCATGGAGATACGCTCTGTGTCAAAGTTTAACTCCCCACTGAGAGTTTTTGTGAAGGTTTGCTGCTCATGGAGAAACTATGTAACAGGAAAGTGCTACTTCTTTCCTGGTTCTAGTGTTGTGTTTGTGTGACTGTTAAGGTAAGTTCCAACCACGGCTGTAATATGAAGATATTCACAGCCTCTAATAAATATTGTATGTCTTAGAAATTGTATTGACTAAAGAGAAAGTCTGTAACACTGAGACAAGTAGGGGAGCAAGTCTGCCATCTACCTCTGCGATCAAATGTGCTCACAAGGCAGTGCTGAGAGACTGAAAAGCATGTTAAAATACTACTGAACTACGTCTAGATAGGCAGAAAAAGACCGATTATTTATGTTAGAATTTGGGAATATAAACATTCCCCAAGAAACAGTAGGGAGGTGGGTTTTAAAGTAAATAGAGGGAAAAAGGAGAAATATGAATAAGCTTTTCTACTGAAAATCAAAGAAACATGAAGATTTGAAGAAACTGAAATTTCTTGTTAGATTAAGTTTTCAAGATGGGTTTTCATTTTCTCATGAACTTTTTTTAATCTCAGTGTCTTGAGAGATTTGGATCTGTGTTTGTAATAAACTGTATGCACAGGCAAAGCCTCTAAGGGACATTAGTTTGCACACTACTTTAATTTCAGTCTATATGCCTTTGATCTGCATATTTTTAAGGCAATAGATTATGAAAGGGAATATTTTTTATCCTTTAGCTCTCTAAATTAGACATTGTTCAGATTTAAAGAAAACTGCTAGTGTCTCAAGGAGAAAGGAACCTTAATCTGAATCCAAAGTCATCTTCAGTGCTTACAGAGGGAGATGTCCTCCTTCACAGGGATTCAATCTTCCACAGGCTGGAACTGCCTGTCTCTCCTGCCCATGCTCTGGCCTCCCAGGACCTTCTTCCCTCTCTGCACAGTTCATCTTTCCGGGGTATAAAATAGCCCTTCCTCTTGGAATAAGAGGAATTGGTGCTGGCAGTCTCCACATACAGTCTTCTCGAGTGCTGACAGTCCAAGAAGCCCTTCTGTGATTTCTTGGGAATTGCTGCGAAGCAGTTATGGTAGGAAAACACCAAGAACACATTTACAAAGAGGTGCACCAGACTAATTGCAGCAGCCAAGCCTGCAAATCCTGTAAGTTGCATTTGCCAATGACTGGCCAAGTAGCACCTTCCAAAGAAAGTGCAAGAAACCTCACAACAGACAGTGAAAAGGAATAGCTCACCAATAAGTGGAATTTACTCCTACCTCTCCTCAGGGAATGGGGCCTGAAGGTTTGTGTAATGGTATCTTCAGTATCTGTCTACCGGCCAGAAAGACCTGGCCACGTGGTGCATGGGGTTAGGGGCTGCAGGGTGAACTAGCAGCTTTGTTTATTGCTGTTGATGTGGATGTAGCTGCCACATAGCTGACCTACATAAAAGAGCTTCAGTGATATTCCAAAGACAGAAAAATACATGCATTTGAAGGATATCCAGCTGAGCAGTAGAGTCACAGGGGGTGATGAGCTTGCAGCAGGGGTTGGTAATTCTGGTGGAATTCAGGGTGACAAGTGAGGAAGGATGGAGATGCAACATGCTCTGTATGAAGCTCTGTATGTACCTCTGTTGAACCAAGGGGATCCCTGATATTTTACCCTGGGGCTAGACTGAGCTAGCTTTGTCAATCTCAGAAATAATTCTGCTACTGTAGTGTAACGAAACCTCTAGATTAAGTCTAATTCTCTGGCTGTAAGTAAACATGTTGGGTCAAAAGCATAGACGCGCTACTGTTCACGTAAATGGTGTTTTATCAGTTTGCTTAAGTGCTGACTCTTAGCTTGTAAAACACTTAAATTTACTGTATAATACAGTCAACTTTGAGAAACTGCTTGTAAATAAACGTTTCTGATGAAGACTGATAAGTCTCAGAGCCACAAAGCCATTTTTGTTTGCCAGTTAAGATTCAGTGGCCTGAAGAAAAAGTAGATAAGGAAACAGACATTTGTTCTCTACAAATAGCTTCTTTTTACTTTTGGTAGTTCACACATGTTTGAGATAAACACCAGATAAACAGGGATAGTTTCTAATTCTTTCTACAGAGTGCCCAAGGAAGGGAAACAATACCTTCAAGATTTTGTGCTGCCTTTTTAACCGTACCACTTATATAAGAAAATATTGCTGATGTGCAGAAACCAGCTGTTTGTTTTTTTTTAAATGAGAGATCTGACAATTTCAGAAAGAACCTAGAACATGATGATTTTCATTATGTAGTGTCTAGTTTGTTTCATGGCTTTCAGTTGTTCATATTACTTTAAAAGAGCATTATAAATTACTAAACAAGTAGTACACTCAAGTAGTATCGAACAGTGTACACCAAGTGGTACCCAGCCTACACTCAGCACATTCACTGTCAAGGCTTCAGGGCCCTCAACACCTTACATCTGTCACTGAACAAACTCACACCCCATTTCCTAAAGGCATGTCTACCCCGCTGTCACTCCAACAGCAGCAAAGTGCAGACATACCACAAAACCTATGTAAAATGAATCTAAATTAGCCTGTACTGCTGCAGCTGATTTATAAAAGTACCTGTATTTTTTACATAAGCTAAAATCTCTAAGAATATATGCTGTCATGTTAAGCAGAATTCCTTTTACTTAACCTGAGCCATCTGAAGACAGCTCTCTGGCCTTATGGGTTCATATAGGTCTCCCTTAGTCCAGAGAGCACCTCTAGAAGATGATTCCTCTCTCTTGGGGTGACTAGGATAGGGGAAGTGAGGTGTTTATGTGGTCTTATGTGTCCAAACTTCAAATCCCCAAAGTTAGGTGAAAAGAGTCTTCTGCAATGTGGTTGTTCTGTGTTTCTATCCAGTTACTGTGCACTCACACATCCCTCCAAATCAGGACTAAACTGGTTTTTCATGTGACGTAAGAGCCCAGTAAGGCCCGTTTTGGTGTTCCCACTGAAGGTCCTAATACAGTTCTGTGAAGAACAAAGTCTGATGAGACGTTGAAGACGTGCACATACAAAATGAGAGCTGAAATTAGTAGCCTGTGTCAGGCTTTTTAATACCTCAGTACATGACTGAAGGCAGTCAGCTGATCATATAGAGGTATTTATTCACTATATTAAACTTTTAGCTCTAATGGCCATAGAGCTGTGCAAACAGAAACCAGTAAGTGTTTGAAAGGTCTTGCTAAAAGCTGCATAATTACTCAGACAGACAAAAGAATGTATGAGCATTGAACATGAGAATAAAATAAGTATATTGTGGTTTACCTTAATATAAGAACAGTCACATGGCTGCCTTTCAAGAAATAATACGAGCAATCAATCTCGCAGTGCATTCATGTGGTAAGACTGAAATCTCTATAAATTACACAGTAAAGATATTTTAGCATCAAATATCCTTTTAAGTCCAGCAGTATTTTTCAAGACATTTACAAAGCTAATATTTGACATTATGTTTCTAGTGATATTAATAATATAAAAGTGATGTAATTTTAACCAATAAAATAAGGAGTATCAAAGACAGAACCAATGGAAGCACCTTCAAATCAACTAATCAAATAACTCTTCCTTTCCAACATCTGCTATTCTTGCTTCTCTTAAGCAAAAAAATTTGTGAGTATGAGAAGAAACACTGTTGTGATATGTTGTTACTGAAAACTTCTAGAATATTAGGGCTGATTAAAATAGTTCCTATTATACTGTAATAAATATTGTGATTGTATTGAAATATGATACTGATTTAAAAAATAGTTTGAATAGTTTGAAAACCTTATTTAAATGTGTAGCTTTTACTCCATGTTTTCCATGTTGGTAATCTCTGATTTTTGTTGAAGTTGAGTATTCCTGATATCTCTAATATTCAATATGTATTAACACTGTGACCTTTAATATGCACTTTAACATATGTTTTTGTGAGCTTTCATGGCTGTTGTTATTGTGAGTGTGCAGGTAAAATGTTTAACTTGAAAAGTTTAACAAGTACCTCTTAAGTCTGCTTTTTGACAAGCTCATGATCAAGAATTCCAATCCAAAACCAAACTCTGAACCATTTTAAAGCAAATATTATAGAATATTGTTTTCATGTAAACCTGAAACCCTTTGGAAAGATTCATCAGTGCCAGAGAACTGGCTGGGGGAGCCCTGCTTCTAACAAAGCCCCAGGCTTTTTCCTGGATATCATTTTTACTGGGTAACTGTGGCATCCTAGGAACAGGCTAGTATTTTTAAAACACCACGTGCTAGCTTATGAACTAAAGTTTTCTTTGCATTTCCGGCTTTTTTTTCTTTTAATCAGTTTGGTCAAAAACTTTCCCTTTGTTCTTTATCAGCATTAACAGTTACACTGCAGTCACCAAACTGATGCTGAATTTTTTTTTTCAGTATTTGGAGGTATTAAATCTGTAACTAGGTATATACAGTAGATACTGACTTAAAGTATTTGTGTTCTGGTGACAGCTGAAGTCAAATATCCATAGTTTAGTTATATTTGCTGAAAAGCACCCATCTTCACTCCTCACCATCCAACCCTTGAGGTGGGCACTGGATTTTTATTTTTATTATGTATAATATTTACTTTTTAGTGGGAGAACGTATTTCACATAACCCAAGAAAATCCTGAAAATTTGTTCTGTACCACACCATCAATGTAGTCCATGTTTCAGCTTCTATGTGATGAAGTCATATGTATTACAGACTTTTGGATATTTGTCAAAAATTCTTCCTAGTGGAGTGATTTAATATGGGGCTTTACAAATTACTCTGTGCTGTTGCGAACCAGATCAGCCAGATTCAGACTTGGTGATCCATTGAGCTAGGATTGTAGATGTGAAATATAGCTTCTTCCTTGCTTCTGTGACTGTGCATGACACTTAAAGATAGTCACATATAGCAATCATTCTCCCTTTGGCGTAGTATTTACCCCATTGACTCACTAGTACCAAGAGATACTACACCCATGAGTGGAGGAACAAAACCATCAGGCTAAAGTTGCCTCAAAAAAGGCAGGGAGTGAATGTGTAGATCCTTATCTTTAGTAACCATAACAAACCTCACTACATTGTATTGCATATTTTTACGTTAACAATATTGAATGAAAGGGTATGATGTAAAGGAGCACCTCCCAATAGATCTGTAACATTGATAACAGTTTACAGATATGGCTACGATTTCTAGAATGTAATTAATTAGACAAAAGAAAAAAGGTGGACTTCATCTTACCCCCTGCTGGACATCTGCAGTGTTGTATCGGATGCCTATGCCTCCCTTTGCAATGTCTGGACAGAAACGGGCTCTTTTATAGTACTATTCACACAATATGATTCATAACATAGTATTGAAAGAAAGCTTAACACTTTTGTCCTATTTCCATATACTCCAAGAAACTGTAATTAGCTGAAAGCTCAGTTAAAGAAACAAACTGAGATCATTTATATGCCATTATCTAGTTTGTTCTGATGATGATTTATATTTCTTTCTTGATGATTAACAATCTACAGTAAAAATATTATTTTCATAAGAGGTAGACCCAAGCTTCCTCAGTGTTTGTGGACATACTTATATCTGCTTATATCTTTGACTGCACAATATCTTTATCATACTTTTGATATTATCTCCAAAGGGGCTTAAACTTCCATTTCTTCAAACAAATCTGCCAGTAATTTCTCCAGGGCATCAGCCTTCCCTGAACTTGTTTCAGCCTCCTGGATTTCAGTTAGGTCTTGAGAAACATTGATTGAAATTGCCAGAAAAGCGAAACTCCTCTAACATAGATAATACTGCAGCATTCATTAGCTTCAACAAAAAATTGGCTGTTTGAATCCCGTTTCATCTTCCTGATGCACAGCTAGCAGGTCAATCTGTGTATGAATGTAGACAGAATACCTGCTAAATTCTTTTGGTTCAGTAACATATTAAAGGCATTGATCAATAAGAAGACGTGTGGCCAATGAATGAATGATGTACAATTAGTTCACTGAAGTCAATGGAAAGATGCATAGTAACTGGTTTTTGGAGCATGTCCCACCTGAGGAAGTAAAACTCAGTTTCTCACCTTTGGGCCAACAACAGGCAGGCACCTGAAAGTTTATTGTGAAAACAGGTCAACACAGTTGCAAAGAAGGTTGCATCCAGTTAATTCACTGACAGTGAAAAAAAACCCCAAACAATAAAGGATCTTCCAAATTGTTCAAAACACAACTTACTCCATATGACTAATAAATAAATAAATAAAACAATTATAGGAGGAATTTGCTGAGGCAAAGTAGGAACTGGTTGCTGCAAGAAGTTTCCAAACCAATATTAGATTGCCCTTCTGGACAGAAATCTGATGGGATGTCACTGTAAATCAAAAGCACTCAGAAGTGTACTAGACATAGACCAAAACCTGTTGAGCCACTCTAGTACAGTCACGCAAAGCTCGTTTACAGTATCTCATCTGTGATTAGGTTATGATACGTGAATGTTTCCATGAATCTTGTTACCTAGGCAAAAACAATTATCCAACAGCAAGGCCTAAGTAAATATCCATAGAGATTGTATGGCAGTGTGTGTTGGTCAAAATGAATGCCAGTAGTAGAGATTAGGGAAAGGTCTTTAGAAGGAAGTTTTTACCATATTGCTCTTTTTTCTTCTGGGGTCTCTAAGGTTTAATCACTGAAGATAGTGGGGTAACACCTGGTATCTTCAAGATGATCTCTACATTCCGAAGTATACTTTTACTGTACCAGTAATACTTAAAAAATTTGGAACAGTACTCCAAACTATAATTTGCCACATAGCTTGTTTCTTTTTTTTTTTTCTAGTAAAGCAGCAGCTAAAAATACCAGGAGTCTTGACTTTTAAACTATCAAAAATTGGGCAAGCAAGGTAGAAGTGGGCATTGGTTCATATCCATTGAAAAGTCAGTAATGTACGTACAAAATCACATAATTTCTGATTTATTCCAATGGAAAATACAGCAAAATCTTAGGCATGGTGATCTTGACAAAAATGCCAATAAAATCAATGGAAAGGCTCCACTAGACCTCACTGTGTTTTAGAGCAGAACCACTATGATAATAACTGTCAAAAACTACAAGGTTTTTAAAAGGACTCTACAAGAACAAAGACCTGAGAGATATGTTTAGATGTTGATTGTTAAGACCAGCCCATAAGAGCTTTGTTTTGGATATCTTTTCGTTTGTGTGTGTATTTATGAGTTTCCCAGTGTCATGAAGGATGTGAAATTTTAATAAAAACATTACTAAAGGAGAAGTAATTATACTTTCAGGAAAGTAACCTCGGAGAACAATTGCATATCTGAATTTAGCAAAGATTTCTGATATTTTGCTTCTTCAGTTTTCAATGCCAGTAAGTGTGCATGATATCTGTGATTCCTGTACTTACTTTTGCTGGATACAATCTGATAACATAATCTCAGCCAATTTGTATTTGAATAGCACCTTTCAGAGACCCTTAATGGGTGGCATAAACAATTCAGTAGGTGACTCATTCACCTTTTATACCAGCATTAGATCATTGTTTCCCATCCTTCATGCATATCATTAGAAGATGAAGTTTTGCTGAAAGAACAATTATACAGATAAAAATTGATGATCAGAGGTAAATTCAGTAAAGGAGAAGATACTAATCCTATGGTGGTCTGATTCTAGTTTGGAGGAATTTTCATGGCTAGAAAACTTGCCTTATATTTTCAACTAAACATAGTACTATTATTATCCTCTATTCTGCAGTGTTTCTCTGTGCTTTGCATTGCCTACAAATGGAAATCACCTATCCACACAATATTCTTAAAACAGCTTGTGAAGCCGTAGAGGATGAAAGGCCCTGAATTAATGTGAGATAGTGTTATTACTGGGGGCGTGTATGTGCTTGAAGTGCAGAGAATGCTTCAGGTTAGATAGTAGAAACGTTTATTCTAGTAGCTTTCATTCTCATTCTGGTTCATTTTTGTCCTAACTGTCTAGCATTACAAATGAGCAGGATTAAGGGAAGTGAAAGACCAGCATTTTTTTCTCCAGCTATGTCAACAGTAGAGATTATCACTTGGGAAAAATTTTCTGGAGGAAGCCAACACTTTGCTGCTTTCCCTAAAGCTTAACCACTACAAATAGTGGGGTGACCCAATGAATGCATTCAGTGAAGAATCTGTGTACATCTGTTCTTACCTGGTTTTGCATAATTCTGCTCTGTCAGTAAAGCTGTAGCTGTAACTGAAATTACATTGTCCTTAATGTTGGCCTTGGGCCCCTATCTGTCTTTCATCTCAACCCTAAGTTTTTTTACTTGACCCCAAACAGCAGTGCAGCCTGACTGTGGTGGGAGATCTGGTCACCTCCACGTAGCAGACTGACCCAGCTGCTGCTGACTTTCCAGCCAGTGGCTGCAGCATTGGAGTCTACCCACGTGCAGATCTTAACACAGAAAGCCGATGGACAGGAATTGCACAATTCCTTGTTCCTGACTTCTGATCTGCCAGCATACCATCTCTTGCATTCTGCATGGGGTAGAGAGATGTATGGAGGAGAAGTAAGTGTCTGCAGAGGTGCTCCTGACAGGAATGAAGACCACATGGCAAGGTGATGCCCCTTTGGCATCATCTGGCCTTTGGCAGGAATATTGGTGCTGACTCAAGAAATGCACATAGTATATATGGGTTCAGTACAGGATAGAGGACCTGATGTAAATGAGGGAGGGTGGCTGGTAGAAGGCAAAACAAGTCAACTCTGAACATCAGCAGAGACAACTTCTAAGTGATCTTCATTCTTTGGCAATTGCAGAAAGGGTGTGCATTGAAGCCAGGTTCTAATCTACTTCCAAAATAAGACTGAACAGTTCTGGCACACAGATTGTTTCTAGTCCTGTGTTTATAAATTGGTGTATGCATCCTTAAAGAACATACTAAAAATGACTCAACTCTTTGGGACAGGTCAGGTCTTTTCAAATATGTAGAAGATGCAGCAGCATCCTGATCTCAGTGGTGCAAAATAAATCAATTCAGTGAGAAGCAGCTCCTAGGGTTGATGGAGATGGGGACTGCTGGAAGCCGCATTATCAAGAAATCAGTGGAGGTGTATGGGAAATTTAAAGTTGTAAACAAAGCTGATGAAGGTAGTGGCAAGACTCCTTGGGAATGTGATAGGCTTTGAATGAAGACAACAACAGTTTCTTTCATTATGTCTCTTTTTTTCTAAAAAAGAGAAGGTAGTGGGTGGGGACTCTTACAGACCTTGCCTGACTTTTCCAGTATTCCTTGCTTTTAACTCCTGGGCTCCCTGAATTCCTATTATTCTAGGCTCAAATCAGGCAGGCGACAGCACTAGCTTATGCCCTACGTTTCAAAGGGAATTAGCCAGGCTTTTCAAACACCTGTTCATATAATTCCTAACACAAAGTTAGAAGTGGTATTTCTAACAAGTTAAAATTTACATTTGGATAATACCTTTCATCCAAAAAGGATTCCCAAGATGATTCACCAGTACATATATGTCAGAAGCATCATCATTCAAACAGCAAAATGAGGCCAGAGAAATGCATCAGATAATTTCTCATTCCTTGGGTAGAAATAGGTAGAGATTTAAACTGCATGCCACAGACCTCCCAGGAATTTGCATCTATCTAAGATTTCAGCAGGGGAGATATCATAAAAGGCAACTGCCAAAATGAGATGTAGAGGGAAGTAAATGCTTAAAGGACATATTGACAGCTGATGTCCTCATCAAGCTTAACTATCTGTATTTAGCCAGTGTTACTGCTGCAAATAAGTTTGTGCCTTATCAGCTTGACCACAAAGGTTAATTAAACTTCTTTCTGGATTTGATATCTTTCCAAGAACACGTAGCAAATTATTTGTAGAGGCTAGCCAGTTAGCTACAGGTAATGCTGTTATACACAAGAAAAAACAAATCAATCAGGGCACAGTGAACCTATCGGAAATCTGCCAAGAAAACAGGGAATAGGTTCCACTTGCATAAAATTTCCTCATGTCAAAAAGATTATATCCTTAGAGCCAGGCTTGGCATCACTCACTATTTCATGACAAGCCTCAGAGTCCTCTGGTGTCTGTCTTAAAGGGAACATAGCTGCTGCTGAGAGGTTGCACAAAAATCGCAACTTTCCATTCAATGCAGTGGTAGCAGGGTAAAGTTCTAAAGTGAGCATGGAGCTGTTAATAAAATAAACAGTGCTATGTAGGCAGAAGACCTCATGGAAATGCTGGAGCAGACGTCTGCTTGCCACTATTGCCTCATAGGGGAGATGGCATAAATTTCAAATGTCACTGTGCATTACTATATTTTATTTCCTAAAAACATTTGCCTTGCTTCTTGAATGGATATCACATTAAAGGCACAATTTTGAAAAACTGGTTTCCTAGAGGAAACTCACCTGGAGGTCATAAATCAGGAAAGCATAAACAAAACAGCCTAGCCAGAGCCTGTAGCTTTAAAGACATCCTATAATGAGGAACAGAGCAAAGGATACAGAAAAGAATGGGATGTAGGTTTTGCTATGTACATCGGCTTTGATGAATCACACCCATATCAGAGAAAAGAGGAGAAACCGCCTAAATGCAACAACCACTTCCAATATACTTCTGTGAGAAAAAAATTCCTCTCTGCTCAAGATCTAGTTTAGCTCTCTGTATGCAAACAGGTTATGGCAGCTGGGTACCATCATGAGGGGAATGCCACACGAGCACTGCTGCACCCTCTTAGCTCTACCCAATCTTCAGGACTTCAGAGTCTGAAAAACACACATGGAAGCCAAATCATGCATGAAGGGACATGGGGGAAATCATTGCTTCCTACCCTGCCCTTCAACACCCTCCCTGTCCCTGGAGCTATTGCAAGGATGGGGGTGGCGGGAGGTATCGCAACTGTAAAGTCTATTTCCAGGATTTCTCCTCCAAACTGACCTCAACCCTTCTGTAGGTATCGAGCTCCATCTTCAAGTTATTTAGTTTTCTAATAGCCTTTTGGAAGACCAATGCCAAATCTGGTACTTTCAAGGTCATGACTGGTTTATCACTGTCTGCTATTTTGCCTGCTTTAGTTTCCAGTTTGCATAATTCTCTTTACATCGCTCTTCTCCCCACCTCAGATTCAAACCCTTTATGTGTATACAAAGATATGTCATAACCCCCTTTGAATCTTTGGCTAAATAAGCTATGTTCTTTTAACTTGTTTTAATAAACTACTTCATAGTCCTTACTCTTTTTGAGCAACAGAGACTCAAGAAAAAAGAGATCACATAGTAAAATACATGTATTTTATAGAAAAATAGAAAGATTGAGCTGATCAGACAAATGAAGGTTTGAGTGAAAGACCTGGGAAAAGTAATTAAGCCATCCATTTTTATATTCACATATGTATATGTATATGTATGAGTGCATTATTTAACTCTTCATTACCCTTCAGGAATTTCTGTCCAGACAGGAGCAGCCAGTCAAGAAATTTCTGATTTCATGGGCAGCGAGAAAATACCTACATGAGGTAAAATAATTTTTTTTTTTTTTCTGGACAATGATTGAGAATCAGAAACTTTGTTGTATGTCTTCACAGGAATGGCATTAGTTGAGAGCACTTGGGGATTCAGCTTTTTTTTTTTTTTTTTTTTTTGTCTTAACCCATATCATAGCCAGGAGTGTTTGAATCTGGGTTTTGGCTCTGGGTAGATTTTGTCTGTTCATTTGTTTTGTTCATGGACCCTGTCAGTGCCATAAGCCAAATAAAACTAAACTCTTCCACTTCCAAAATGTCTGAAATCCAGATCTGATTTATTTTATGGCTTGAGCCCTTTCTTATCTTCTTGCAGCCAGCAGCTGGAGACTTAGCTCTCTGATGAGACACTGCAGCAGACATTCATAGTGTTTGATATAGGTCCTCTGACTTACCCTCTGGTTTCCACGGAAATCTATATAATCGCTATAGTGATTGTTCAGTGATTTTTATAGTGACCTACATAAGCTCCTAAGTCTAGTTCTCTTCATTGTGTGTACGATAAACCTGAAGCAAGTTGTATCTATTCAATTGTATGCATATTAGGTGGATTTAAACAAATCAACACACAATACCAATATTAACTTTAAAGATCTGCACTTTTTGGTAAATATGTTCAAAGCTGATGTCCACATATCACAGGTGGCTTCCTCCTAACCAAGGGAAAGCTACAGAACAGCATTAAGCTTTATCGCTCAGTGTGGTGGACCTTGTGCTAGGTCCAGGCACATCAGAGCATTTTAGTGGACTGTCAGAGAACTAGTTGCCCATGAATAATGTTGGATAAATGATGATGTTATCATGTTAAGTTAAATGAATGCATTTTTAAGGTATAAAACATCTATTTTTCCATTGAGAATCATAATCCACTTCTGTTTTTTAGCAGTTACCATTTTAGAAGATCTAGTAGAAGTTTGGAACAAATGTGGTATATAGTAGCAGTATGCTATAATTTTAACCCAAACTGCTGTGTAAATACAGAATACTAAAGGAAAAATCACTCAAAGGTCATGAACTGAGCTAATCTGAAAAATATTAATGAAAATGCCATTGAAGCATTTTTGCCTTGAAAAGAAAAAAAAAGGAAATATTTTGTAAGACTGTGTTAAAGAAAATGACACTTTCAATCAAGAAAAAATTGTTTCAGCAAGGTAAAAATGACACTTTAGAGCCACTTTTTGTGGTTTTAACTTGCATTAATTTTTGGTTATATTTTATGTTATGGGAAAATATCAATATAAAATATGTGGACTATATTTAATACTAAGAGTAATGTATATGTATGTTTGTATGCTTATATGTGAGGGCATTTAAATAAATTAAAACTATAATACTATAAAAAATAAACTGAAAACCGAGAAAAAAAATTACTTTTTTCACCTTCTACCGCATCAGATAGCTCATTTTAAACCAACCTGGGTGTTGGGTATCTCCTGGTTTAGTTTTCCCATTGAAATCCCAGCAGCTAAACTCGTCAGCTGTGTCACTTATAAACTTTCATGGTTCAGAAGGTGTTGCCAAAAGACAAATTGCTGAAGAAGGGCTCTGTCCATTTGTCAAGGAAAACTGAGGGATGAAGGTACAAGTCCTCTATCCAAAACTATGTGGATAGTATTATGCACAGACAACTGTATTAGTGATTTGATTTTATGACAAGCAAACAGTGCTTACTGAAAAGGGATTTATTAAGATGTGTAAGACAGCCTCCCTTCTGAATTCCTGCATGTGTCAA
>NW_008825156.1:238043-241071 GCF_000699105.1 Pygoscelis adeliae | reverse complement strand
GTCAACATTGCTAAAGCCTAATACTGTATAGACTTTACTACACTCTTAACTGGCACCTGTCTGATCTTTGCTATTCACATAACCTGATAAGGCACCATTGGGTCATGTAACTTGTTATAAATGTTTTATGAATCTTGCTTGTAATCTTGTTATGCCACCATCAGATAGACTCTGAAACTTATATATTGGTTCCAAATGAATTTTCTATGTTTGCTGTAATAAAACAATCTGTGTTTTCCTGTTGGAAACATAAGAAAAAGTTTCTTACATGGTTGCCAGGTTTCCGAGAGCCCCAGTCGGAATACACAGGCATTTGGTAATTTCCAAAACATGTTATTTTTCCTACATGATTAAGGTCATCATATTTTTTGCTAGCTCTTTAACATCAATTTATTGCTTAGATTTTGTCTGTCCCATTACCCCCCACTCCAAACACACACACACACACATGCACGTGCGCTCGCTCAGACTGGTCTAAACCCTCAGGTAAGCTACACTACCATAAATTCAGCCAAATCAACGACCCCTTCATGTTTTTGAATTAAATCTGCAAAATACTTCTGATCATACTGAAACTGAACCTTTTAAGATTTTGTTCAATTCCATGCACTCCTTAGCATCTGCAGGACTAGGACTTTCACATGTGGAATTAACCCATTCATTTCACATAGCCTTATGGTAGCAGCTGTTCCAGGAGATTTTGGGGTACTTTTTCTTTTGGACTGCTACCTCCTATTAAGTTTAATAGAAAATAGGATCCTGCCTCTTAGATAAAGGAAAAGAGAGATCCTTTGGGTAAAATTTTTGGCTGCTCTGTAATCAGGATTTTGCTGTTTTACCTTCTCCATCTCTTTGTGGACTTGCTAGTCCTGCTCTGTAATGGTGCTGTGACAGCTCCAGCACAAATTGAGACTGGTTTGAGGTAAGGGCAACTTACCCTTTGGGTTAATGGTTTCATATAAATATTTGGAAAAATAATTTGGAATGAAATGGGTAATATCATGAGGAGTAAGCACCTCAGTTCTCTTTAGCTAGCTAATCTGTCACTGTCAAGCCATTGATATCACTGGCTTTCAAAGTTTGAAATAGCTCCCATGACAACTTGCATTTAGCTGTAAACTGGATTGTCTTGAATATGGGGAAGAGAAGCTGTAAACATATAAAATCAATGACTCCTGGCCATTCCAGTGGTGTAACTTTTTTGTCAGGAGCCTGTTTATATCAGATTTTTAAGCATCCTGACCAAAAAAAATGTATGATTTATGGTACTTTAACCCTGAGAGCTGTCACGTAAGTAGCCACCATGAAGCAAACAATATGCTGTGTATTTTAACTACTTAGGCTATGGGGAAGGGTTTCCTGGGGGGAAAAGCAACCTCCCCAACCTACAATAGATCGTGTTTCCTTCAATTCTTTTTTTCCGGGACATGTCTGCTGGATTTTAGTGTAACAGCTGATCATTGTCCCTATTCTTATTCATCTCCATCCCTGCCTACTCTGAAGTCATTCCTGCAGTAGAAGCCAAGGATTTCTTTCTGGCAGAAGTGTCCCACAGTGAGCTCCATATCCCTCTTTGCTGATGCTACTCAAGCCTTTCCAATCCCTTCTGTATCAGTAGGATTTCCCATTGCTGCAAGGGTCTTGGCCTTGAATGTCCATCCAGTGAATGTTGCTGTGCTCCCCATTGGCAGCACAAACATGATCTTAAAAATTAAGATGTCTGCTAGGAAAACAATTCTATATAGGTACATTCACTGCAAAGAGAAACCTGGTACTTACAGCTCTGTAACTTCTCCCTCTCTCTTGTTCCTCACCAATCCCTATGTAAAAGCAGGATGGAGGGTAGGAAGGGTTCATGAGGATTAGGGGAGGTAGGATAGAGAAGGGACTAGAAGTTGTAGAGCAGACCTTACTAAACCTCCACCTCCCTGGCCAGTTATAAGAACAGATTAGGTCTAAATTGAGCAACCCAGATCATCCCTTTGGGGTTACCTCTGGCTCTGCTTCATCCAGTCAGTCAAAGCAGACTGTTTAGCAGAGACTTGAGCAAGTTTGTTTTTAAACAGGTAACAGTGTCCCAACAAAGGAAATCTTCTGGTCTGAGTACAGCTATGCAAACATACAACCATTGTTTCCTTACTGTGAAAATGTTATCTAACTATTCCCTTTTATTTACCTATGACTTGGTCTCCCCTCAAAGGGAAGTGATTAACATTCATCAATGCACATTTAGTTTTGCATAACAATTTGGTGTTCATGTAAAACCATAGGAATATTTTCTTAAGTTCTACTTGATCAGGATGTTTTTAATCTAAGAAATAAATGAAGTAAAAGAAAGAAGTGTTCTTCTGAAACTATGGCTGAAGAAACAGCAAAATCCTAACATGTAAAGATGGTGGGTTAATAATATTGTTTTATAAGTCCAACAACTTCACAGTACACTATACTATTATTTCCCAGAGTTGATAGGAAAACCTAATTCATAAAGAATGGTTTCATTTTCCTGGGTCTTGTAATATTGACTGCCCCTGCTATTTTACTTAAAGGCTTTGTGGAAGGTTGGTAAACAGGTAGAGGCCAAAAGTAGGATAAAAATCCAGCAGCTGAATTTAGTCCTATATTTTAAATAATTATTAGCCTTCATTAAGTAACACTTCACAGAGTAGCATGAAATACAGTATGAAGATCCTCAGTGTCCTGATAACACCGACAAAGTAACCTAGTAAGTGTAAGCTCACTGTGATGGATGGGATGAAGAGAGAGAGCTGGGAGGGAAATTCACAATGCAAAGTTCTTCATGGGATAAAAGGAGGCTGGATGAACGGATGCTAATAAAGGTGGAGACCCCTGACATTTTGCAAAAATAAATATTCTTTATAATTAATTTTAGTCATGTTACAAGGAAGTTCCTACATGTTTACAACCCTACCACTGTTCACCAGCAGTGGATATTAAGCACAGACATGGAGGCATAAGGCCTTTTTCATATTGACTAATGGGTGGCCTTCTTTGATGCTGAGTTATTCCT
>NW_008825156.1:237320-238028 GCF_000699105.1 Pygoscelis adeliae | reverse complement strand
TGAAGAAGGTCCTTTGCTTTCCTGCAGCCCCTGCACAGGGCTTTCCTCCTTGCACCCTGTATTACATGTAGCTACAACCCTATTTTGGAGTGCTTTTCCCTTTGTGTCAGCTGATACACAAAATCACCAGAGGCAGTGAAACTAAGATGACAGATGGGATCCAAACCCAGCTGTAGTCAGTGAGGATCTTTCCCTTGACTTCTCTGCCCTGGAGATCTGACACTTTGTATTAAATGGACTGCTGCGCTCAGGATGCTGAAACCATCCCTGGATGCTGAACTATGGTCCTTCCTGGAAGCTCACGTCTGCTGGCTTGAGCTGACTTCCATGAAATGCCACTGATCACAAGAGCACACATGACAAGGGTGATGCTAGGATTGGGCAGCTTTGCAGGACTAAGACATGGAATCAGTGACTGCCTTTGGAAATTAAAGTAATATTTAACTTGACGTTTGCTGACGGCATAACTGAACTCTGCCTCCCCAAAGTTATGGAAAATTTCCATGATCATGAATCATAGAATCATAGAATCATTAAGGTTGGAAAAGACCTCTAAGATCATTGAGTCCAACCATCAACCCAACACCACCATGCCCACTAAACCATGTCCATAAGCGCCTCATCTACACATCTTTTAAATACTTCCAGGGATGGTGACTCCACCACTTCCCTGGGCAGCCTCTTCCAATGTTTAACCACTCTTTCAGT
>NW_008825156.1:235760-236065 GCF_000699105.1 Pygoscelis adeliae | reverse complement strand
ACTGAGCCCTGGGGAACACCGCTCGTGACCGGCCGCCAACTGGATTTAACTCCATTCACCACAACTCTCTGGGCCCGGCCGTCCAGCCAGTTTTTGACCCAGCGCAGAGTACACCTGTCTAAGCCGTGAGCCGCCAGCTTCTCGAGGAGAATGCTGTGGGAGACAGTGTCAAAGGCCTTACTGAAGTCCAGGTAGACCACATCCACAGCCTTTCTCTCCTCCACTAGGTGGGTCACCTGGTCATAGAAGGAGATCAGGTTGGTCAAGCAGGACCTGCCTTTCATAAACCCGTGCTCTGGGGCTGA
>NW_008825156.1:234836-235540 GCF_000699105.1 Pygoscelis adeliae | reverse complement strand
CCCTCCGCCAGCTCCCTCGGCACTCTTGGGTGGATCCCATCCAGTCCCATAGACTTGTGAGCATCCAGGTGGTGTAGCAGGTTGTTAACGGATTCCTCTTGGATTATGGGGGGTTTATCCTGCTCACCATCCCTGTCTTCCAGCTCAGGGGGCCGAGTACCCTGAGGATAACTGGTCTGCCTGCTAAAGACTGAGGCAAAGAAAGCAGTTACTACCAGTTTTATGCTGTCTTTCCGGTCTTCACTGAGAGTCTGTAATCTCCAGGCAGACCCCTGTCAGGATTTGTTGTGTCTATTGCTGTATGATTGAATGTAAATGCAGGTTAGACTGTGAGCTTTGTGGACAAGAGGGTTTACAAAGCATTTGTTTCCTCCAAGGAGCACACAGAAGAAGTTGCAAAGTATCTGGACAACAAATTGCAGGATAAAGAATGGAAGGTCAATTGTGGCGCCTATTCCTGATGGGATCTCTCTCCATATCAGACCACAGTTATTTGATGGGTTACAGGTGCCGGAAGGAGGATCCAGGGAACTACAGGCCTGTTAGCCTGACCTCAGTGCCGGGGAAGATCATGGAGCGGTTCATCTTGAGGGTGCTCACAAGGCAGGTGTGGGACAACCAGGGCATTAGGCCCAGCCAACATGGGTTCATGAAAGGCAGGTCCTGCTTGACCAACCTGATCTCCTTCTATGACCAGGTGACCC
>NW_008825156.1:233433-234558 GCF_000699105.1 Pygoscelis adeliae | reverse complement strand
TGGTTGAGTCACCATCCCTGGAAGTATTTAAAAGACCGGTAGATGAGGCGCTTAGGGACATGGTTTAGTGGGCATGGTGTTGTTGGGTTGATGGTTGGACTCGATGATCTTGGAGGTCTGGAAGGTCAATTGTGATTCTATGATTCTATGATTCTATGATTCATATCAGACCACAGTCATTTGATGGGTTACAGGTAGGGAGGCTGAGAAACACTTTGTGCTTGGTGAGTCAAGGCTGGAGCCCTGTTGAATATCTTTAAATGAGTACTCACAGCAAATTCTATTTTTAATGGATGCCAAAAGCTTACCTGCCAATAAAATATGAGGAACCTGAATACACTCAGTCTGATGTGGGCACTTAACTGAGGTACTTAAATTAGGACCTGAGTCAATGGAGAGTAACACAAGGAGGTTTGTATCTCTAATGGGCTGAACTGCCTTGGTGGGGTATTGACTGGGTGTGTAACTAAGGGTCTTAACTCACTAACACACTTGAACGGATGAAATTAGGTAGTATAAGCCCAAGGTGACATTTGGGGTATTCAGGGTCTGACCTCATCTGTACAGATTAAAACTTAAAGAGGATCATAGGAACCAAAATCTAATTTGATGAACCCCTGACACTCAGAAAATTTGTATTAATGTGAAGTCCCATTGAACTAGGGAAGTCTCCTTGAGGTCTGTAGGTGTGAACTACTGCCTAAGACCTGACAGCTGAGCTGCTAGGAGTTTCTTTCATGCCTAAGCATTGTTATAATACATATAATAGATGTTGTCTCTTGTTTCACAGGGCTATGATACAGCATGCGTTTCCATCATGCTACAATACAGCATGCTTCTCTACCGAGCAAACTTGTGCTCTAGCTCTTCTTCTTAGGCACCTGGCTCATGTAAACATAGGAATAGATGGAGCAAGGATCTACATGTTATTGTACATTGGGCTCCACAAAATTTGTGACCAATGTTGGTATGCCAACCTACAATTATGCAGGGTAGGTCAAGCAGCAGGTTGTATTTTCTCATTAAATGAGCTTAAACTGGTGTTCCTATGGAACTGAACTGCTGACTACCTTCATGACGAATGCAAGTACTTAGAAATCATCTTAGTTACCTTGGGAAGAGGCA
>NW_008825156.1:178214-233404 GCF_000699105.1 Pygoscelis adeliae | reverse complement strand
GTGTGGGAGAGAAAAGAGACTGAAAATGAGATCTACTGGTCAACAAGTAAGTGTTGTGTATTCTTTGGTACTGGGGAATCTGCATAACACTTTTTCTGGAGATATTTCTTCTAGCTATGCTAATTTCTTTTTCTAGAGATACATTTCTTTTTACAGCTAGTTCTGCATAGCATCTAATGTTGTATTGACCAACTGGATAACATCTTTCTTAGAAGAGGAATTTAAGAGGATGTTAATACAATGGATAGCCATTTTTAGCGATTCACTGTTAAAATTGGTTTTTCTATGTGTAACTCAAGGCGTTTTGGTTACCCTTCTAAACACTCACCCCTTTCAGCTTCAATCAGTCACCTCCTACTGTCCTCCATGGTTAGCAGAGCAGGAAGACTCAGGCTTACATATATCCATCCAGCACACTTCTCCCTTCCCATTGCTACAATTCCAATCACAGATCACAGCTCTGATCACAAATGTTAAATCTTCATGAATGATATATCAGGAGGAAGACTGAACAATCTCAACAGTTTTGGTTTACTTGGAATTGTTTGGAGTAAATTGCTAAGATTTTTTTTTTCTAAAGGTGTGCCCAGACTCTACCAATCCCAACTTCCTATAACAGGAGAAGTTTTGACTTTCCTCTCTGTGTACAAGCCATTAATCCAGAAAACAATGCCTCATTTCTTAACATCTCTCCCTCCTCTCAAGTTGCCTGTTGCCATTTACTCTTCGTTAACTCTTCCAGCTTTACAAATGCAGTAATCTTGGGGCTATAACATTTCTGCTGTGAGCATGGACTGTGAGGCCACGTGCTGTTCCTGCAATTGCATCACAAGCACACGATATAGGAAAGAATGAGTAGAGGAATGAAAATAAGCAGTTGGAGAAGCAATTCAAAAGGAGCTTAGCCTCTGCAATGCAAAACCACATCCTTCTATTTTCTCTTTTAGAGGAGTTGTGAAGTCGGGAAAGGTCCCATATGGAAAATCAGAATGCATAATTTGAACACCTTAAAGTTTGATTGGTTTTGGTTCCAGGATCTGGTTTGAAAAACACCTGAAGTCTTTCTGGTTTGCTTGAGGGAATGAACAGGTTCTGGCCTTAGGCATAAGGAACAGTATGTGTATGCATAGGGCCTCTGTTTATTTAGCAACTGAAGATGGTGCATAGTGAAAGCTATTCTAATTACTCTCACTTAGAACTTTATGAGTTTTAAATCTTCTCCTTTACTTTCCTAGAGAGAAATCCCAGCTGATACAAAGGAAGATTATCTATCTCATTCCAGCCTCCTTATTCTTCTGCAAAGGTTGATGTGACCAAAACAACAATAGGAATGGCCACTGGAGAATAGTAATTGTATGGGGTGGGTAGCGGGTCTCAAATCATATAAGGGTAACAACGATGCATGAAATGAGTTGGGAAGGGCACTGCACCCTGAGGAGCCTTTCACTTACAGCATATTTTTGAACATCCTTGAACTGGCCTATTTATACCAAGGATGGGCAGGTCCCAACCAGAGCAAGGTCTTTATTCAGGAAGCAAATTTTAACATCTGTTTCACTTCAGGCCTAAGTTCCACTGACTTCACATAAAGTCTTGTTCAGCTGAGGACTAAAAAAATGATGTTTTAAGCTTTTTTTTTCCCCATTTATATTATATTTCAATGACTCTGCTCTTTTTGCTCTGGTTTTCCTTTGAAAAGAATGCTACAGACCAATAGCAACTCTGGTTATCAGCTGTGCTGATGATGTTCTTGGCAATGAACACAGGGAGACTGAAAAATGATTTTATTGACGGAATTTCCTCAATACCTCTGGCATTAGACACAATGGAGTGAACGTGACTTTGACGTAATAAATTCATTGGGATATTTGTTTAAGACCAACCCTCCATGACTCTTGAACGTACCTCAATCAAAAGGGGATCAGCTAGAAGCTCAGTAATTAACTTTTTAAAGGAAAAATGTCCTTTTTCTCAGAAATATACACATCTTTAGGATCTATAAAGGCAATAGGTTGACAAACTAAGGATTTTTCATTATTAGGACAGACATGGTCCATCAAACATTTGAAACTTCTGATATGATATCAGCAAAAATGTAATCGACTTCCTGGTACTGTGTATGTTTTGAAGTCACAGAACTGCATGCTGTGATCCTTTAAGAAACAGAAATTCCTCTGTAAATGTAACAGGATTGAAATTTTTTTGTCTTAAAACTGTCTCTACTTCCTACTACTACCTCCTGCTTCTTGCGCTAAGCAGCGGAGGAGTGGCCGCTACAACTCTGGTTTCGAAAGAGACTGGCATAAAGAGCTATCAATTAGTGGCTGGTCCAAGACCAGACTAAACAATGACCAAAATTTAATAGTAACCAGTTTTCACTTACTTTCCTGAAAATGGCTAGAGTTTGGAGCAGTGGAATTTTCCCAAAGCAGAACAAAAATCATGAGATGTGTGTGAGAGGTCTTATAATACTGAATGTCTGAGGATAGCAAAAGGGGCAAGAGGAAGTAAATTTTGGCCATGCAGAAGCCTGACTACAAACTCAACTAAGGTCAAATAAAATTTATTTGGAGTGCAGTGAGTCAATGATTAATATTTCAGCTGCAGGTAAAAGATCCTGAACATGCTGCAGTGGAAAGGCACAACCTTTAGTTCCCCAGCAAGCCGGACTTTGATGACCCCCACAGTAGGACTGGCCAGACCTGTCCAGGGCCACACAAGGCCCAGAGCATCCCACCACACATGTGCCTTCTCAAATTGGAGTAGTGACGCTGCCTCTCCACTCTTTGTACTCCTCCCTCCTCATGTTGCCTGACCCATATCTCCCTAGCAAAGAGGACACCAGTTTAGAAAGGAGCAATTTCCCCAATTTCCCAGTGGTCAGGAGTCCCACAAGATGTGAGCCAGTGTACAGGCAGCAGGTCCGTAGCTGTGGCTTCAGCTGTTCCACAGCAATTTCTATCTGCAGGTGCCTAGGCTGGGGGACATACGAAGTACCAAAAAAAAAAAAGGGGGGGGGAGAGTCTCCATGCGGGTGCATGCTGTGAAGTTGGTAGCCAGATGTAATTTGGTGAGGGGTAGAGATGGCCTACAGCACTGCCAGAAGGACAGGACTCCAGGTAGTGGCTTGTATTGCTTACATCTGGAGCTGACAGAAATTAATCCATGGCCTGGAAGAAGGTCCTTGGATAATCTTGAACATTTTGCAGCTGCCACTTCCTTTCCTCCCTCTCCCGCCCCACCAAACACTCCTACCACATGCAAACAAGGCAGCTGGGATGCAGGATCATTCTCAGAGAGTGCTCCCAGCTGGTGAGGGAAAGGGGATCGGGCAATCCATGCAGGCTTTTGCAATATCATTCAGGATGCACTCCCCCCACCCACCCCCCTGCCATGTAGCTTTTTGTGCTATTTAAAGAGGAAATGTTTTGACAAGTCTTAGCAAAGTCTGACTGGGATTGCTGTAAATCCAGAGCACCCATTGGGCTGGCGATCCTGCAGAGCAGATGGTGATGCCGGAGGTGGTGATGAAAAAGCAGCGTCGGTGCTCTTTCACTCCTTCTGGGAGAGAGGCTGTGCCAAGAACATGTAATTGAGGGACAAAGGAAAAAGCCAGCAGTAAAATCCCCATCTATCTGGGGAAGCTTAGAGCCAAATGGGCTCAGTGTAGGGCCCAAATGCATCAGGCTGGGGACCATCTAGTTCTGTGATAGATGCACTCGTTCAAAACACTGGGCTGCTTTTTTTAACTTGCAGCAAGTTAAAAAAAATTAACCACATGCAGCAAAGTGAAAAAATGCCAACACTGGCTTTAAAAGGCTGTAGAATATTGGATAGAGGGATTTTCCCCTCGGCTCACATGTGCTAGGAGCATTATGTAACCTTGTTTTGTAAGAAGCACACTGATCTCCTGGCACTGAAAAAAAAAATACATGTTGACTGCAAAAATGGGAGAGCCAGGAATGTATTATACAGGAATGGGTTTTGCCGAAGTAAGCAAAGTCCAAACATCCCACACTTCCCAAATTATCTTTCTTCCCTGCTTAATGCACTGTAAATGAAATTCAGTTGGACTTTGACATTATCGTGAACTGGATTCAATCCCATTTATATTGCACATAGATAGGAATTGATGATAAAATGACAATGTTTGAACAAATAGTTCACTTCCTTTGCAACAATTCTTAGAATTGTTAACATATTAATAATTATAATCATGCGTTGCATTTACAATAGTGCCTTTCTTCATCAAGAATCCTAATGCTCTTATGAAATAAAGTGATTGTACTCTGTGTAAGCTGTCTTAACTGAAAACATATCCAACATCACAGTTCTGCCCGTAAATCATGCTTTAAAACATAAGGAGGTTAACTTTCCTACCAATCCATTGCATTTTCAGTGCCTTTTCTATTGTTAAATATGCCTCTGCTCATTCCTCCATAGAGCTTATAAAATGCTTTCCACCAAAATAAATATGTAAGAAATCTGCAGCATTAGGCAATCTTCCTAGGGGAATTCTTCATTTCTTTTCAGTCCTGCAACCATTCTGGTTAAGTCTAATTTCCCTTGATTTTCAAAAAAAACAACACAAAAATCAGTAGCAGAAAAAAGACTCCTTGATGAACAGTATTAGTATTTCAATGGTTCCATTCAGCCATTACTGTTGACACTCTGGGTGTGCAGAAAACATGAGGTAAAGCCTCATTGCTCAGTCTTGAGTGAAGCAGGAAGGTTCATGCTGTTTTTACTCAAGAAAGTTATGTAAGGTGAAGCCTGGGAAAAACACTCTTGAAAGTAGCTCATGCTGCTTAATATCATTAGACTATACATCCTGGCAATTTAGGCTAGGTATCTCAATTAAAATTAAACACACAACCCCTACATATTTATGTAGATGAACTAACAAAAGTCATCTTAATTCTTGATTCAGTAAACACAGACAGGCTTGCAAGGCTTATATAGTTTTGTTTAGGTCCACAATGATGTTTGCATCAGAGACTAAAACACATGGAGAAGTGTTTAAGGGTGCTGGGTATTTATTTAAATCCAAAAGTAAAAACTCTCCAATACAAACTTAATATGAATGAGTCTTCTTCCTCTTACTGCTCAAGGGTTAAACACAGATGCTTTGAAGGAATTTGTTAGGAACTGGACAGTGAAATCCTTTCCACCGTGTATGCAACATAGCCATTGTAAATAGAGTGTGTCCCATCACTGCCTTCACTGCCTCAACATCTCTGAGTGATGGGGATAAGAGCACAGAATCTGTGCTGCTACTCTCTGAGAATGCTGAGAAATTATTAATTTATTTTTCCTCAGGACCTGTGAGTATATTATTATTATTATCATTAGCCAATGTAGATAGTAGAAGTAGTCAATATTGGCACTGCTTACAAGCCCAATGTCAAGATTTAATCAATCTCTATTCTTCTTGGTGTAGATTTTTATTTGTGATCTTAGAGTTAGTATGCTAATTGTATCTATTGGCCCTTTTAATCATATCTAAAGATCAGAAAATATGGAAGAGAGAAAGAATGGCAATCACTCATGATGAAAACAATGTCAGAGGAAGAAGTCAAACTGCATTTCTGAAAAACAAAGTCTGGAAACTATTTTTCCAGTAAAAATAAAACAAAACAAATCTCTTGTTGGCCAAGCATGGAAAATGCCTATTCCTTAGGTAAATGTTTGAACAGTTAAAAGAATGGGGGAAAGATGGCATTAGCTAAAATGTTTTGTGCATGGGTGATATAATAAGCTTTCTTTACCAGACAGATGTAATAACAGTGCAAGCCGTAGGAATGTCCTGCCCTCTGAGTCAACATGACAACATGACTATTATTTGCCAGTTTAGAACAAGAAGCAGCAAATGATTTGGCTACAGGAGCTGAAACTACAGGGCTAACTTGAATAAGCAAAATGGAAGTATGCATGCTGGGATATATCCAGGATGCCAGGTCATTAACACTTCTACCTCTGTGAAAAACAGTATAAGTACTGTATTGCTGACGAATAAGGAAGAATTGTAAATGTTGTCCAAGATTCCAAATTAATCACAGAAGGCATATGGAGACTTAATAGCAGCAAATACATGTCATTTGTCTCAACTGTTATCAGCTCTTGTGGGTTATGGAAAAAGTGGCGGGTTCGTGCTTGATGCTCTATAGGGCCAATAGGACAGCCCTTGTCTTCCAACACTTCCTGCCTCTTTTGAGCATCTCATGCTAGGACTGACACTCATTCCCTGTGTGACCCTGTTCCAGAATAGGTGTACTTTGTAGGTGAAGGTAATTCAGAAAAAAAAAAAAAAAGCTTTCTGAAGCTGGAAAGAGGGTCTTGTTCTGAATTGGCTTTGTGCCCAGACCACTCTTAATTCCCAGATAGGAGCAATCACCCAGGAAGCTCATCAATGACAAGCAGCACAGTTTAAATTCATACACACACCCTTAATCCAAATTCACTTCTGTAAGGAGATAACCTTTCAGTAAGTTCACTAGTCAACCAGTATAAGTGGAGAAAGCAGAATGGGAGGTGTGGTTTCACTACTTAGTTTATTTTCCAGGTTTTACATTTAATTTAAGTCAAAGGTAAAATGAGAGAAGTGCTCTCATACTAGTTTCTATCAAAAACATTTCTTTTTTAACAAGCCAGCATGTGCTGATAAACTCAGTTGAAAAAATAAACTGAGAACCAAGACATAAAATCGTTGCAATATAAACAACCATTGAAAACGACGGGCTGAATATAAAGGAAAGAAAAAAAAAGTGAGGAACCTCACTAGGCAGCAGCTTTTCCAAAGCCAGGGTGTCACTGAGAGTGGTTTTATTGTATACTTGAACCATTCAGGACATTGGGTCATGTGCAATACATCTGACAAGCTTAGAGGCAAACCCTCCAGTGACTATCCTAACATTTGGCTCTGCAGAGACTCACCCTTGGTGGGTCGTCAAAAGAAACTGAATTATTCTAAAAAACCCAAGGAATCTTTAGTAACATCACTGCGAGAAAACATGAATGCAGCTAGTTTTAGCCCATTTCTTAGGAAGTTTGTTGCACAGGAGCATTTCCATATTGTGAACCTGAGGTACAGTTTAAAAGGGAGGAGATGGGTCTATCGTCTTTGCAGCTAAGTTGCTTCTTTAAGTCTGGGTCATTTTTACCAGGAAAACAGTGGTCCTTGCCTAGCAGACCTGAGTTTGCCTCATTACTGCTTTATTAGCATCTCCAATTAACACATTAAAAGCCTTTTGCATCGATACCTTTTTGCAGTGTTGGCCCTTGTCATCTTCCACTGTATGTATTTTGAGTGACGTCACAGGACTTCTCCAGACCCCATGTAAATCATCTGCTGCTACCCAGGTAGCTCCTGTCACTTATGCTGACATTGCAAATTTACTAAACGCCTAAATTTGTTCACCTTTGACATGGAGCTCACTGGTACATGGTGAAAAAGACTCAGGGCTGGACATGGATAGGAAGAATGAAGTCCACAGTGCCTTAAAAGCCGTTCAAAAGCACTTGCTCAGTTACAGAACATAAAAGTTTTGTTCGGTAGCACTTTGTCCTGTTTTCAGAAATGCAATGACTTTCAATTGTAGCTGCTTCCTTGTAATTAACTAAGCACAAAAGCTGAACCCATGGAAATTGTACAGTAAACACTACTGCTTACTGATATACCAGAAAGAACAATAAGGGCACAGACTCCCATGCTAAAATCTAAGAGCAACACAATATACTTTATTTTGGGGTGATTCCATTGTGCTGACATTTGATTTAGGGAGAAATAGTTGCTTTTGCCAACACAGAAACAAATCTTCTCCTGCCATTATGTTTGGGCCTCTTTTCACTTCTCCTGTGTACAGTGTTTGCCGAAGTCTGCCTGGCCAGTTAAGCACAAGTTTGGCTGTGCTGCAGCAGACATGTGGAAAGCAATTAAATGATTTATTACCTCTATTGAACACGGGTTTTGAAAAGCAAACATTGTCCAGTGCAAGAAAACCACTAGTGACACACAGCAGTTTGCTTCACTAATGTTTTCCTTTGGGACCTCCCAAAGCATGGCAAAATACCACGGGAGTAACACTTGGTCCCAAAGGATATGCTATCCTGAAAAGAAAATATGGCTGAGCTAGGATGGAGATACAGTCACCTTTTTTGCAGTATGAACACCCAAGACAGTCTGAATTTGTGACAGTGAATTTCAAACAACACGTGAATCATGAAACAGAGACAGTCTTACAAGCCTCCACATCTCCCTGCCAGGCATAGCAAAAAAAAGCCAGGCCACTTGATTTAACTTTAGGCTTTGAGATGGGCATGCTCATGGTGAAGAAAGGGTCACAGATAAGACAAGGTGACATTCAGTGACATTACCACTATTATAGTAGAAATTATAAAGTTAGTGCTAAAAAAACAGTGTGGGAGCTGGGTAAGGAACACTAGCTCAGGATGTAAGCTATGTTAAATGCTCAGTCTGGCAAAGGTCCTGGACATTCCATTGCAGCCATGATTTATGTCAAATCATGTACTGAAAGCAAGAGGATGAAGTTTAACTTGAGTCTCTACAGAAGTATGCCAACGGTCAGGAACATGTTCAAACAGGCAATATGGATTTTAATGTGCACTAATAGCATCAACATGGCCCTCCTGACTTGTGCCACTAAAACTCATGTCCCTGGTCTACCCATGAAATTTGTTAAGAACCTCAAAGTGGAAGAGAGTTCTCAGGTCACCAGATTCCCTTCTTGTATCTAGAAGGAATCATATCAGGTTATCTCTCATAAACGTATTAATCTCTACCTTAAACCAAATAGGTTTTTTACCTTTGCCATTCCCTAAGAAAAATTGTTTCAGGGCCTTTCACTTTTGATGGCTTACAAACTATATCTGATTTCGGATTAAGGAAGAAAAAGCAAATACCTCTGTAAAACCTGTTAATTATTCCACCATTCTTGTATTGACTTTCTGGGTGCGGATGGTGTGTGCACCAAAATATGCAAATTGGCTCTTTATCCTTCACCTGAAAAAGCTCTGTCAGCATCAGATCTTTTTGGTTCTCAGCAAACGTTCATATTTACAGACAGAAGGACTATGGTTGTAAGTAGGAATTAGGAGAACTATAATACAGGATACATGAAATAGCAGGATTGGTATACAATCAAATGGGTGTAGTATTAATAAATCTAATGCTTTGCTGTAAACAACAGAATAACTCTCCCTTCACACCATTTCTTTATTGCCTCACTAAAGTTCTGTTGACTTCAGTGAATTTTGTTCTTGCTTGTATTGGCCTAAGTAAAAACAGTAACACCTGCAATAGCAACATAGGATTGTTTCAAGTGGACTTAAAGGGTAACACAATAAGCAGTACTTAATATTTTCTCTATACATGCATATGCTATGCTAAAACTGATGTAAAGTCATCCGCAATAAGATGTTCCATAACTGATGATATAAATGTATTGAGAGAATGCCACTAATAATAATATGACTGCACTAGACCCTGGTACAAGCAGAAGAAAAAAAAAGGCTATCAAAATACGTAGTAAGAAGTCATAAATTATATCTAAAAAAATGAAAAAACATTTAAGAATAGATAAGTATAGCCATAAGGATTATAAATAAAATTCTCATCATGCTAAATATTCTGACATCTAACGAAATGAAAGGCCATCAAGTAATTTATGTCCAGAACTGTTTTAAAAAGAATTTTTCTCCATGTTTCCCTTAAATCCAAAAATAATTTCCAGTAAATCAAGAAAATGTTTACCTAGGATTGACACATGGTCAAACTGTGGCTTTTTTTTCTTAAAATTTCACCTCTGTGGATGCAGTTTAGTCTAATCTTCTATCAAAACATGAGAAAGCATCTCAGTACTTTTAGGTGTAATATAGATTTTTGGGTTTTAATTTGTTCTGTTAATAGCTTCATTGTATTAATTGTGCTCTCTAGATATCGTAAAGGAAAGATCAAGGCCTACCAGAGTGAATGAACTGGTACTTTATAAAGTTTCATTTCTGGAATGCCTACAATACCCCTGGTATAATTTAAAAGCCAGAGCACAAATAATGTTATGAATATAGCAGTATAGTAATCTAATCTAAGTCAAACAGTTTAAAAAAATTCACTTCTGGACTTTTTTCCCCTTGGCAATTTGTCACATTTAAAAATACTGCAAAAGGTTCAGATCAAGGTTATTTTCTGACACAGTATCGCAAATCTTTGCTGAAAGAAAACCAGGATTTATGTAAAATAAATAAGATGCCATGCTGAGTATTCATAGTAAGCCCAGGAGTAACAATGTCACTGAAGGGGAAAGATAGATTTGCAAGAGGTTTCTGTTCCAGTGATGCAATTATGCATGAAATTTTTTAACAGTAGAAACTACTACAACTTGCGGTTACTTTGCTTATAATTTTGTGGGACAAAAGCCTGCAAAAAGGCTGACACCAGCTGCAAGTTAAACAACTAGAAAGCCAGCTAGTGTGCCCTGACAGGTAAGAGACAGAAGCCCAGAGAACAAGCAAGGAGGGATTTTTGGTGGTGGTGGGAGGTACTGGAGTGGTTTCCTCTGCCTAAGAGGGATGCAGAGCACTGCATTGCTTTCCACTGGTCTTTGTGTTTATTGAAAATAAAAGCCCCCAAAGTAACCATTACTGACTTTCAGTTTGGTGAAAATAACTGCTGTTTGTTGCATGTTCTGTTAAAGAGTATGTCTCTGTAGAGAAGAACAACACTTAAAATCATAGATTCATAGAGTGGTTTGGGTTGGAAGGAACCTTCAAAGACCATCTAGTCCAACACCCCTGCCATGGGCAGGGATATATTTCACCAGATCAGGTTGCTCAAAGCCCTGTCCAACCTGACTTTGAACACTGCCCATGATGGGGCATCCACAACTTCTCTGGGAAACCTGTTCCAGTGTCCTACCACCATTATCATAAAAAAATTCTTCCTTATATCCAATTTAAACCTACCCTCTTTCAGTTTAAAACTGTTGTCCCTTGTCATGTCACTGCAGGCCCTGGTAAAAATTCTTTCTATATCTTTCTTATAAGCCCCCTTTATATATTGAAAGGCTGCTGTAAGGTCTCCCTGGAGCCTTCTCTTCTCCCTCCAGACTGAACAACACCCCAACTCTCAGCCTGTCTTCATACGAGAGGTGTTCCAGCCCTCTGATCATGTTCATGGCCCACCTCTGGACCTAACAGGTCCATGCTTTCTTGTCCAGGGGGCCCCAGAGCTGGATGCAGTACTCCAGATGGGGTCTCACAAGTAGAGGGGGAGAATCCCCTCCCTCGACCTGCTGGCCATACTTCTTTTGATGCAGCCCAGGCTGATTGGCTTTCTGGGCTGCAAGCACACATTGCCAGTTCATGTCCAATTTTACACCCACCAGTATCCTCAAGTCCTTCTCTGCAGCGCTGCTCTCAATCTCTCATCACCCAGTCTACACTGATATTGGGGATTGCCCGATACTTGTTGCAGCCTAAAGCAGACGCTCTCGAGGAAGGGGAGATGGCTCCTTTCCTGAGAGCAGCTGCACAGGCTTAGCTGGGAGAAGATTTGAGAGGGCAAATGAAGCTAGGCAGGGTGTGAAAGATATGGGATGAACCTGCAACAGGAGTGCAGACAGGGAGAGAAGGAACAGGGGCTTCCTGCAGCCAAGAACAGACCCAAAACCAAACTTCAGAGGCAAGGGAGAGAAGGAGGCTTCCCAGGGACCCTGAAGAGACCTGGCAACCCCAGTGGTGCTGGCAGGGGGTGGACTGGGGGAAAGGATCCACTCTTCGTGAACACAACTGACAGGGGGCTATTTAATCAAACCTTTTAAAATCGGATTCACCCAACAGCTCTGCAGTTCCTCTGCTGAGAGTGACCCTGTTGCAGATTATTATTTTGTACTCTAGTAAAATCCAGCTGTAAGGACTGGAAGTATCTGGTATTTTTTTGGCATGGAAGAGCCCTTTTTACTTTAAAAACATTCCACTTCAGTGAACTGGCTGGCTAGGGATCCTGTCACACCACGTTTCTGTCACATCATAACACTGCTTTCAATGTCAGCTCGTATCAAATGACAGGTTGAGTTTTTCACAGAGAGCAAGGGCTTTTCTCACTTTCAGATTCTGCTGGTGTAAGCATATATTTCACTCTAAAGGACAGTACTGACCCATCTCATGTCTCCAGCTATAGTGCAGACTGGACACATAACTAATTTGTATTTCCTTCAAAGAAAGTTGTGCAGACAAAGCAGGACCTGTTAGTCCAGTCAGAATCCATTAGCAACAAAGATTACATATTTCAATGTTTGCTCTGTTGTCTTGACTGCAGGAACAAGGAGAAACAGTTCTTAATTACTAATAATCCATTGCATGCATTATTAACAGACTATTTTGTTCAAATTGTTGGAGCCTGCAGTGTTTTACAAGCTCAATGTACAAGGTATTCATCTTTGCTGATGATAATGAAAAACTTTGTTATTTATTGTTTTGTTAGGAGAATCTCTCTCAGGCAAGGCAGCCCACCTTATGAGGGAAATAAAACCTAAAAAAGTAGTTCAGTTTTAAAGCTGTAATAAAAAGCTGTGATTAAAAAAAAAAAAAAGATGATTCCTGAATTATCCCAAATTTATAAACTATAAACTAGAAGAGAATCAGGCCCAAAGCTATTAGAAACCAGAGAATTCAAAGTGATTCAGTACCAGTGAAATGTGACTACATCATGGAATCCCCCAGTATCTACGAGCAAGGGTGATATTACATAGTGACGTAGAACTGTTCGTCAAATAAAATAATGACTCATTTCTTTAGGATTTTTATAGAACAGATAATTTTATTATTAGAAGGGCCATGCTATCCCAGGACAAATATCAGTCAGGTAGACCTAGGACACAACGATAGCACTCATGTCCAAGATGCAAAGGAACTCCTTTTACCGAGTCTTACTCTGCACTGAAAAATCAACATCAAAAGCAAACAGCTTAATTCATTTTATTCATATTAATAAAAACATGTCAGGGAAGTCGAGCACACTCTCAAGCATTGCTCTGAAATCAAAACATGAGACCGCTGGGAAAACTTTGTTTGCTTTTTTTTAACTTGGGGGGGGGGAATGTTTTTCAAGTCATTGAGCTTGAGGGAAAGGTGAATTAATAGGCATAGCTTCTGTTTCTGCCAGAAATCTTTGCATGACCAGTAGTCGAATACCTAATTATCCAATTATGAAAGTGTGGATGTAGGGTGAGAATGTGCCTGAAACTGCTTTTCCTTTTACAAAAGCTATAAGGGTCATTATTATAATCTAGTCTGAGCAGCACAACACAGGATACAAAATTGTCACCCGATCAACTACTTGCTGCTGGAAAGGCACAGATGTCTTCAGGAAGATGTCCAGTCCAATTTATTTGGTGGTGGAGAAGAGCAAGCATCCGCACTGGTGCCACAGGGGCTATTCTGGTTCTCAGTAAACAGCCTCCAGACAGGCACTTCACCATACAGAGCAAGCATTGCAGGCTACAACAATTCTTTGAAGGATTTCCCAAACTAGTTATTTAGGAAGGGTGTAATGAATTATAGCAGTTCCTGAAAATTTTCCTGGGGTAACAGTGAAGAAAGATGGATTTATAGCATATATTGCATACCCAGGAAATCTTTTCCATGCCCAGCCTGAAATGATTGCATCTGAAAAAGCCAGAGAACATCATCAAGAGCAAACAGAAAGTGTAAGTGGGCAAGCTAGAAGTAAGTTGGGGTACTTGGAGATGTAAAGGTATCTGCTGTGGTCCTTGAGAGAAATATCCCTGGGGGAAAAGCTAATTCCAGGCCATAAGGTAGCAGCTGGTATGGCTACATTGCACTTTGGTAGCCTTTTGCTTATAGAACAATGCTTACTGAGGGTCAGATTAAACCCTGGTTTTTAAGCCAGGTTTTTATGGCATTACGAGAAATGGATGAGTCAATATAGAAAAATGTCTGGATATGTAAAGAAGTGAAGGCAAGATGCTGTAAAGGAGTGGCAATGGCAATGGACTTGCCTCATGACTATCTTTGAATAGCAGTGTAGGGAGAGGTGGTGACATGGAAAAAAGAGCTGGAACACAAAAGGGTTTATGCACTTCTTCAGTAGCCTTCAGAAATTCAAGCTGAATCTGACTTACATATAAAACACATAGGAATGGCAGCAAACTCCCTGCCTGCTAAGTTAGCCCAATTTTAAGCTCCCTTTGATTTGCTGGAGTCATGTTAAGGGACATTGGTATAGGTCAAAATATGACTCACTCTATGTCAGGGTTGAGAATGAGATCAGTTACTGAGGACTACATTTGAAAAAACAAAAGGGAGTAAAGGGAAAATTTACAAGACCACTACAAATGTTAAAAGTAAGTGAGATGAAGTCCTCGCTAAAGAATCTGTCAAAAATAATGAAACTGTTCTCAGCATCACTTTTATTAGAAATCAGGGTGAAGAGTTCTTTCACTGAAAGTCCTGAGGATGGTTGAGATGTTCAAGGCAGGACATAGGGTTGGCAGAATTTGCAGTAAATATCTGGTGCTTCCCACTACAAATTTGTAAAATTGGCATTTGGGATCAACTTCTTAAATCGCTTTAAAGGATCTAGATAAGATAGGGCTGTACTTACCTTAGAGTGCCTACAAAGTCAAAAGGGGGAGAGGTGGGAGCATTTCCAGAAGGCAGTTGAGCTCTCAGGTGAGATGCATAACAATTTTCAGTAACTACACAGAAAGATTAAAGTGCCTCAAGTCCCAGTTTATACATATGTTTTTTGGTTTTTTTTAGGTAGATGGGATAAACCAGAGCCTACCCACCCAGTCCTCTTTGATTTCTTCACTCATATCAATGAGAGACCTCACTGGACTGGATCTTCTGGAGGACCAGCAGTTAAATAATTTTCTTTCCATCAAGGAGGATATTTTAAAAACAGGCCTTCACAGAAAGCAAGCTCAAGTGAAACAGGGATATTTATATACAGAGGCATCAACCTACAGTTACAGGAAGCCACTGGACAAATTCCCTTCGAATTAAAAAAAAAAAAAATCATTAAATTAAAGCCAGTGAGTATCAATTAAACTGCCTTAGAGAGTACTGATGAAAACTGGGTCTTCACACCTAGAGAAAAGTAAAGTGCATAAGAAATTACAACTTCTTTGTAGCTTCATAATCAAACCCAGGCCTACTTTTGACACAAAGCCAACTGCCTGGGCACACCACCGATGGGATTGCTTTCCTGAGAGAGGGATTGCTGTTGTCAAAGAATTAAACGGATGTGAGAATGGCCTTGTACAAGGTAAACTGAGACTCCATTGTTGCCCTAAAGATACTGAATAATCAGATCCTTTGAAGTGTAAAAACCAGAAAGATTTTCACAACTGATACCTTTGTCTTGGTGTCTTTGGAAAATTGTCATAGTTCTTTCTCCTAAAGGATGTTTGGGATGCCTGACAAAAGCAAGTGTAGCCACTTCAGGTTTCCAAATAGCATGTTATATACTACTGCAAAAAGGCTTTATGAACTTAAATATTACAACCACATAAAAGAAACAAAGGCCTACCTTTATCCTTATCAGAAAGGAAATATAAACAAGGCCAAGAACATGTATTTGAGCACACAAATCTGTAGAAGAGTCAGGCACATCTCTCAGACCACCTAATGCTTGGTCTCCCCCTTACCTGCAAGATGATCCATCAAATTTGCCAGATTATTTTCTTTTCTGGTTCATTACTAATTAGATAACTTTCCTCAGTGATATTTAGACAAATTTTTTCATGTTTACATTGCAACCTTCTCATTCTAATTGTTAAGCCAGTATGCTGAAACAAAATAGGTGCAGCATTCTTTTAAACAATCCCTTCTGTATTAGAGGGCATTTACAGTTCACCGTCTTTGTTTTCAGCTTGAGATTCTAGATACCAGAATAGATTGACATCGATACAGCACACCGTAGATAACACTAGAGGTCCAATTCCACAGCCAGGGGATCCGCTCAGTGGAAATGTTTGTAAAAGAACAGTGCCTCTCCCCAAATAAAAATCCAGAGCGCACCTTTAATTTTCTTTTCGTCTTTGCAAACACCAATAATAGGTAACAAAAGCCAAACAAAAATTTAGCTAAACTACGTCAAAGTAGTGTTGGAAACTGACCTTTCCAAGCCACAAACCAATAGGCAAGTCAGAGTTCATCTCATAATGGCAACCCAGGCTCAGAGCACACCAGTGACATGATAAAGTGTCTTAGGACTTGTTCACGTGATACGAGGCAGTATCTCTGGCAAATATTTATTTTAGCAATATGGGACAGTACTTCCTGGTGTGTTGCCTCAGAACTGTTCAGTGAGTGGGAGTACCATCCTCACATGATAAGAAAAGAATGGCTACAGGCTGAAACCAGCTGAGCCCTGGCCCAACTGGCTCAGCTGAATGCTGGTTCTCCTGGGGTTACCCTATTGAAATGGATGCTGGTGTAAAGAATTCACGCAAAAGGAAGAAACAGTACTTGGAGCAATGCCACCGATTTTTCTTGAGTTACACCAGGGGATTGTTTGACTTGCAGAGGCTGGTCACTAACTGGAAGAGATGGCCTGCGGCTACAGATGAGGGTTTGACTGTGCACACGTGAGAAGCAGCCACACAACAGTGGCAGCAGGATCATGGTCAAGTAAAGCGTTTACAGGGAAGCTTTTCCTGGAACTGCCACCTGTGTTCAACTTTGCCAGTTCTGGTGGGGGGCTTGTGACAACAGCCTAAAGGACACAGACTTTAGCTGCAGTCCAGCTTGCTCTGTGCACGTGGCAATGCTGCTGCATGTAGAGGCAGAGCCACTCAGCAAGAAGGGCCAGCTTGCAAGTGGGTCACTATATCTATTTGCTTCCAGTGTAATGCTTTCCCAAGATCAAGCAGCTTTCAGGCTGATTTTGTTTCTGTGCATTTGTGTGTGTGTGTGGGTGGGGGAAGATGTTTGACCCATTGACTGTCTCTGAGCTGAGGAAGCTGAAAGTTCTCATTAAAGAGGCTTTGCCTTGCTGGCTGCATCTCAGCTAAATAGGACTCTGCACCTGCAAACAGAGGACCAGTAAGTTCACTTTAACACCCGGCCATCGGAGCTGTAAATAGTACTGCACAGGCACAGGCCAGTTAGATGCTGGACTGAGTGAGTAAATGAAGTGCCCGGTGTAACTGGGAATAGAGAAGGAGCATGTGAGGTTTCACATGATCCTCTATTCAAAAGCACTCTGGAGATGGGAATATGCCTTTGGTTCCAGCATTTCACTTGCCTGAAAAGCAAAATGCATGCCAAAAACGAACAGGAAAGCATACCCTTAAATCAATTCCATTCTCAGTTTCTATATAAAGTCTCATCATCACTAAAACACACAGGAGAACAGAAATCCAAGCACACCTGGTAAGATTAGACTGTGTTTTATGCCCTTCTTCCACCTGAAGATAATGCAGAAATGGGAAAGTTTTCTGATTGTGTTCTTGCTAAGCCGTGCTGCTGAGAATGATTGATTTGCAGGGTTTACATGAGTGTGTGTCTGACTACTTAGAGTCCGTTTACTCTTCTGATGACAAAAGCACTCAAGAATGATTTATTCCCCCTCAGGGAAAGGCAAGGAGGAAAGAAAGGAATGTCCCTTTTTGCTGCTGTTCTTTGCATTGTAAAAGCATGTATGCACTTGATTTGTATCAGTAGGAATGTTTTCCTGACTAATGTGAAATTTATACATGAGCCTCACTGTCAAGCAATTGCAACACATGCCTTCCAAGGGATTTGCATTACACTGACAGTTAACTGAATTATGTGGAGATTCTTATAATTTAGAATCAAGCAAACTGGTCCACTGACTAGTGCAGAGGCTGGGAATGGGAGAGTTAGGTTCAATTTGATGATCCTTATGGGTCCCTTCCAACTTGAGACAGTCTATGGTTCTATGATTCAGCACAAACACCTTGTTGGATTTTGTTGTCCGTGTTTCCCAAAGATACCTGCCTATTCCCACTGTGATCATTAGGTACACCCAACATGTCTTTTATTGTTTATAAGGAAACAGAATAAAAACAATGGATGAAATTCACCTCCTCTGACTTCAGCTGTTTAAGCCGGCTACCCTGGCTCTCAAAATACCCAGTGCTGAGAAACTGGTAACTTCCCAAGGGCTCTTACACCAGTCTTAGGGGCTGGAGAATGGGTTAGTTAAAACAATCTGAGCTGAATCCTGCAGAGGCATAACACGGACTGCCCTATTGCATCACAGCGATGACCCAATAAGCATGGGACTCTCAGTTGAGAGCAGAGAAGAACATGTACCGTTCAACTCCTGTGCCTATTCAAAGTAAAGGATTCCCACAATTTTAAGGGCAGTAACAACATAATGAAACAACACATGAAAGTAACCTGACATCAGCTGAAAGGATTTATTATGAAAAAGAATTAAATTAAAGATTACTCGGGGCTCAATAGCTGCAGCATTTTAAAATGGAATGCTAAATGTTAATGCACTTCATATCTACTTGGTCAGTTCAAAAGTATTCCTTTCGAAACAATTCCCCAAAGCACCCACACAGCAGGCTGTAGGACACTGCACTCTAAGAAAGTCACAGTCCTCAGTTCTCTTTCAGGTCACAAAAGACCAAATTGCTCAAGTAGCAGAAGCATCTGCCTTCCTTGCATACTCTGAAGGTATTGTTGGACCATTTTGATCCCTGTCCACATAAGATACTGTCACCAGTACCATGGGACATGCTAGCTGGGAGTCAACCGTTTATAACACGTGTAACCAGTAATGAGACAACATCAGTCTCTCACCTGACACACAGCTCAGTTTGATGTTGGCAAATAATAAAAACCACCAGTGAGATAAGGACTCACAGTAAGGGTGCAAATATAGTAGTTTTGTAGTGTATATGTAAAACATGTTTTTACACTCCTGATGTAGTGCTCACTGTGTAGAAGGAAAAAAGCACCTTGCTTTCCTCCAGTGACCCAGAGTCACAGCCAAAGTAGGTTCAGGATCACTGCGGAGAAGAATGCAAATGTGCCCCTAAGCTGAGTCCTGGCTCTCCAACTGCAGCTGTGGAAGTGATTGCTGTTTCCCTTCTAAGGGAAATGAAGTGATGCATGTGGTTATGGTTTTACAATGTGCACTTTCTTCAGGCAGGACTTTTGAAAGGCATCAGCTGTCTCTAGAGTGTTTTGTAATAACCTTGGTTTATACACCACTATGGGATTAAAGACATTAGCCACCTTGCCCCGTTAGCAGCATCACTGAAACAGGAGAACAAGTCCTCTTTGAAATGCAGTTTATTCTCAAACATTTAGAGTAAAATCTTTAGCTAATTTCCATAACTGCATATAATACCAGAAGGAAAGAGCACAAGAGAGAAGTATGGTCATTTGAAGGTTACTCACAGCTGTTTTCTAAACTACTCACTTGCTAGGGAAGCATTAAATGGGAGCTGAAATGTTTCCTTTAGTTTATGCTCATGTTCTCCTCTTTGGGCATTTTGTTTCCACACATCCACATTCATCTACATGCACATAGGTGAATTGGACTGTCTTATGCTCAGAGCAAACCAGTTCCACCTTCACTTTGTGACTCCTTTTTTCATGGCAGCAAATGCATTTGTGTTCCATTTCATTGGCCTCAAAGGAATACCTATAGAAATGAGATTTGCACATCAGTTTGCTGCCTGTTGTCTTCCCAAACTCATCCATATTTGCTGCTCCCAATGGAGGTACTTCTAAAGAGCAGAGGAGCAAAATTTCCTATCTATTTTTCTGCTTATTCATAACAGTCTGTCCTCAGGACGCTACTAGCCATGCAGGGCCAGATACTCTGACACCAATGGGGAAAAACCCAGTAACTTCAGTGGATTTTGGATTAGGCCCATTCTGGCAAGACAGAAAGTAACAATTCATGCAGAGACCAAAGAGCAGGGAAAACTCCACTAAACACCAGAGCTGTTCAAAAACTACATAAGGACATGTTTAAGAACAGGTAGTTAATAAATTTAGCTGATGTCTTTTCAAAGGGACCTATTTTCCTAACTAAGATAAGGCACTCCTGTCACAGTAAAGACATTTAGTCACATTGCAAAGACTGTTGTTCTGTACACCCAGTTTCCCAACCAGGTCCTTTTAAACAGCAGGAAGGGGACAAACAGCTGCAGCCCAGCGGCGACAAGAACCCAGGAAGACCAGACATGGGGGAGGACAGAGAAAGGTTTCCTACTTACACAGAATAGGTACTGCACGTCCCTTCACAAAAGGGCACCGGGACTGGAGCAGCTGACTTACAGTTGTCGTGGATGATATACTGCTCTTTCACATTGCGTTTGCATTTATGTGGCAGGTCAATACCTGTGTAGGAAAACACTTCTGTTAGACTTCTTCAGAGTAGGGAGTAAATGTTTTGAAAGTTATCTGCTAGGAAACCAAGGGCAGATCATCCTCCTAAAACTTTTGACAGTTCAAGTGCATAACCAAAAATCAAATGAGAGTGCAAAGAGGCACTAATTCAGCAAAGCAATTTCCTGCTGGTCAAGGCACTTTTCTATTTATGGACTAGCTTAAATGAAGACTTATGTGTAAGTTCATGTAAAGATACTGTTGAACCAAGACCTAAAGGAGACATGAAGGGTTTGTTTTTTTAAAATTGCTACAAATGACATTTGTGACTCTATAACAGCCTATGATTTCTGGGTGTATGCTACAGAAAAAAGACCCTTTTTCCTATGCAGTTTCCAGATGGAAGAATACAGAGCATATTTTCTACAAATTTTCTTATGAGGACTATAGTTCAAACTAACAGTATTTCAGTTATTTAAAAACACAGAAAAGGAGATCAAAGAATTTTAATGTCCCCATTGGGAGAATGAGGCAGATTTTTAGCCTCAGCTGTGAGGCACAAAACAGCTCTGCTATTGTAAGAAGTGTCTTCCAGTCTGTGGAAACTGCAGACTCTCAGTGCATGCAGAAACAGGACAGAAGCAGGGGAGAACCTAACAGTATTGGAATAGGGAATCAGTGATTTAATGCACTCACATGTCTTACAACAGCCATCTGAAGTCACATCAACTGTCCCCTGTATTGAAAGCAAACATAACAGAACAGTTCAGATGCACATATTGTTAAGCAGCTAGTAGCAACGATAAGAGTTCAGGTATATTCTCTCATCTCTAACCAACACAGATTCCTCATCAGACCTATTTGTGTACTAATTATATATAAAACTGCTTAAAAGAAATCCAGCAAGGAAGGGAGTGAATTTTCTTAAAACTATATATCCTCTCACAAGCCAGGTAAGATGTCCTGTAACACATGCCTGACCTTATGTAGGTCCTACTGAAGCCAGCACAAAAAACCCAGCCCCAGAGAATGACAGCTGCTCCTGGAATTGAACAGCTTGACCTGCACAGAACCTACCCCAAAGCTAATTCAAGTCAATGGCTGTCTTTGTCCCTGTTTTGGTTTTCAGATCTGCTGTGAAGCCCCACAACGCTTCTGAAAGTTACTGGAAACCACAAATTGCTGAAAGCCAGGGCATGAATGATACCCCTTGCTCATTCATGTACCACTTTGTTTAGTGATGCACCACCGGAAGACACTGTGTTCATTGGTTACCCCAGGGGTCCATGATGGGTTACCATTTGCTCAATTGCATTTCGCAGCACTGGTGTTTCTCAAGTGATGAAAAATCCCATCTTGCTATTGCCCCAATACTCTTCTCTTTCAAGTTCTAGTGCTTATCCCACAACAAGTAAAATGTGTGGGTTGTTTGCAAATAGTTTTGTTTTACTTCCGTGGGACACTCAATTCAGGGCTGAAAAAGCACATTTCCTTCAAACAAGGATTCAGTTCAGAAAGATCAAGAAATACTGAAGTGGCTCATTCAAAACAGTAAAAAAAACTCTCAGACCAGCAGCAGGGCTCACTCCAGAAGGCTTTTTTTTCCGTCTTTAAAATACTTACTGGGACACAGTTTGATTCTTCAAATGGTAGGCAGACCTTTACTGTACTAGTCAAGGAAAACTGGCCCACTGATTCGGTGCACATGTACTGAGTACAGTTATCATATGGAGCTTTATAACTCTTTCCAACCTGAATAAAAACAGAAAAAAAACAGTATAGTATAGCAATAAAAATAGCATAATGCAATGGTAATTCTGTCAATGAACTGGCAGAGGGACTGGGCTGTTCATATCACTGAAAATGCTGAGGTGTCTGGAACTCACATCTGCAAATTACATACCAAGCTCACCCACTACCAGCCTAGGCAAAATCCCTTCTTTGGCCACCTGGGTGGAAAGAATCAAAAGCTGGTGGCAGAAGGAGCATAGAGGTATAAACAGAAATGCCAGAAGGTAGGTGTGTTAATGTATGTGGAATAAAATATACACAAAAGAAAAATAATTCTTTAAAAGGATTTCAACAGTTTTCTTTTTTAATAGATGGAAGAAAAGCGAAAAGTGTGAAAGAGAAGAGTCTTCATAATAGAAGTTAATGGATAAATGGAAAGCCTCCTCATGGAAACTAAAAATTGTATATTAGCACAGGAGAAGCTAGCTTGAAAGATAAATTATCAAGGACTAAAAGGATGAAATAGAAAAGATGCAGAACACAGAGCTACCAGGTTGAGACAGCATCATTAACTAATCACAGGAGTAGCACGCTGTAATAAAACCACAGAGCTAGCCTGAGGCTCAGCCTATGTCTACACAACGTTATGCTCACAAGACATGATGTATTACCTGGGTGTGTTACCACGTCACACTACACTACAGGAGCTATGCCACTTTTGATTTCTGCCTCAGCAAATTCAGAACTAGTGGTAGTACAGCTATATCAGCTCGCTCACACTGTTTAGCCCTGGACCTCCAGGGCAAGACAATGAGACTGTTTCCAGATTGGAGCAGTATGATGTCAAGCCAGCTCATGTATCTCTGCAAGAGCAGTGTTACACAATGTCACCATCCCCTCCAAATTCTTTCTCTCTGTTGCACATGAGGAGGAGGGGCAGTAACATGATTTCCATTCCTGCCAGAGATGCATAATTTTCAACACAGTGTCGCCTGTGAGATGCACACAGCAGAGAGCAGCTGTATAAACATCTACATTTACTTTAGAAATACAGACATTTTAAAATCTCCTAGAGGTCTTCCCAGCCTCAAAATGTATGACACTCATTCAAAAAATGCTGAGGTCTTTTTGATAATTCAGCCTTGTGTGCAGAGCAAGGGAGTGCTTACCTCAATGGTCACGTTGCCAAATGGAAAATTTGCCACACATGCCACTTGCTGGCACTGGCTGCAGCACTGACCCTCCTCTTCCACATAGCGGAAACCCTGTGGGAATAAAGTTTCCATTTAGCCATGTTACCTGATGTCTTGTTTATGAAACACCTTGGATCAAAACCACACTGGAGATGGCAGAGGAAAGGAGTCAACCTTCTGGTTTCATTTCTGTTGTCTTTAGAAACCGTTGGAACCACTTTAAGCCTACAATCAGAGCTGACAATTTCATTTCCTTATTGAATAGTGACTTCTGGGCACTTCAGTTACCATGAAGACGCTGTCATCGGCTATTCCTCCTTGGGCTAACACACAAGTCAGGCCAAATAAATTAATTCAGCATGTGATTACTTGCACAATCTACCACCAGTGCTTGGTCTGATAAGATTATCCACAAGAGCTGTTGCTGTCAGACATGTGAAGATCATGTATCAGTTATTTCCTCCCCTGTGTTTTAGGTATCCATTGGTCTCTTGGCGGGTGTGAGTGTGTCTGGCTTCAGGATAAAGGATAATGGTTTTATCCATTTTTAGAACTGGTGGTGGGTCTGGCCTTATCTGGGCAAGAATGGAAAAGAAACAACTCTTTGCTTACATTGAGTAATAGACTGAACAATTTGTGTGCACTCTCAGCTCACGAGTACTGAGAAGTGTCTGGAAACATATAAACCACTGTGCAGTTTCTTTACAATCTCAATTTTTGAGCTGAAAATGAGAACACCAACAGAAAGGCCCAAACGTCGTCCTTCAGCAGTCAGACTTCTCTTTAACAGGTTTGCAATCATTCTCCCACAGGGCATCTTTCCAAGGGTGATGTCTTAAATTTGCTAGAGCAAAAATAACCAGCACCCTAAAAAGGGCTTTACAAAAAATCTAATAGATTATATCCTGCTATCTTTCAGTGAAGAAGCAGTTATAGTATCCCAGTTTTACTGTACATCCCCTCAACAGCCATTGTTCTTGGTCAGGGAGGCTGAGCGTGCAGTGCTGACCTGCTGGCAGGTGGTTTGGCATTTCACTGGAACACACTGGATGTGGTTGGTCCGCGTCACAACATCCTGCTCATCTGTGCACACACAGTCCTCGCAAGAGCTTTTAGGCACCATTGCCCCAGGCTGGAAATATAGAGGAGAGAGGAGACAGGCCATGGCAAGGATTCAGTGGGTTCTAGGAGAAACATACATCCCCTGGACTATCAAAAATGAATGCTTATGCTTGGGATTTATTTTTGGAAGAACTTCCTGAAATGGATACCTCCAGATCTCTAAAACCTCACACTGTCGGTCGGTATCACAAAATGAACACAAGGCTGACACTCCTAAGTGCATCAATCGCATTAAATGAGTTATTACATTATCTCATAAATTCCACGCATCAATTTTTGATCAGTTTGACGTAGTCATTAATCTTACAACATCCAGTGAGATTTACAATTTGTATTCAATCACAATTCTGACTTCTTGACTCTAAAACATAGGTAAGATCTCATTTAGTAAGCAAGCTACTGGTCTCTAGTGTTACCTATTCAGTAACGTTTTCAATGATACATAAGACTACTGGCAGGGAAAAATTACGGGCTGTTCTAATCCTGCTTTTTATGTGAGTGTTGACAATAACAACTTCAGAAAATTCTGACTCAGGCAGCATTAACCTGCGGAAAGAAGTTTCTGGAAGAAGACGTACCTTAAATTCAACTCCTTCAGAAACACATACACCTTTTGGTACTGTAAGAAAAAATAAAATGAAAAGGATGTGCTAGGAATTATGTAAACAGTTACTGTACTCATCTCTGAATTGTGAGTGATTTAGAGGAGACAAAGAGTAGAACTGAGCTTATTCACTAGCCTTAATAGCCCGCACAAAAGGGGGGGAAAAGTACCTAGTACATGGTGCTAATTGTTATTCAGAACCCCATATGTAACATCTGCTCAGACGTTACACATGAAGTCAGGGATAATTCTATATCCTGGTATTTTCCATATGGAAAAATCTATTTACCTCATGTTTTTTTACCCATACTTGAAATTAGTTGAGCTTTTCTTTATTGTTAACCACCTTGCTGGTAACAGAGCCAGTGGGAAGCTGGGTCAGGCATGTGGATCTGGAAATATAATTTGGCAGCAGAGCTTTGGGATGGATTCAATGTAACCGACATTCAGTATCCGATCAATAACTTAACTCACTGAATAGCTACAGAGAACCTGCACCAGTTACTCCACCTCCAAAAGAAAAGGCTGAGAGGGAAGGGGAGAGGCTACTGCTTATGATTTTCACTCATTTAGAAAAAATGAAATAGTTCAAGGAATAAATAGAACACCTTAAGGAAACATGATACTTACTGCAGGAGAAGATAGGACAACAACCGTCCTCAGATATAGCAACCACTGGTTGGAAGCCTAAGTCACAGGCTGTTTTCTTGATAATGCAGGTTTTTATATCGCATTCTGCAATAGCAACAGAGATAAAGTAAGCCAAAGCATTCCGTCCAGCAGTGTCACTTGCAGACCAAAGCTTGAACATGCAAGAAATTAGGTAGGAATAGATGATTCTTGAACCACACATTTTTGGAGTTTGGGACATGTTCAGGTGAAGTATCTCTAAGCTTGCTCTACTGTAAAGCTCTTCCCTGGACATATACTTCCGGTCTTTGTTCCTGCTTCTCTTCCCCCACCGGATGTCATGTCTAAAAAAACTAAACACCCTTATCTCAGAGAAATGACTGAGAAACAAGTTGGGGTAAAGGTAAATGAATCAGAGAGTGAAAAAAAATGAAGAGGCAGTGGATGAGAGCTAAAGATGTGAAGGTTGGGACATGCAAGGCAAAGCACCCTGACAGTGCCCACTGCTCCCTCAAGGCATCCAAGGAGCCTAATGGACCACTGCCTGGCAGCATGAAGGGATGAGGAACAGAAAAACATCCCACCACCATTACCAGGATCGCCTGTCCTGCATCTTCCAATAAGGTGCTGGGAATGGCCAGGGTTAGGAGCAGGCTGATGAGGAGGTCCTGTGCTGTGGTGGGCATTTGGGACTGGGAGGATGCAAATGGGAAGGTGAAGGCAAACATATATCAAGAACCTCCACAGGAGGCCTTGTGGAAGCCTGGAAGATGAGCACATCCTCGCTTACTGGATGGATCTCTGTGCAAGGATCAGCCTCTCATCTCAGAAGAGGCAAGAGCCAGAGCACCCTGTAAAGCACCTCGTTATCTCAATGGTCCATGGGGGATTATCCAATGTAAGTATCTGGCAGGTCACGGCACGAGTTTAGAATACAAACTGGATAAGAGAAGGTCTCTTCTGATAGCAAGAGCTCCTGGCATGCAGATGGAAGAAATGACCACTCCAGTGTGTTTATTTGAATCTGGTACCTGTGGGGTACCAGATCTCACTTGAGGGTTGCTGCTAAAGGCAAATGATGCCGCATTATGACATCTGAATTATCTACTCACCACAGACTGTCTCTGTGCAGCATGGGTCATCCAGACGTGTTTTTATTTTGCGTACAAAACCCTCTTTAGTGCAGTTGATAGGTGGAGATTTAGCACAAGGGCGGGCGAAGCAAGAGATATTCAAGGTTGCTTCATCACAAGCACAATATTGACAGTCATGTTCCCAAGCCTCTCTAGGCTGTGAAAACAATAGGGATAGTAGTTCAGAGAGCAAAAATTAGAAGCATTATATTAATGAATGCCTGCTGCAAGACAGTATAGGGCTCAGTTGTCCTAATTCATTATGTAGGAAAATCAGAGTTCAAATCCCAGAGGGAGGAGAAGGGCACAGAAAGAAAAAATGCTGTTATCTGCCACCTTCCTTTGCAGGTTTTACGTGTTTCCAGAAGGGAAGCTTAGTAGTTCTACCAGGAAACAGTGAGTCCCACAAACTGCTATTTCTGCTTCTGTACCTCAAGTGATTAATAAAGTTCTGGAGTTAAAATCTGCTGTTTTCTTCCCCACTGTCATTGCAGTTCACTGGTATTTAAGCTTAGAATTAAAAGAAGAAACTCATGCAGTCATTTTTACAGAGGTCACAGCACCCAGCTATAGTATAAAGACAGTATTTTCCCTTTTCTTACCTGTTTCACTGACCCATCTTGTGCAGTGCAACCTATAAAATGAATTACAGATTCCTTTAATGATAACTGAACCGGGGAAAACAACAGAAGCAGGACAGGAAGAGAAAGAAGGTCTGGAAATTTGAGAAACAGCCACAAAGAGAGATTCAGAGTGCAAAGTCACAGGTTGTGTGCCCAAAACATCTTAAAGATCCTCCTCTTTGTTCTTTTGAAAGTTGCACTTTCTGCATAAGAGCAGGGAGAAACTGCCAATCTGAAACATTTCCAGCCTAACTAGAAAGGGTCAGTATCAAGGTCTCTCCCATTTCCTCTGTACCCAGAACATCCCCCTTAATGTGCACTTCCAGTTAGGATCTTATCTCCCCTTCCCACCCCACCATTTACATTATTTCTTACCACAGACAGAAACACAAATGCCATCATGATCATTCAGCAGAATTTTTCCATCAGGACAGTAGCATCCCTCAACAAACACTGGTGTGTTATTTTTGGAGGGGAGGGTGTCCATAATGACTTCTCTGCACAATTAGAATATAAACAGGAACAAATGAGAGGCAGAAATGTGCCCCAGGGCAATCAGACATCTAAATCCCAGGGGAATGTGAACTTCCAGCCTTCAAGTTATGGACTTGAAAAGTGCCTTAGGAAATGACCCACCTGCTGAAGCAAGTGTTTGTTTTTGCTTCCCCACATGGCTTGTATACCTGATCCTGAACACAGCTGGCCTCTGTGGAGCATTACAACATGCAGGTTAGAAAGCCCAGACCCATGCGTACCCTTCAATGCACAACAGATGAAATGCACATGCTAACACAGCCCACCCCATGGGTCCTCACAGCCCAGGCTCCTGCCCAGTGAGGGAGTCCCTGCAGCTTCAGCAAGAGGGAATCAATGGATTCAGCAAGGTGTTTGTGACAGTACTAGTAGCGCTTACCCCTGAATCACTGGGTCCCCCTGAGCAGGGCAAAGCACGCAGAGAGAAGCTGTGTGTTGCCATCTGATGTTGAAGCTCTAGGTAACACACAGGGCTCCTCAGCTGAGCTGCTCAGGAGAGACTATGGGCCTGTTTCCCACTTGTTTTGCACCAGTTCTGGACTGGAACAACCTTTTTGATTTGTTCCTGCTTTTTCTCAGGTCCAGGGCAGCTCAGGAAAGATTGAAGCCTGATGATGTGGAGGAACACAAACAGGCGTGTAGGTGAGGAAAGAACAGATAAGAGCCACTTCACTACCAGCAGGTCTTTCCCAGGCTTACCGCACTGCCCGTTCGCCTGCCTCCTCCAGTCCACACAGACCCCATGGAGCCCGCACAAGGCTGCATACATCTGCACGCTCTGGCACTCAGTGCTGGGGTGCCATTCTGAGCACCTGCTGGCCACACATGCCTCATAGTAGGGCTGTGGGGGGACCACACCATGGCATTCGGTCAGGTTCCTTTGCAAAGCAAGGAGACAGACACGGCATTTCACTTCCTTGGGCTACTTCCAAGGAAGAATTCAACTTAGAACCAAACCCATCCCCACCCAGAGGAAGCCTCAAGGTAAAGATACGACTACAAATTGGTCTGATAGGCAATATGCCCACAGAGCTTAATTAAGAATGAGCTTTACCTCCCATTCTTTACAGTGTTTTGAAAGGAAGCAATTTTATGTTGGACTGATACCTGCAAAGAAAAGTCTCCTGCACAGCTCACAGCTATAATTTTATATGCTGACATTTTTATGTCAGCATGTTTGACAATCCTGTTTTAAACCAGAAAGTTATTTTAAAAACACACACATTTGCTTACTATATTCTGACTGTGTTCCTTTTCATCCAGAGCTTTCAGATACTGAATTATAGCTAGTTCCTGGTTGGCTTCTCCAGAACTGACAGGCAGAGGGAGTGCCAAGCAGCAGACACTATTAAGGGAGGACTGATTTTGACGATGCAGCTGAAAAATAACTGCCAAACTGAGGAACACTCACACATCATTTTTTTAGTTTTTCAAGGTATGAATTCATATTTTTTTCAAGGCATGACTTCATATTTTCATCATGTCCTATAAGCGGTTCACCCAAGTCATGTAGTGAAGCACAAAATTATCTTGTGGTCTTATTTTTCTGGCACTTTTGGGACTTGTCTTACCAGATGATTTTACACAGATTGGAAGGCTCACAGTGCTGGTGATATTCAATCTCAGCTGGTTCTGAAACACCTGGATTGCAGTATCTGTTGGTAGGATCTAGGACTTTCCAATCTAATGCCATCTTTTTGGAGGACTTGATAACCTCACCATTCCTCTTCATAGCATCATCATACTTCTGGTTGGTGCAGGTACCTGGTAGCAATATAAAAGCAAAGTGACAGTTTGAGGACAGTTGATGCTGATGAAGCTGCTTTTAGAGAAAACCTGGAGGGAAGTTCTCCTCCTTGTGGGAAGGTAACAACACGCTGGGTCCTGGATGAGTTCACAAGAACTGTTTGTAGAAAGAGAAGGCTAGAAGAAATACTTTGCCAGTTACTCATGAAAACCAGAGTTGATGTGTTGGTTGATGCATTTCTCCTGGTGGCTAAAGCAACTGAGATGGCTCTGTCTAGCACAGGACTCTCCAGATTTTGTACATTCCCATATTGAGTAGATAGGATCAAGAGGAAGGGCTTAGAAAGAGCCTACCTCCATCCACCAACAGACTGTGAACAGAATGAAAGGAAGTGACTTAAAACTCTGCCTCCTGACAGTGTCTTTCCACCAAATAGAGAGAAATTCATTAAAATTTGTCAGAAATAGAAATCAGTGGAGCTGCAAGCATTTAGAAATGTTTACAAGGGGCCGAGAGAAAGAAGGAGGAAAATTTATTGCATTCATTACTGTCAGCTGATGAGGACACTCACCACAGAGTCCCATGGTATTGTTGTAAAACTTTCCAAAAGGGAGTTTTATGTAAAATGCAAGTCGACTGTAGGAGACATAAACTTCTAATTCAGGTATTTCAACTATGACATAAAGGCCAGAACTGGTTATCCTGATACCATTCTTGGAAATGTCTGGAACAACTTTCTTATCATTAAACAAAATCTAAAAAGAAGAGAAACAAAGGGTCTCTATGGACATCCTGCTGTTTAATAAGATACACAGTTTGTGCAGCTGGAAAGTAAAGCAGCACAAATTCAGACCTCAGGTGCACCAAATGAAGTCTGTCGAAGGCAGTCATTTAAGCAGTTCTCTATGATTCCTTTTTAATATGTTGTAATTTACATTTGAATACTCATGTCAGGAAGAAAAACACAACTTTCAATTGTGATAATTTCCCAAGTTTTTAGAATATACAAATTTTTGTTGACACAAAGGAAGAGAGAGAGAGAAAGAAAGCAAGGTAATTGCATTTCTTACCCATTCCATTTTTTACAAGCTTCATCCTATGTCGTGACAGGACTTTTGGCAGTACAGTAATATAACTACAGCAAAATAATATTGAGAATATTATTTACCAAGTTTGTTTCTTTTCCATGTTCCATTGCTTGTGTCAGAATAACAACAGAGTTGGAGTGAAAAATGAGAAGGGACATTGAACAAATTGCTCCATCAATGGCACCACAGTAGTAGTTGTCTATGTGAATCCAGAAGTTGTGTAAGTCAGGATGAATTGACTTCACAAGGACATAGGTACAGTTTTCTTTAAAATGATAATATGTTCCATCAAAAGTCACATAATGCTCATTTCCCCATCCACTGCAAATACCTGGAAGACAGAGTGACAGACTTCAAGTTTGGCTTCTGAGCTTCCTATAAGTACAAGCTGGTTTTAACTCTTTTACTCACTTTCAGTGAGAGCTAAAATAACCAGTTTGATAAAGAAAAATTAGCCTAGCAAGGACACTCCTATCTGCTCTTAACAGCCAATGTTTTAGATGGGACTTCTGTTCCATTACATCCTACTGAATTAATATGAACATAATATAGATGTTGACCACATAGACTTATCTTTCTTGAGGCCCAGCTGAACATAACATAAATTTCAGGAATTCTCCTGCCACAGTACTTACATTGACACTCAAAGACTTCACAGCAACCAGTTTCATCGTAGTGTTTCGTGAATGGGAAACCATTGACACAGAGTTTCAGTTGCTGAGGAGGGCAAGTTATACTGGACAGTTTAATATTGTTTCCTTCTCCCAGGCAAGTGGCAATCTGGCAGTTTCCGAAGTTCCATGTTTCGTTAAACTATTGACGGATTGATAAAGAAGAGGAAAGGCACATAACAAAGTAATGTAACAAAATCTTTAAGATCACACACAGCAGCTATGCTCCATTCAGTTAATTGTCTAGCATGGCATTATTTGCTATCTACTCTTTCTCTGGAAACCAGTCAATATGAAACATATAGCAATCAACAGAACCTTGATATCTACTTCAGTTCTACAACATTTTCTATAGGACTCAATATTAAGGTCCTGACCACTTCTGATTATGGGACACTGCCAGATGTGATTTCCTAGCCTTTGTTCAGCTTAGGTAGCTCTGCCCACGTACAATCATTTAGATGTTTCAGGTGAACAGAATAATCTTCAACTTCTTCTCTCAATTATTTGGGGGCTTCTGGTATACTTCTAAATCATCTAATTCAGCCACACCTACAGTCCAGCTTTAGTGGTGGTTACCAGCATCAGAGGAGAACACCAAATCTTGGCTGTAGGCAATGCTGTAGCTGAAGAAACACATCTTCTTCTTTCAAGACTCTCACCTTTCTGGGAGGAATGAGCCCAAGACAATCGCTCACAGGAGTCCCTGTGGAAGCAGGAACTCGGCTTGTTGCACTGGGAGCAGATGTTGGTGAACAGGCTTCGGAGTCTGGATCACAGATCTTGAGCGCTTCAGTATGACCAATTTTACACTCTGCCCAAATTAATTCAATCTGACACGATGCATTGCAAATGGAGTAAGCACAATGACCTGGTATATTCACTGGCAGAGAAACATTTTCTCCTGCAAGGCCAAAACCCGACTGTTAGCGCTGGACTGTGCATTAAACTGGTAACTCTCAAGGCCTATACATCACAGATTGGTCACATACTCAGCCCTGCACTTGGCTAGCTGGGTCTGCCAGTACCCGATGGCCATGTTCAGGTGTGACTGTCTATCTGCAACTCCTTGAATTCAGTGACTGAACTGGAGCTCAATTCATCCAAATGGCAAAGGCTGAGGGAGGGCCACAGGGCTAATCTGAAATTCTGCTCTTAAGTATATTAGTGGGAATCGAAAATGAGTACAAGAGAAGAGAATACTGAATACAACACTGAGTGCATCTGGTCTTCACAAAGACCAGGAGATAGGTGGTTCAGGACCTACTAAGAGATGAAGAAGAGTCTTCCCTCCTCTGTTTTTGGAATATGACTGTGGATTACAAGCCCATGTTCAGCAGTTTGGGATTCAGGGTTTGTGCTGGAGTCCACTGAAGATAGCATCTGGTACAAGCTTCCTTACACCAGGGATATCCAAACCAGGACAAAGTCATAGGATATGAGAGAGTTGTAGTTCTGAAGGTGCTAATTACAATTCAAAGATGTTACCACTTGTGGTAATGTGTAACTGCAGCAGGCTGAATGAGCACTTGCTGAAGCACTTTTATCTAACAGTACATCTTCCCACATCAATGGTGCAGAAAAAAAATTTGCTTGGTTTCTCACCCATTTGTATCAATTGTCCATTGTCATTGCAGAAGCAGGGAGTGGCTACCGTTGATGACAGAGGTGCAGATGTTACAGGTTGCATATGTGGTTCTGCAGGAAATGAAATTAATTAATATTCAAATCTTCTGCTACTCTACTTTCAAGCCCTGTGGCATCTATTACATTCTCTATAATCACAAAAACAGGAAAAAATAATCATTTTTATACCCCCACCACATTCTGTACATGTACACACTAAAACCATCCTCTCTGTATTTATATACACTCTATTACACTGTATGCTACCAGAATAATACACACTCACTCGCCTTTGTAGTTAGTTTTTTTCTATATAGAATACAGTAAACTGCCCTTCTACTGTTGCTTATTCATTCCAATCTAAGGTTTCTTTGAACTTTCTAATCCTGTAGGACTTCACCTGACTTTGGAGAGGTGATTTCCAGTGGCACTCCATTTTGCCTTTTAATGCCTTGTTGCAAAGAATCTGTTGGTATAAATAGAGACAGATCATTTAGACATTTTACTATGCCAACTACACTCTGCTTTCAATAGTCCTTCCTTTCCTAGTTATTACTCCATTACTCTTATGCCACTTGTTAATGCATTTAGTAAATACCAAACACAGGGGATCACCATCAAGTCTTTAGCTCTTCCACTCACTTGAGTAGAGAAGCTAACTTAATTTTCCTTGTCCCCTTTGTATAATTTGGTACCAGGATAATACACATTTTTTTAGCCACTTATTTTTCTTTGCTATAATCATGAGGCAAAATTCCACCTTTTCTTTATTTCTTTTTACTTCCTATTTTCTGTTCTTTCACATCCCCTTCACCCTGTAACTTCTCTTTTGGGAAGGGAATAAACCACCAGGCAGCTTTATTTTCTTGCTCCAGCGACCCATTTGAGACTGACTTAGTCCAATGCGGAAAATGGTACGATAAGAACCATAGCATGATATAGGTGATGAGAAGGAGAAAAACAAGGTTTAGAAGTATGAAATATTGAGACTAACAACACCAGAGTGTCAACTGTGGTATGCCCAAGGTTATTGTAAAAGCTGTACTGAAAAATGGCCAAATCTTTCTATTCTTTCTTTATCCCATTGACAGTAAGAATCTATAAAAACTACACTTTTGGTGCCCACCATGAGACCCACAAGCTCTGACCCCTCATTCCTGAACCGTCAACTGGCTTAAATTCTGTGCTTATCCTAGACATGCAGTAGGAGTCTTTTTTCAAGATGGAGGAATCTTATTACCATTACAGGCTTTCATAAAATCACCACCACACATCTTATAAATCTAGTACCTTGTGCTAGTGTGGATGGCGTTCTGCAAGGGATGAGTGTTTTAATGATCTCTCCGTTAGGGCCGCAGACAGCATCACTGCACTCGGTCCCATATGCTTGGTTGTATACAGTTTCATTTAAGGTGTAGGTCTTTCCATTGTAGCAGCAAAGGCAATCTGAGGCACCAAAAGAGCAAATGCCATGGTAACAGGGGACACTTGTAATAGAAATACAAATGAAAAGAAAACCAAACTGGATTTACCCATCTGTAGCTCATATCATCAAATATGAATTACCTGGTTGAAAAACTTTCTCAGTTTCTACTTGAGAAGTTGCACTGTGAGTCAACCTCATTTATTTAAAGTGGGTTGGATTTTTGTTGTTGCTCGTGTTTCTTGGAGTCAGCTTGCATAGAGGAATTACTGGCTGATGAAAGCATCAGAACTGGCACTGTCCTCACCCAGCATGGAGCACAGGTGCATTCCCTCTTGGCAGGGAACATGACTGGGATTACTGCCTTGCTGAGTGATAAAACATTGGCTCAGAAGGTGTTGCACAGCCATTTCAATCCATTAATGAGGAACATGCAGTGATAAACAATTTCATTTAAATATATGAGAAGCTCTCCAGGTTTTGGAGAACATACATTCGGGAACCCAAGGGAATATATCTATTACTGTAACAAAATCAGCAAAACTGGAGATGTGTTGTCTAATGTATTTTGGGATGTGGTTTCTCCCAGATATGGGAATGAACTGATACCATACCTTAAGCAAGTGTGTCCTTTAGGCACACAAACGTGTCTCTCATAAACTAGTTGTCTAGGCTTATTATGAAATTACTGGACAGGAAATAGCACCTCTACAAGATTTGCCCCATTCTAAAAGTGCTCATTAAAACAGGTACCTTGAATGGCCTGCTTCAGACTACTTTCTGTCTTTCTTCACTGACAACCAAGGAAGTGTAAACGTGGAGAAGTGGTATTTACCTGGGTGAGATGAATTGCACATTTCATGCCTCTCTCCTTCCTCCCTATGATTATCGTTTAGAAAGTTCTTCAGGTCAAAGACTGCGTTTTGCTTATCAAAACATATCTGTACTGCTGTGCATCCACTTATTGAACTAGCTAGCTGGAGTTCTATTAGCAATACACCTGCAGTAACATGTGATGTTGGGTTGTTTCAGTCCTATCATCATTCAATGAATGGTGAGGGTGCTGAAAAGTTACCTTTGGAGTCTTCAGTACATAGTTTCTCTTCAGGATTGCTGAAGATAAAGAGAAAAGGAGAAGACTTGTTTTATTGACTTGAATCAGTATGTGGAATAACAACGTCTGCAACAGTATCTACTTTTACATAAAAGCCTGCTCCTGGAGGATTTAATGATAATTGCCACTGCCTATGAACATAAACCAAACATTGCCTAGCTTGTCCTTTCCAGTCCTATTCTACCCCTCTCGCCATCAACTGACCTACCAAGAAGTGCAGTTGAGGAGGGAGACGCACTCCCTGCTCTCCTCATCAAAATATGGCTTGTCAGGACTACACTCCGGGTAACAGCCTGGAAAGTTAAAGTAAACAAAGCATTCTTAGTCTGCTTTACATAGATGCAGGGAAAACACATAAATACCTCTATCAGATGCAGATTTGATCCCAAAATGAATGTGACCCCAGTATGAATGTTCTTTATACTACCAATTATTTTTCCACGTCCTCTTTTCCCTCTCTCCCAAAAGTTTTAATTAACTCTGTTTGTCAACAGATAATTATTCTTTGCAAATTTAGACTGAATGACCTTTTATCTCTCCCCAGATTTAAAGACAACAGGCAAATTGTGCTATGAATGGCACCATCACACGGGGAATTAGCCCAGGCGAGGCATGGTCAATAAGTTTCTGGGGCAAATGGGATAGCCTGTCAGCTACCTTCATGCTTAAGACATTTAAAACCAGACTAATAGCTTCAACTCCCATAAACTGCATCAAAGTCAAGCAAGAATTACCTTCTAAACTGTACAGCAAGTTCCCACATTTCCCTTGTGGGTTCCTGCAGGTCTTTAGACAAGGGGCTCCACAGGGTTTATAGAACCACTCATGTTTGTCAGGTGGATTGTAATAATCACAGAACACAGCTGAAACGAAGAATAAAAAACCTCCAAGTCTCAGATACAGGGCAGGGGTTATTTTCTAAATCTTGTAAACAAGAGCTTGCTAAGTCATGCATGCACAGCGATGTCAGAATTCTGCTCTTTATCTCCCATGTACCTGAGCGCATGGAGCACTGCTTTTCTGTGTGCATTTTCAGTGCAATACTTACGGCAAATAGCAGGCGTTCTCCAGTCAATACAGACACCAGCTCTGCTACAGCTTCTTGAATAAGCAGCAACTGAGGTACAAAAGCACTCACAGTCTCCCACACTGTCACAGCCACAGAAGTCAGAAATACAAGATTCATAATATGGTATTGGGTTCACCTATCAAAATACCAACAGATCTGTTACCACAGATGTACCTGCTACACTGTGTTTTAATCAGAGAAAGGGCTCTGAATTTCTGCCATCCTTTCTGCCATTTATTTGGCAGAACCAGGCCGAGTCTGTGACAGACTGGGATTGTCATGGAGGAGCTATGATATTTTACAACAAGTGGTTTTCTATTTTCACCTGCCTGGTAGAATTGGACTCTAAATCTTATTCTCATGTGTGTAATACTGGCATTTATGCTCAAAATGTCTTTCCAGCGTAATTTCTGCAGGACTGAACTACCTTGCTTTGGGTTAGCACAACTATATAGTGTGTGCACTCTCTAACTGAGAGATAGTGATTAAGTGAGTGTAAAAGGAAATCCTATTTCCACTGAACTTCATGTCTCATGTTTTAACCTGTGCCAACATGAACTAACCAAGGAAATTAAGCCAAGTTTGCTTTTAAAATGGCTTGTTAAACTGCACTGAAGCTTTGTATAGACATTCTCATTAAGAATTAGTAGCCTTGTTTCTGTTTAGATTAATTCAATTTGTGTCTAAAATAAACCAAATAATTAATCTCTTTAGGTAATTTGAATAAACTTTCCCAAGGATCCCCATACAAATAGTCCTATGCTAACTTATCTCTAGATTTTACAAACTGATACCTAACTTTTTACTTTTGGTGGCCAACTATTATCCTTTTAGTCTTCAATTGCTCCAAATGGGCACTGTTGTTTCCTCAATACTGTGCAACAGGATTCAACTGTATAGCTGTAAATTGAGGTTTTGAGAGAGGTAGCCCTTGTACTCGAGGATGCTGTGTAATAGCCTTCAATAGTAAAAATGTGTGTGCAAATGTGCTGCATAATAGCAACAAATACCTAGTGTGAAACTACTGAGGATGAGAGAACAGGATTACCTTACTGTGACAGACTTCAAAGATGTTACTCTTAATGATGCTGCAGTGCTTCTGTCCCAGTACAGACTTGAAAGGCTGATCGGCACACAGGTCCGTCATGTTTATATTTGAGCAGGTGCTTGTTATTTTCCAGCTGTTTCCAAACTCCTGGATGCTCATCTCCACAGACTGCCCTCTGGTTGTGAAGTCATTCCTTGAGCGGCCATCAAAGTCCCCACAAAGGCCACAGACTTTTCCCTGGGTAATTTGCATAGGCACAGTAAATGACTTGGTTATTTTGAGTGCAGCCCACTGTTTGACAGAAATAAACTATAGAGCAGGCCAAGGCAAAATAGCTGCAAATTTCTAAACAGCCATCAAAATACAGCTTAGAAACAGCTGGACTTCAAGTGACAAGATCACTCTGTTAGCCCTCCAATACTGCAAAGTGTCTCGCTTTACTTCTAGCTCCAAATATTCTGGAGCGTTTCATACTGACTGAACAATGAAATAAAACACAAGACATGGCCTGCTTGCGTCTTCTTGTCCACTGAACTGAACACTTTTCCAAGCCCTGCTTTTCAAACTGGGGCTCCAGATCTGGATGCATAAATTTGAGTTTGAAATCAGTCCACCCCATACCTACCTGGAAAGATGGTGCCACATGAACAACAACAGTAGTCTTCTGATCCCACATGAAGTTCATCCCTTGATTTGTTTCAATCACAATATAACCTCCTCTGAGATCCACTTTGTAATTCTTCTCAGCTCCTGGATCAGTGGCTATCTCCTGAATTCTTCCTTCCAAGAGCCTGATTTCACTGTTCTACAAGGAACAGATACATTGCATGGAAGGAAATTGAATAGAAATCTTAGTGTAACAGCACTGGTATTCTGCCTCTGGTCCTTCATCTTATTTTTCTGTAGTCTTTACACTACATCTTGGTTTATCGCCAGACATGTGAGCCACAGGCAAGACCCACTGAGCTCAATGGGAAACATCTGCCTTTGCATGACAAGTCATCTCACAGCCACAGAAATTGCCCTTGTTCTAGATGAAATCTGTTCTGCTGGCACAGCAGCTCCTGACTGCATGGGCAATTGGGCATGCTAGAATACCCCTTGTCACACTACTTTGTTTCACCATCCCCTCACCCCACACTATGGGAGAAATCTCATTTGTGTACACTTTGGGGAAATGCTAAGCCTGAGCTGGAGGGAAGAAATTCTTCCCTCTGTAGTTACATCTGTCCTGTGCTCAAACCATGGTACAGAAACATGGTTCTCTAAAAACTTCAGCATCACTCCTATACCACTAATGTCATAGATGCAAATACACACACACACACATGCACATAGAGTGCTGTTGACTCTCTGCATCTATCCCCTCACCTGCAGAAGTGTCCAGCCATGTTAACACCAAATACCTAAATCTTTCCCAGCTTGCCTGCCTCTGCTTTCTGGCTGTTCGACTTCCATAGGTACTCTCTAGCAGCAACTGAGTTGGAATATAAGGGGATACTACACTAACTGCTACAAAATCAAGACTACAGCTCCTCAGTTATAACCAATTCTAGACAAACCTCAAAAATCAGTGTGATCTTTAGGGAGCAGATGGAGAGTGACTTCCCACAAGCGTTGTTCTGAATTACAATTCGGAAGGTGCCAGCATCCATGTTATTGGGGCAAAAATCCTTAGAAAAATAGATAACGTTGTATTAGATCTTTTCAGGCAACTAGACCAGTCTTAAACATTTTCAGGAGCTCTAAATGAATGACACTCCAATCTGACTTCTGCAATTTTGTCACTTTTTTATTCACCAAAACTCTGGGCATTTTAGAAGAATCTGGTGGCTGCTGACCTGGTGGCAGGTTCATACTTGACCAGGAATTTCAAGGAGAAAAGCTAAGGAAAAAACTGAGCTTTTCATAGCACGCGTCCTGCACAGCCAAAAAGGTAAAAATATTTCTTCTTAAAATTAGCAAAACTAACTGTAATTTGGGGATGACAAAATGTCTCACTGAGTACTGTCTCATTACATGCAATTATTATACATGAGACTCACACATTAACCTGTACGTGCTTCTGTCACAACAAAAATACTGTCAGTCTTGGATGGCTGAGGGAAACACTTAGCTTTTCAACACCACACCAATTCCTTTCCCTTGCAGATGCTGGAATTACATCAGGAAAGGGCTGTCCAGCCCATGAGTTAATCGTTTAGGATCACACAGTGCCCTCTTGTGTCACTTCTGAGGGTTAATTGCTTTGCTTTTATATGGAAAATCTCACTGTATCTGCTCTAGGTACAAGAGGAGGAGAGTAGGCTCTGCTCATCAGTGTTGACTATTTTGCATGGGATAGCCCTTTAATTACTCAGGCTGAACCCTACAGTGTAAGCTATGAAAAGCATATGGATAAGAAAGTGAAAAAAATTTATACCTGAGCTAGGATATAGTCACAGTCTCCCAGGAAATCAAACTTCTCCCCATCAAAGCTCATGTAATGCCCGTTTCCATACACAGTGCAGGTTCCCTTGCAGGGATTGTCTGTGCAGTTCCACTGCCTTTTGTTACAGGTGCTGGGAGGCAAAATGCAAAGAATCACAACCTTTGTATGAAGCGTGTTTTTTTCCTTAACTCCAAATGGGCAGAGTAATTCAAAGGTTTGTCTTTTGCAGTACTTCAAAGAAAGTGATCATCTCTCACTCTTTCAGGCTTACCCTCTCAACTGTTCTGAGACCATGCCATGAGATGGCTTACTAATCAGAAAGTTCATGTTTACTACCAAGACACATTTGAACTTTATCTATTTTTATTCTATTTTTTCCTTCAAATATCTTTTAAATCATTAAGTCCTGGCAGCAGACAGTGGGGATTTAGGAGGTAAATTCAAGGTGAAGAACTGAATATTTCAACCATTTCTGAATATGAATCTGTGAGGTACCATGTGGTCAGTTCCGTTCCTGACTACAGTGGTGTGAACCAGTATTATCCCTGTCTTCCCCTGTGTATTGGGTCTGGCTGAGATGGAGTCAATTTTCCCCATAGCAGCCCTCATAGTGCTGTGCTTTGTATTGGTAGCTAGAAAGTTGTTGATAACACATCAGTGTTTTGGCAACTGCTGAGCAGTGCTTGCACAGCATCAAGGCTGTCTCTCCAACATTCCCCCACCACCAGTACACTGGGGGTGGGCAAGATCTTGGGAGGGGACATAGCCAGGACAGCTGACCCAAACTGACCAAAGGGATATTCCATACCATATGACATCTGCTCAGCAATAAAAGCTGAGAGAAAGGAGGAGGAGGGGGAGTGAAAATCTGTATTTGTTATTGCAGCATTTGTATTCTGGAGCAACCGCTATGTGTACTGAAGCCCTACTTCCTGGGAAGTGGCTGGACATCACCTGCTGATGGGAAGTAGAGAATAAATCTTTTGTTTTCCTTTGCTTCCATGTGTGGCCATTGCTTTTGCTTTATTAAACTGCCTTTATCTTGACCCATGAGTTTTTCCATCTTATTTTCTCCCTTCCCCTGCTGAGGAGGGGAGTGATAGACCAGCTTGGTGGGCACCTGCCATCCAGCCAAGGTCAACCCACCACACCTTGACAAACTTTACCTCCAGTTCAGGGGGACCACAGACAGAAAATTTTAGTTGTTATACCCTTGACACAGAGACTGCAATTTTTCCCCCCTATGTGTCCTATTCTCATAAGAAAACAAAGCCCTCACTGCAATAAAACCTCTTAATGGCCTCTGTGATATCAACAACTGCCTATGAGGGTTTGGTTTCACACGTTAAACTTGATTGCTTGTACCGGTGGTGATCAGACCAAAGTGTTTCTGGCTTTTATTTTCCGTGTATCCTCTTTGCAGGACTATACAGTGTCATCCTCACTAAATAATGGGTAAGGATTCAAAGTGTTTTACCCACCATGATCAGTAATAACAGTGAAGTCTATGGCAGAATTATACCAGCAATTAGAACAACTAGAGTATTCATTTATCTTATTTGAGAACTACACACCTGGAAGCACTGCAAGTCACTGGAAGATTGTTGCGATTCCTCCCTCCTCTAAATTCAATCCTTTTCTGGGGTTCAGCTGTGCCTAACAGACACAGACTCTATTCTCCCTTGTAGAATGACCAGCCCCAGACCAACTTGGATGAGGCTGGTACTTCTAAAGCTGGTGTGGAAGCAGTTTGCAGAAAAGGATGGAAATCTTTTGACAGAAGATCTTGGTATTTGTTCTCCCCAAGTGCAGGCTCATGCAGCGTGTTGCAGAGAGGAAATGTTTCCCCTTTTATTTTTACTAGAAGCCTGATGACTCTAATGATGAAGAGGAAGTCTTCAAAATACATCCTGCCCCATGGGCGCACTATGCACTGACAATTTTAACAGACTTTGTTAGAAAACAAGGCTCCCTGGAATAACATACCATGTGTTGCAGTCCACTTTGATGGTTTCCCCAGGTTTATAAAAGTGTCCTCCATGGACACATGGGCATTGATCTTTGGGAATACATCCTCCACTGCCATCTAATACCAGCCCATCGGGACACATGCAGCCAGAAACACATTCTGTGACATACTGCATATATAAAGATACAACACAAGGCAACTCGTTAATGCACAGAAAGTACAGGGAACCAGCAGAGGTGCTAGCTCTGGATGCCAAACTTTTGAATTTTTTTTTTAAATCCTGTAACTGTAAGTTAGTGACAATCAAACTACAAGTAACACAGCTATGTGGGTAGCTATAACTGTTGTGTTAACAGTAAAGTAGTTGGTCTGTGAACAGTGTAACATGTTACCGTCAGCATTTGTTAAGGACAATCATACATGCACAATCATGTTGTCCCATGCTCCTGCTAGGAGGTGAAGTCCTTACACAGTGCATGTCCTGCGTCTTACAACTTTTCTGACACTCTGATCCAATCGTGCCGGGACCCGCAGAGCTGCAGTTGAAGTAATACATAGGAGCTGGGCAATCTATGGGAGGAAGAAAACATTTTAGGAAGGTAATTTAGTGAAAGCAGTAAGGATGCCATCAGCAATTGTAAAACAGAACGGAGCATTTCAGAAGGCAGCATGTGTCTCTCATTTACAGTTTCTATTAGCTTTTGCTTCCGCCCACCAACAGTGCAGGGAGAAGGAGGCAGATAACTTCTAAGATTTGGGAAATATCTTCATCTTTTAAAGAATTCAGCAAGTCTGGTGACATTTTTACAAAGACAACTATTATCAATAACCAGCACATTTCAGGGAGAAGGCAAAAATGTGCAGAATAGTAAAATGTTACAGAAAGTGAGAGATAACACAAAAAAACATTATAAATACTAGCTGACACCATAATGCCATTATTTAACAAAATCTCACCTTTTACCAGGACAGTTTCTCCAATGCAGTCTAATCTTCCTTGAATGCATTTGCTAAAGAGATTCCATAAAATGAAACACATCAGCTCTTTGCACATTTCTCTCTCACTAGAGAGAAAGGCACTGCAAAGTTTCAGTAGTCACACAGATAACAAATTCCTATCAAAATGAATATTTGGTACAGCTATCAGGTTCACAGACATGAATTACCATTCCCAGAAGGAAGATTAAGACACCCTGTTCTTAAATACTCTTCCTTCACCTGCCACTGGTTTACTGTGTGTTTTCCCTCAATCAAGTTTTTCCTAAGCATCTATTTTCCACTCTGTGAGATGAGACTAATACTTTCTTAAATAAGAGACATCTTGAATTACTAAATGAATCTGTGTTTACAAAATAGTCTAGAATCCTCAGAAAAAAATATCGGAGTTGGAAGAGAGAGAGAGAGAATATGTAGACATCTAAAGTATAAATAAATTGTTTGAATAAAACAGCCTTGTCCTGGTATTTGTTTGTATTGCTGCCCTGAACTGGTTGAAAATGAGAAAATGACAATTGTTTTTCACTGTAGATGCAAATTAGTTATGTTGTTTTTAGTATTTTCCCCAAAATTTCTCTCTCTCTCTTTCTTTTTAAAAAACTCAGTTTAATAACTGAGATTTTGGAGTTTTTTCCTGGACCATTTTTATTTTTTAAATAGTCTGCCGGATGGTGTGTTGGAGGGTGTTTTTCACTTTGCTTTTTCATTTCAAAGGCAGAAACTCCCCCAAGTCCCTTGTCTTCTAGAAAACTTGCTCCTACTGTATATGGATATTTTTTACAAAACAATGAACTTTGCATAGAGATAGATTGCAAACATTGCTCTACTTAACATGTTTTCATGTTCTTGTTTGCTAGCAGGAATATAGGATCTTAACCTTTGCTGTGGCTGCACTTCCTGCCAAGGAAATATTTGCTTTGGTACAATCTAGGAGAAATTTGTCATTATTCCTTATGGTAAAATGACACCATTCAGGGATTAGAGCAGGGACTTCCCCAGTGAGCCCTGACGACCCCCTGGTATGCAGCCTTTGCATCATCAGAGCAGCTTACCACATCAATTTGTCCTCTTGGAAGGAGTTGCCGGGCTGAACAATCTTGCCTTTGTAGTAGCAGGGACAGTCATCTGGAGTTACACATTCCTCCTCGTCATTGAGGTAGGTCCCTTCAGGGCAAGCACAGCCCTCCATAGGAGCAATCTGAACTTTACACAGTGGATCAGGTTCATCCAGCGAGTGGCAAGACTGGTTACAGTACTTCACGCTATAGTTATAAACCATAGTCTCAGGACACTCCTCAGAGGGATCTTTGCAAGAGAAATAAAATGGATGTATGGCCTTCTCTGTGCAATCATTGCTTATGCTGTTAATGCAGTTTTGTGCACGTCAGTAGCCATAAGTGTGCTTTTTTCAAACTAGAAGACCTTGTCTCCCGGTGGTCTGGGGGAAGTCTGCTCATGTAGCCTAAACTACGTGACACTGAATACTGAAATACTCAGCAGGGTATATCTTGACTAAATAAGGAAATCAGTATAATTTTGTAATTTGTACAATTTACAATTCTATCTTATGCCAAAAACTGAAACCAACAACTTCTGACTTGTCCTTGTAGTTAAAAATTAATTTTCTGTTCTTTACTAATGATTTCTTTGGCTGGGAATAATTTAAGAAATGAGCATATTTTGTAAGGGGCAATTTTTGACATTAAATGGGCAGTGCCAAGGAACTCTGCTAATCATTTGGTGCTACCAAAGAAAGTGTGTTTGAATTCTCATAGATGTCTTGAGGAAAACTCTTGTTGTCATCCTCTGGGGAAATGAGAAACAACAGTTTCTAAGACCTCTGGGTGGACCAAACAGTTAAATACCAAAATCTAAAGAGCTCAACTGACCCTGTAAGACAGTGAAAAGCTGGTTAATTTTCACAGGCTACCAACAAACAACACCTTCAAAACTCTGCCATAAAATCTGCAGTAGTGATCCATAGGGATGACATCAAATTTTGTCAGGAAATATCACCTGCATTAAGGCTGTGGTTTTCAAGAAAGCCTGACATCCAGATTCCTCTGAATTTCAATGAGAACTGGAGATTTAGTCATCTTAGACGTCTTTCTAACTCACATCTGCAGATTTAACCCCACAGCTGTTTTTCAGATACACACAGATGTACTAGAAGGTACAGGGGAGTTGTTCACGGGCAATTGTGATAATCAACTTCGCAGCAATGTTATCACCGTATCGGCAACACGTTCCATACTTAAACAAAGCTCTGTATGGTTTTCCAGTCCATGACCATAGTACACTTTCTTAGATTAGTTAGCGTGCTAGATTTGTATACACATTCAAAACCACCACCTCCACCAACAAAACCCTGTTGGTTTCCTGGTCTTACCTGGAGCAGACATGATATCCCGTGTATAAATCGAGCAGGCCATATTCACCTACTTTATAAGTATACTACAAAGATGCATCAACTGGTATTTGTAAATCAAAATAGGCCAAATAAGAAAGATACTAATAAAGATGATGAACATGAGTTTACATCAGATTTACCCTAATGGGTGTCTCAATTGTCAGCTGTTAATGCAATAAAATAATGTGTTTACTTTCTCCCCTTAATTTTTCATAGAGGAAAAAGATCAATTTCGGTAAAGCAAGATCTGATAAGAAAAAGGTTATTTGATTATAGTACTCATGATCACAGATTTGTAATCTTAGATTACATACATCACAACTGGAGGCGTGAGTGGAGAGAACATGAGCATACCAAAGATAGCTTCAAGCTAGCTTGCACAAGGACCGCTAGAAAAACAGTGCCATGACTTAGCAGAGGCTACTAACCCCAATCGTCTTCTGGGTAACCAGTAACTCAAGTAATGGTTCATGCTTCCACTAAAGACTGTGTCACATACACACACTACTAACAGTTAGCTAGTAGGGTTTACTTATTTCATACACTCTACTTACTTCAGTGTAGACATCCCCTTAGGATATAACCTGCCTTGGATGCTGCCTGCAGCCTGGCACAGCTGGACACAGCTGCAGGAGCTGGAAAAGCCTTTCCAACCCCTGCAATGGGACAGACCACTGAGAGTGACTGTTCTGGCCCATTTATTCTTTCACTCATGAATAGCGCAACTTTCAATCTTATCACAGGCATGTTCCCGAAAGATTATTTCTTCTTAAATAAGGCCTAAAATGATCATGCTGATTAAGCCACTAGCATTTTTTTTCCAAGGTTACTGCACTGTTTGCGTCAATATTACCTACTGTGCCGTGAGTCCACAGATTTCAGTCTAACCCATGCTGCAAACCAGTCTTGCTTTGGCATGTCAGTAATTCTATGTCCATAACAAAGCTTTCAATAAACAGGGCCTGTGTCTAGTACATAAATCTGCATGATTCTAGAATAATTTGCTGTGGACTACACTGTGTTGCCTTTGAATTATTTCAGCACAGGTTTGTTAAATTGTTCTTACTGCAATCTTAAATGCCTTTGACAAAGCACCACACTGGTTACATTGTTTGTCTCTATTAAATATCCCAGCTAGCCTCTAAGTCAGGCAATTAAATAGATGATAGGTGCATCAAAGCTGCATAAAAATACTTGTTATGTTTCCTATTCAGATATGTTATTAGTCAAGAAACCCATACATCTATTTTCATGTTGATATAGGCAAATCTCACTTGAACTATCTGATTGTCAATGAAAAAATGGAAATGTTGAAGTAAAATTCAGAAGCTGGGACTTGTGAGTTTTATTCTCAGCTCTGATACCATCTCATAATAAATTCTGGCAGTGCCAAAGAAAAATATATACATATGTGGACTCCAAACCCAGGATTTAGTGACAATGTGCATGTCCATGAAACTTTCATCCATTTGTTAGATAGTCCTGGGCTGAAAATGCCTTTAAACACTTTCACATTCTTAGATATCACCAATATATATTTATTAAAAACCATTACTATTTTACTGTAACATGGAAAAATGCAGTTAATGAGAGTGATAATATTTGTATGGGCAATGTCTGAGACAAGAGGGCTGAGATGAATTGCAAAAAAGGTATCAGAATTAAAATACATAGGGATGCCCATGTGTTCAAAACTAACCTAATTGCAACTCTTTGTTGTGATTTGATTAATACACCTTACACTCTGTTGCTTTTCTGAGTACTGAATTCACCTAATATTTTACACAAGCAACATGCATCATAAGAGCGTGAAGTGGACATGAACTGACTTTGGCAGGCAGATATTTTTTATAGAATATATGCTTATTCTATTTTTCAAAGAGCCACTGACTTGATGACTAAGCACAAAAGATACTGACTGCCACAGAGAGTGCCACAGGCTCTCCTGAAGCTGTTTCCCTACCCAAAGTATTTTAGAATGCATACCACAGATGCCCGGCCTCCAGCCCTTCAGGGACACGCCTGCTGTAGCACAGTCTCTGGAGTAAGTAGAGAGCACACTACACAGTGCAACATCACTCTTCTCAGCATTACAGGTGTCATACATACATTTCTAGGGGACAGAAAAGGACATGGGTATTATTATGCCCAGCTCACAGAAGAAACAAGGAAACATAGCAATTCAAAAAGTAGTCAACAAATATAGTTTTGAAAAAGTATTATTACCAGTCAAACTTAATTTGTAATATCTCTAAGAGAAAATGTATGCTAATGAAATACTATGCAAACCTGAAAAATAGGAAATCAATTACAGTCATGTAACTGCAATGACATTATGCCTAACACTCATGAATAAATGAATAATAAGAATGATAAGGGCATCCACAGTTCATTAAAGCACTAAGAAATGTCTATACCAGCCTCCCATGAGGATGTACAATCTAGGACATGTCAAAATATGTCATCTGAAAATATACAGAACTGAAAATACTGCACCGTGATGACTGGCACTTGTGTACCTATCTAGTACGTAGATAAGATAAAACCAATTAAATGACAGGTGCATAACAGAAGGTGGTTTAATAGAATTATATGTAATGACATCTAAAGAACTAGTTAGGTAAGTATAAAGGGGATTTAAAGCTCAAGTTCTTTTAATTGTGTGGCTGGACAGAAGAACCCAGATACAGCCAGTCACTCAAGAGCAGTAGAGTCATACTGCATAGATGGTGGCTTATCCTGCCATTACTGATGTCATGGAAAATGCTTCCATGAATCATGGTTTAAAATCTGATGAGATCAGCAGGAGTAACAGACATATTCATAAGAAACTGGTTATTACTTTTCCTTAATTCAAAGTTGCAAATTGCTATTTTACTTATAGTTAACATGAATTCTCAGGCAGACAATTTTTTCTGAGGGAAACTTGGGAGACGTTAAGCATAAGCCATATTTTTAAAGGTACCTGAAGACATTAAATTTCAGACAAAATTTCAGGCTCAGATATTTTCTCGGTAAGTTGTATCACACATACTCCTCACATAAATGTGGCAACTCTCTAGCTCAGCCAACTTCCTCAACAGCATTATAGAGCTGTACACCAAGAGTACTTATGGGCAGCTTCTTGCATTCTAAATACGAGGAGACTAACATGATTCCACAGTAATAAATGGGATATAACTGATGTAAATATAGTATATATTCTCCCCCTAGACGTGAATTTTAAACCAAGTCAGAGGGAATCCATGGGGCTGAAAAAACTCTCAGCTCAGTTCCACACAGACACACTGATTTGGCTTTTCAAAGAGTGAACAGTTTTCAAGAACAGTAAATCCATTTTTTCCTATTTTGCTTCTGGATCATGCAACAGAACCGTCAGTGATGGCAGTGAATATTTTCAGGGCTGCAACCAAAAAGGCCCATTGTATCTTGCATAAATTCTAATTTTGTTATTTTTCTCATTAGCATCAGTGAACTTTGCAAACAGGCATTACTGTAACCTATTTCACTCCCCTAAGCCAGACTACCTTCATGGCAGATCAGTCTCTGCACTAGATTAAACCACCCATTTCAACCAGTGCCTTACCTTGATGTACACAGAAGGGTCTACAACAGAATGGCAGGCAGCAAACACACTGCTTGTATTAGACAGAAGAGCACACCAATGCTGGGCAAATTTTTCTGAAGTGGGAAAAAATATCATTGTCCATAGTCACTTAAACCACATTACTATCTGAATCAATATTCTTATCAGGTATCACACAGAACTAGAATGTCCTGAAGTGTTCAGATAATGCCAGAAGGAAACACGGGCATTAACATATCAAGGTGATAAGCATAGTTGGATGGGTGACCAGCCATCTTCCTAAAAGAAAGGTTTCACCTTCCAAGTACTAACATTATTACTGTAGCTGGATTTGCAGAACATCTGCAAAAACTCCCCATTTTCATAATTTTCCATCAAACTTTCCTAGTTCTTTACAGTCAGGCAATTCTTTATAGTCAAGCGATTCTTTATAGTCAAGCAATAACATCAAGCATGTAATAATCAGTGAGCTGTGTGGCTATGAGCTGCAGCTTTAATTACATGTGACAATACCTAAGAGAGTACAGTCTGAATCCTGTATATATCCAAACCCAGTCAAAGTGAGAAACCAGACAGGGCACCTAGTACAGTACAATGCTTGTTGAAGTCAGTACTGTTGATAACTTATTCCTTTTGACTTCAGCACAGCTGTAACAACCTAGATTGGATGAAGATCTTGCCCAAATATTGACAACCAAGTATGCTTTGTCTTAAACCTAAATTGTTCTCACTGATGTTTGGTGTACTTTTCAAGCCATCAGTGAAGAAGGTGTTAGCTCTTTCTCCAGCAGTGCAGTCTTTTTGTTTTAAAAGCAAAGCTGTCACCTTAAAGACCTGCAAAACCAAATGTGTTCTCTCTAGTAATAGCCTCAAAGGCAGTGGCTTTTGATGTTTATGAGATATCTAAAGCTTTTTTGGTTATCCGTCATGTGAAAATTATTTAGCACTGATAATCCAGGGATGAAAAGCCTGCTACCTTTATCCACACTGTTTGAACAAGGATCTTCAAAGCTGTCCTCAACATCAAAACAGCTGGCTCTAGTTTTCCATGAGTTACCAAAAGCAGAAGCTGAATCTTCCACAGCTCCAGTGACTGTTCTGAAGTCGTCAGTCTGTATGTTATTGAAATTGCCACAAAAACCTTGTGAGGGTGGCAGGAAAAAAGAAAGCAAAAGAAAAGAAGAAATCACTACATGAGTGGAAAATGGAATGGCTTCTAGATGAACACTCTTAGATCTATAATGGACCTCGCCTGAGAGAAGCCCATTTTCCTTCAGAGACTTCCTGATGTTCCCACAAATCAGACAGGACCCTGTCTTTAGCATGTAATTATTATTTTTCTGCATTACAGTAGCACTTAGTGATAGCACAGAGATTGGAAGCTGCTTAAATGTGCTTCAGTAAACACCGGCAGACAGAGAAGTGTCTTCCTCAAAGGCTTATAAGCAAAGGAAATCGCAAAAGCAAAACAAAATGGGTTAGAGAGACAGAATGTAATCCCATTACACAGATAGGAAACAGAAGCACAAAAAGCTTAAATGATGTGAACAGGAGATTGGTGGCAAAACCAAGAACATAGTCTGCATCTCACAAGTCTCTGATGAAAGCCTGCTTTTACAGATAGTCTAGAAGACCTGCACACACTAAACATCACAGAGATTATCTAATTTTCTTCAGCAAATTAAAGGGTTTAGCCAACATTTTGTTTCAGGAAGGCTATAGATTTAACCAGGGGTTCTAACATACCAAAGTCAATACAAAATCAAATAATTTGTTCACTTAAAGTGATAGACAAGCAGTTATAACTCAGTTTAAGAGCAAACTGAAAGAGCATGATGTGTCCTACCAGATGTGCGATTCTGATAAGAATGATCAACTGTTATAGAGAGCTGCATTACAGGTTTCATTTGCACTTGAATCCGTACTCCAGTTGAGCTCAAGATTTTGATGAAAAATGTAGAGGGTCTGAAGATGGTGATGCCATCTAAAGAGGAAAAAAAAAGAAAAAAAAAGATGTATGCACCTGCAAATCTTTATGAAGCTGAAGTAAACTTCTGTTTACCAGTGCATCCAGTGTAATACAGGAATTCCCAGGGAGTCCCAGACCTAGTATCCACCCAAGTCAAATGACCTAACAATGAGCAGGATCATGTTCTTTTCAGAGAAAGGAGCAGGAATCCCTCTGTAAATGGATGTAGGCTAGTCTGGGGAAGATGTGAAGAAGGACATTTACTTTGGCTTACTGGCAGCTTCACAATGAAATTGTTCATGTAGATATTTCCACAGGAACATATTTTTATAGTCTGCAGTGAAAAAAAAAAAGAAAAAGCACACAATAGTGAATGCATATGACATGAGACAGACAACAGCAACCTGACAAGCTTTATTAAGCATTAAGAAGTAGTGTCTTCAAAACATGATCACCTCTGACGTCAATGTAACTCAGCGTCTGGATGCCATACAGTAACATAGAGGCCAGAACAAAAAATGAAAAACCCTCTCCATAAGCAACAGCTTTGATTGAGTGCTCTCACATACCTAAGAGGTTAGTTATCTTTTTGAGAACCACATGTGAGACGTTACGTGTAGGTTTGGATCCATCTCATTGGAAATGTAACACACCCAAAATGAGAGTTATCTGGCTCAAACTCCCTCAGTAGTCAATGGAGGCCCCCAGAAGAACAGGCCCCTCCAGAAGAACACCTCATGCCTTAGGTAGGCTGACTTGTCCTTTGGAGATGCCCATCTTCCTTTATTGACTATAGAAAGAGGTTAGGAGGTTGGATCTCCTAACAAGATTAGGGCTGCACCAGTTAAATACCAGGTGGACATAATGAATCTGTATAACTTTAGGAGTGCATAAATACCAGCCCTAACTCAGCTTCCACTGAATTCAGTTTGAATCATGGCATAATCTTCAGTAGGAGAAGCCTCTGGCCTTTCATTTGGAAAATTCTGCTACTTCACTCATTGCATTAGGAAAAACCTCAGGACTCAGAACTGTTGTAAAAAGAAGGGGATCTTTTCTTGTAGAAATTTCAATCTTTCAGAAAGAAACAAGTGAAAAAGTTTGAAGTCATGAAAAAGAGAGGGAAAGCCAACAAGGATAATTTTTAGCCATCTACCTCTAAAGAAAATGGAAAAGCCAGAATCCAGAAGATCTGGAAAGGAAATAACTCTCATAGAATAAAACCAATAAACACATGCACTGCATCATCTGCTGGTATTAATCTTGCAGTCTCAGGACTGCAACAGACTAAAATGAGTCCACAGTGCTAGAGAAATCCCATCTTTGAACCTAAATAAAAGTGACATATTATGTGTCACTAATTAAAGCGAGTTACTTACAGTTCTTCCTAGTGTGACTAATACATTCTTTAAGCAAGTCATTGTCTTTGATGTCCCACACTGGATGATCTCTCCAATCACCACAAATGTGTCATCAGTATTCTGAAAAGGCGTGAGAAAACGGATGTGCAGACATTGTTAGCATGTTACAGGAAGGGAGCTAGAAGAGAAAAAATGTGTCTCTGAAAGGCTAAAATGGAATAATGAAAGAACTGGGGCATTTAATCTCTAACTGCAAACTGCTTTATTTCATTGCCAAAATCAATAATGTTCACAGCCTTTCCTCTGCACTCTGTTTCCTTGCTATCAACCTGTGTGGATTGAATATTTGCAGACAGCCACGTAGAATTCAATCTTTTTGCAGGAATTTTTGCTTATCCACTTCCTTTTGACAGTCATACATGAAGAAAGCTTCAGGGGAAATGCTTAAATCTACACTAATACATCTAGTAAGAAAACTAATCTATTAAAAAAAAAAGATGTAAAGCTATGTTGAAGCTGCAAAACTTTGATGCTAAGCATCAAGCAATTGACTTGCAATCCACTGCAAATGGGAAAATTCATGGGGTTTAAGACTGAGCATGTGTTGAAGTGCTTTGCTGGATTGGTGCCATTTAATTAAATTAAGTCATATAAAGCTCCAGCACAGCTTAAGGCCTCATGCTACTCAAGAGATTTAGGAGTCAAATGGGAGATTATTCATACCTTAGCTAAGACATAATGGCAGTTGCCATGAAAAATGAATCTCTTATTATCGAACGTTGTTACATGAAATCCTCCATCTATGTTGCAACTTCCAGAACAGGGCAGAGAGATACAGTTCCAGTGGCCTCCTTTGCAAGTACTGTACAAAACCCAAAAAGGAGCAGTTAGAATAAACATGGCTTTAAACAAGCAAAAGTGAGATAACATCTGTATCTGAATCTGCACAGATGACACCCTCTTTGTCTTTTTAGCTTGTTATTTGTCTGCTTATTAAATACCTGTGGGAGGAAGACTTCATATTAGGCCCTTAAAGTGTGAAGGCTGAATGCCTCTCAATGAGAGTTAATTGCATCTGGGCTTTGAACTAGCTCCTTCAGAGAGACACTGAGTTGGTCAAGCAAGAAATGTTTTTTAGGGCCTAAATTGTTTACTTGACTTTTTAAAGAAAGAAAGAACCTCTTCAAGCAGGATCTTGCAACATTTTATGCTACTGACAACTGTTCAGCAAGTTGCTGATGCTACATTTCAGCAACTAATTGTGGAGGACCTGAGATAATGTGCAGTTACAATTCTTAGAGCTGTGCACACAAGAGGAGAACAGCCTGGCCACATTAGCTCAGGCTTTGTGAGGAGTAAGTGAGGATGTGGATAGATGGGAACCACCCAGAGCCCATCAAGTTGAGTTCCTCAAAATTGCAGGTTTTGAGGAATATTTCCTCAAAATGCAGGAAATATTCAATCCAAAGACGTTTGCAGAACATCTGGCCTACCCCACCATGCACCACAGCATATTTCATTCCTCCCTATAGTAAAGGTTAGGCCTGTGGTCAAGAAACGATGCTGTCTCACGGGAGCACAAATAACACATACTAGATGGATATCAGTGTAAGAAATAAAACTGGTTTGAGAACAATATACCTGAGCTCTTATTACCTTTCACTAGTGCAGAGGAGAGATGGGTTCAAGCTACAGGGTTTTTTCTAAACCAAACCATTCTCAAGGATTGGGACTTTTGAGATCCAGGCCTTGAAACAGCCTTTTGTAGATCTAGAGGTGGTTGGAAATGTAACTCATTAACATGGTATGACTCCTTGCCTCATTTCAGTGGCCAATGCCTCTGAACTAACCAGCAAAGAGTCTAATTTTTCTGCATTCTGAAATTTTGAGCTGGTTTTGCTGGCAGTTCCAAGTGAGGGTGGTAACTATGTGAGATTGAGGACTACCTCTAAGCTTTCCTGTACTGTTGAAATTCAGACCCAGGTTTTGCGTTATTATTTAAGACAAATGTAGGAATAGGGAAAAAAAAGGGGGGAAAAGAACAGAACGCAACTCATCAACACTCTGAAATAAATGCCTTTGCCCTGTTAGTGCAAACAAGTTCACAACAGTACCAGTTTTGGCAGGGAGTGGAGTAAGTCCCTCCAGATGAGTAGACTTTGCCTTGAAACATACAGGGGCAGCTGTCTCTGGGGATGCATTTTTTGTCACCGAGGTCATCAAGGATAGTTCCTGTTCAGACACATTGGCTAGTTAATATTCCTTTGGTGAGTCTGGGAAACACCATCAAGGAAGATTAGAGTAAGGAAAAAACTCTGGAGTATTCAGCATTTCTGTAAATGAATGGGATATGTTTTAAGGAGAACACCACACCAGGCCCTTTCAGGTGTTAATGGATGGGAAACATTTCTTACTAGAGCTCAAATGAAAGCAACGCAAACCCCAAAGATTATCTCTGCATATTACTGGAATTTGTCACTGTGAGCAGGATTATCAAGTGCCAGACTGCAAGGATGTGAGCCAGTTTCCATCCTTTTTCTAATAGTGAATCTAACAGCCTCTACTTCATGTGCAAACTTACACATGCACATACCTGGCAATGCATTTATATTACATGTGACTTAAGCTACAGCAAGATCCAACCTCGTAACAGGGAGGCACCTCACCAGACATCTTCACCTGCATTCTTACTGTCTAGAGAACACCCTCCTTCCACCCACGTCTGTACCATTTATTTCTGTCTAGTCCTTA